>NC_143171.1:27500-380000 GCF_047325235.1 Durio zibethinus
CAAGCCTATTCAGAATAAAATAATAGTAATTTATTAATCTTTCAAAAATTAATAAGTAAGAGATTTAACAAATAAATCTGTTTACCGAACCTATTTTTATTTGAACAATTATTTATTTCAAATTATTATAACCTTTTGTTTTGTTATAAAATAACTGTTTTAGTTCATATATGCTTTTTTGGAATAAAATAATACTAATTTAATAATATTCCAAAAATTGTTAACTAAGAGATTTAAAAAAAAATTTGTTTGTCAAAGTGGTTCAAATAATTAAAACTATATGAACAATTATCTGTTTATAAAAAATTATGGCCTTTTGTTTAGTCATATAACAATTTTTTTTATCATTAAAGCCTATTTGGAATAAAATAATACTAATTTATTAATCTTTCAAAAATTAATAAGTAAGAGAATTAAAATAAATCTACTTACCAAACTAGTTTAAATGCATAACTATTTGAACAATTGTAAACTTTAAATCATTATAACCTTTTGTTATATCATAAAACAATTATTTTTGTTCATACAATCTTATTTAGAATAAAATAATACTAATCTAATAATATTCTAAAAATTAATAACTAAGAGAATTAAAAAATAAATTTGTTTGTCGAACTAGGTTAAATATTTAAGACTATATGAACAATTATCTATTTCAAATCATTATGACCTTTTGTTTTAGCATAAAATAAGTTTTTTTGGAATTTATACTAGCTTATTTTGAATAAAATAAAATAAATTTATTAATATTTCAAAAATTAATAAGAGATTTAAAAATAATTCTATTTACCTAACCAGTTCAAATAACTATGACTATTTTAACAATTATCTTTTTCAAATAGTTATGACATTTTGTTTTGTCATAAAACAAATATTTTTGTTCATATAAGTTTTTTTGGAATAAAGTAATAGTAATCTGTTAATATTTTGAAAATTACTAAGAGATTTAAAAAATTAATCTATTTATCAAACGAGTTTAAATAGTTATGACTTGTTGTTTTGTTATAAAATAATTGTTTTTCTTCATATAAGCTTATTTAGATTAAAATAATACTAATTTATTAATATTTCAATAACTAACAAGTAAAAAATTTTAAAAATAAATATGTTTATTGAACTAGATCAAATAGTCATTACTATTTAAATAATTATCTATTTCAAATCGTTATGACCTTTTGTTTTGTCATATAAGCTTATTCAAAATAAAATAATACTAAGTTATTAATATTATGAAAATTAATAAGTAAGAGATTTAAAAAATAAATCTGTTTGTCGAACAACTTTAAATAATTATGACTATTCCAATAGTTTCCTTTTTGAAATTGCTATAACCTTTTGTTTTGTCATAAAATAATTTTTTCTGTTCATACAACTTTATTTCGAATAAAATAATAAAAATTTATTAATATAAAGACACTTAATAAGTAAAACATTTTAAAAAATAAATTTATTTACCAAACAAGTTGAAATCTTATGACTATTTGAACAATTATTTATTTCAAATTCTTACGATTTTTTGTTTTTTCATAAAATAATTTTTTCTGTTCGTACAAGCTTATTCAAATTACAATTATATTAATTTATTAATATTTCAACAATTAATAAGTAAAAGATTTAAGTAATAAATATGTTTTTTGAACAAGTTCAAATAGTCCTGACTATTTGAATAATTATCTATTTTAAATCATTCTAACCTTTTGTTCTGTAATAAAACAACTATTTTAGTTTATATAAGCTTATTTGAAATAAAATAATACCAATTTATTAATATCCCAAAAAATAATGAGTAAGAGAATTAAAAAATGAAATTGTTTATTGAACATGTTTAAATAGTTATGATTATCTGAATAATTATCTATTTCAAATATTATGACATTTTATTTTGTCATAAAATAATTGGTTCTATTCATGTAAGCTTATTTTAAATAAAATAATATAAATTTATTGATATTTGAAAAATTAATAAGTAAAAATTTAAAAAATAAATATGTTTTTTTGAACACGTTCAAATAGTTATGACTATTTGAATAATTATCTATTTCAAATTCTTATGACTTTTTGTTTTGTCATAAACCAATTGTTTTTGTTCATAAAAGCTTATTTGGAATAAAATAATAATTATTTATTAAAATTTCAAAAATTAATAAGTAAAACATTTAAGAAAATAAATCTGTTTATTGAGCGAGTTCAAATAGTTATGACTATTTAAATAATTATTTATTTCAAATCGCTATGATATATTGTTTTGTCATGAAACAATTGTTTCCATTCATATAAGTTTCGAAATAAAATAATACTAACTTATTAATATTCTTAAAATTAATAAGTTGGGGATTTAAAAAATAAATTTATTCACTGAAAAAGTTAAATAGTCATATCTATTTGAGCTATTATCTATTTCAAATCATTATGAAATTTTGTTTTGTCATAAAACAATTGTTTTTATTCATACAAAATTATTCAAAATAGAATAATACAAATTTATCAATATTTTAAAAATTAAGAAGAGATTTAAAAACTAAATCTATTTATCGAACCAATTATAATAATTATGATTATTTGAGCAATTATCTATCTCAAATTGTTACGATTTTTATTTTGTCATAAAACAATTGTTTATATTCATACAAGCTTATTTGAAGTAAATTATTGCTAAATTAATAGTATTCTAAAAATTATTAACAGATTTAAAAAATAAATGTCTTTGCTAAACCAATTCAAATGATTAAGATTATTAGAACAATTACCTATTTCAAATCGTTATGACCTTTTGTTTAGTCATAAAATAATTTTTTCAATTCATACATGCTTATTCAAAATAAAATAATATTAATTTATTAACATTCAAAAATTAATAAACAACAAATTTAAAAAACTAAATCTGTTTACCAAACAAGTTTAAATAGTTATGGCTATTTGAACAATTATCTATTTATTATAAATATGACCTTTTATTTTATCATAAAACAATTGTTTCAATTCATAAAATGCTTATTTGAAATAAAATAATATTACTTTATTAATATTTCAAAAATTGACAAGTTAAAGATTTAAAAAATAAGTCAGTTTATCAAATTTGTTCAAATAATTTTGGCCATTTGAACAATTATCTATTTCAAATCATTACGAACTTTTGTTTCATTATAAAATAATTGTTTTTCATCATACAAGCCTATTCAGAATAAAATAATATTAATTTATTAATATTTCAAAAATTAATAAGTAAGAGATTTAAAAAATAAATTTATTTACCAAACCGGCTCCTATTTGAATAATTATCTATTTCAAATTATTATAACCTTTTATTCTGTCATAAAATAATTGTTGTAGTTCATATAAACTTATTCAGAATAAAATAATACTAATTTAATAATATTCCAAAATTAACAACTAAGAGATTTAAAAAATTAATCTATTTATCAAAGCAATTTAAACAATTAAGACATTTTGTTTTGTCATAAAATAATTATTTTAGTTCATACAAGCTTATTCAAAATAAAATAATTAATAATAATTTATCAATGTTATGAAAACTAATAAGTGATTTAAAAAGTAAACCTGTTTACTGAATTAGTTCAAATAATTATGATCATGCCAATAATTATCTATTTCAAATTGTTATTACCTTTTTTTTGGTCATATAACAATTATAGTTGAAAATTCAAGCTTATTTGGAATAAAATAATACTAATTTATTAATCTTTCAAAAATTAATAACTAAGAGATTTAAAAAATAAACCTATTTATCGAACTATCTCAAATAGTTATGACTATTTGAACAATTGTAAACTTCAAATCCTTACAAACCTTTTACATTGTCATAAAACAATTATTTTTGCTCATATAAGCTTATTCGAAATAAAATAATACTGATCTAATAATATTTCAAAAATTAACAACTAAGAGAACTAAAAAAAATTTGTTTGCCGAATTAGTTCAAATATTTAAGACTATATGAACAATTATCTATTTCAAATTGTTATGACTTTTTATTTTGTCATAAAATATGTTTTATTTTTAATTCATAGTAGCTTATTTGGAATAAAATAGAATGAATTTATTAATATTTCAAAAATTAATAATTAAGTGATTTAAAAAATAATTTTGTTTACGTAACTAGTTCAAATAATTATAACTATTTGAACAATTATCTATTTCAAATCAATATAACCTTTTATTTTGTCATAAAGCAAATGTTTTTGTTCATATAAGTTTAATCGGAATAAAGTAATACTATTCTATTAATATTTCAAATATTAATCAAAGATTTAAAAAATAAATCTATTTATCAAACTAGTTTAAATAGTTAAGACTATTTGAGCAATCATTTATTTCAAATCATTATGACTTTTTGTTTTGTTATAAAATAATTGTATTTGTTTATACAAGCTTATTCAAATTAAAACAATACTAATTTATTAATATTTCAACAATTAATAAGTAAAAGATTTTTAAAATAAATATGTTTACCGAACTACATCAAATAATCGTGATTATTTGAATAATTATTTATTTCAAATCATTATGACTTTTTGTTTTGTCATAAAAGAATTGTTTCAGTTCATATAAGCTTATTGAGAATAAAATAATACCAATCTATTAATAATCTAAAAATTAATAATAAAGAGATTTAAAAAATGAATCTGTTTATTGAACATGTTTAAATAATTATGACTATTTTAACCATTATCTATTTGAAATTGCTATAACCTTTTGTTTTGTTATAAAAGAATTTTTTCTATTCATACAAGCTTATTTCAAATAAAATAATACAAATTTATTAATATTAAGACAATTAATAAGTAAAAGATTTAAAAAATAAATTTGTTTACTGAATAAGTTCAACTCATTATGACTATATGTGCAATTATTTATTTTAACCTGTTATGACTTTTTGTTTTGTCATAAAACAATTGTTTCTATTCATGCAAGTTTATTCGGATTAAAATAATACTAATTTATAAATATTTCAACAAATAATAAGTAAAAGATTTTAAAAAATAAATATGTTTATAGAACAAGTTCAAAGAGTCATAACTATTTGAATAATTATCTATTTCAAATCATAATGACCTTTTCTTTTGTAATAAAATAATTGTTTCAATTCATATAAGTTTGCTTGAACTAAAATATTAATAATTTACTAATATTTCAAAAATTAATGAGTAAAAGAATTAAAAAAATAATCTATTTACTGAAAAAGTTCAAATAGTTTTGACTATCTAAACAATTATCTATTTCAAAACATTATGACTTTTTGTTTTATCATAAAACAATTGGTTCTGTTCATGCAAGCTTTTTTTGAATAAAATAATTTAAATTTATCAATATTCCAAAAATTAATAAGTAAAAATTTTAAAAATAAATCTATTTTCTAAACATATTCAAATAGTTATGACTATTTGAACAATTATCTATTTCAAATCGTTATGACTTTTTGTTTTGTCATAAACCCATTGGTTTTGTTCATAAAAGCTTATTTGGAATTAAATAATACTAATTTATTAAACTTCCAAAAAATTAATAAGTAAAAGATTTAAAAAATAAATCTATTTACCAAGTGAGTTCAAATAGTTATGATTATTTAAACAATTATTTATTTCAAATTGTTATAATCTTTTATTTTGTCATAAAACAATTGTTTCTATTCATGCAAAATTATTCAAAATAAAATAATACTAATTTATTAATATTTCAAAAATTAATAAGAGATTTAAAAACTAAAATTGTTTACAAAATCAGTTCAAATAGTTATGACTATTTGAATAATTATCTATCTTAAATCATTAGGATCTTTGTTTTGTCATAAAACAATTGTTTCTATTTATACAAGCTTATTCGAAGTAAAATATTGCTAAACTAATAATAGTTTAAAAATTAATAAGAGATTTAAAAAATTAATGTGTTTACTAAACCAATTCAAATAGTTAAGACTATTATAATAATTATCTATTTCAAATTGTTCTGACCTTTTGTTTAATCATAAAATAATTGTTTTAGTTCATACATGCTTATTCAAAATAAAATAATACTCTTGTATTAACATTCAAAAAATTAATAAGCAAGAAGTTTAAAAAAATAAATTTGTTTATCAAATAAGTTCAAATAGGTATGAGTATTTTTTTTTTATCATACAAGCCTATTCTGAATAAAATAATACTAATTTATTAATATTTCAAAAATTAATAAGTAGGAGATTTAAAAAATAAATATGCTTATAGAAACAGTTCAAATAGTTATGACTATTTGAACAATTATATATTTCAAATCATTATAACATTTTGTTTTGTTATAAAACAATTATTTATGTTCATACAAGCTTATTTAGAATACAATAATACTAATCTAATAGTATTATGAAAATTAATAACTAAGAGCTTTAAAAAATAAATTTTTTTATCGAACCAATTCAAATAGTTAAGGCTATATGAATAATTATCTATTTCAAGCTGTTATGACCTTTTTTTTTTGTCTTAAAACAAATTTTTTTGCTCTTATAAGTTTGTTCAAAATAAAATAATATTAATTTATTAATATTTTGAAAATTAATAAGAGATTTAAAAAATAAATTTATTTACCAAACCAATTCAAATAGTTATAATAATTTAAACAATTATTTATTTCAAATCATTATAACAATTGGTTTTGTCATAAAATAATTGTTTCTATTGATACTCTCTTATTCGAAATAAAGTAATGCTAATTTGTTAATATCCTAAAAATTATTAAGTAATGGTTTTAAAAAATGAATCTATTGGCTTGACCAGTACAAATAGTTATAACTATTTGAACAATTATCTGTTTCAAAGTGTTATAACCTTTTGTTTTGTCACAAAATAATTTTTTCTATTCATACATGCTTATTTCAATTAAAATAATACAAATTTTTTAATATTTTGACAACTAATTAGTAAAAGATTTAAAAGAATAAATTTGTTTATCGAATAAGTTCAAATAGTTATAACTATTTGAACAATTTTTTATTTCAAATCGTTATGATTTTTTGTTTTGTCATAAAATTATTGTTTTTGTTCATACAAGCTTATTTAGATTACAATAATATTAATTTATTAAAATTTTTCCAATTAATAAGTAAAAGATTTTAAAAATAAATATGTTTACCGAACAAGTTCTAATAGTCATAACTACTTAAATAGTTATCTATTTCAAATCGTTATGACCTTTTGTTTTGTCGTAAAACAATTGTTTGTTCTCATACAGAATTATTCAAAATAAAATAATATCGATTCATTAAGATTTTGAAAATTAATAAGAGTATTAAAAATTAAATCTGTTTACCGAACTAATTCAAATATTTATGATTTTTTGAACAATTATATATCTCAAATCATTATGATCTTTATTTTGTCATAGAAAAATTGTTTCTTTTCATATAAGCTTATTCGGATTAAGAAAATACTAATTTAATAATAAACAATAAATTAGTTTTGCCAAACTAGTTCAAATAATTAAAACTATTAGAACAATTATCTATTTCAAATCATTCTGACATTTTGTTTAGTCAAAAAACAATTATTTCAGTTCATACAAGCTTATTCAAAATAAAATAATACTAATTTATTAAAATTCAAAAAATTAATTAGCAAGAGATTTAAGAAAATAAATATGTTTATCAAAGAAGCTCAAATAGATATAGCCATCTCAACAATTATCTATTTCAAATTGTTATTACCTTTTTTTCAGTCATATAAGAATTATTTTTCATCATACAAGGTTGTTCGAAATAAAATAATACTAATTGATTAATCTTTCAAAAATTAATAAGTAAGAGTTTTAAAAAATAAATCTGTTTACCGAACCAATTCAAATAGTTATAACTATTTGAACAATTGTATACTTCAAATCAATTATTGAAAAAAATAAACCTTTTGTTCTATCCTAAAATAATTATTTATGTTTATACAAGCTTATTTGAAATAAAATAATAGTAATCTAATAATATTCTGAAAATTAATCACTAAGAGATTTAAAAATTAAATTTGTTTGCCGAACCAGTTTAAATAGTTAAGACTATATTAACAATTATCTATTTCAAATCATTATAACCTTTTCTTTGGTCATAAAATAATTTTTTCAATTCAAACTAGCTTATTCAGAACAAAGTGAAATGAATTTATTAATAT
The DNA here is from genome assembly GCF_047325235.1 of Durio zibethinus. Taxonomy (NCBI): domain Eukaryota; kingdom Viridiplantae; phylum Streptophyta; class Magnoliopsida; order Malvales; family Malvaceae; genus Durio; species Durio zibethinus. Next base: position 35,645 of record NC_143171.1, read on the forward strand.
TTCAAAAATTAATAAGTAAGAGATTTAAAAAATAATTCTATTTATCTAACAAATTCTAATAATTATGACCATTTGAGCAATTATCAATTTGAAATCATTATGACCTTTGGTTTTGTTATAAAACATATTTTTTTATTCATATAAGTATGTTCGGAATAAAACAGTGCTAATCTATTAATATTCTAACAATTAATAAGAGATTTAAAAAATAAATCTTTTTATCAAACCAGTTCAAATATTTATAACTATTTGAATAATTATCTATTTTAAATTGTTATGACCTTTTGTTTTGTCATAAACAATTGTTTTAGTTCATAAAAGCTTATCCAAAATAAAATATAAGTTGTATTAATATTTCAAAAGTTAATAAGTAAGAGATTTAAAAAATAAATCAGTTTACTGAATCAATTCAAATAATTATGGCCATTTAAACAACTATCTATTTCAAATTGTTGTTATCTTGTTTTCTCATAAAACAATTGCTTTTCAATATAGAAGCTTATTCGAAATAAAAAAAAAATACTAATTTACTAATATTTCAAGAATTAATAAGAGATTTAAAAAATAAATCCGTTTAACAAACCAATTTAAATAGTTATGACTATTTGAATAATTCTCTATTTCAAATTGTTATAACCTTTTGTTCTATCATAAAATAATTGTTTATGTTTATATAAGCTTATTCGAAATAAAATAATACTAATTTAGTAATATTCTAAAAATTAATAATTAAGAGATTTAAAAAATAAATCAATTTGCTGAACTAGTTCAAATAGTTAAACTATATGAACAATTATTTATTTCAAATTGTTATGCCATTTTGTTTTGTCATAAAAGAATTGCTTTTTGTTAATATAAGTTTGTTTGAAATAAAATAATACTAAGTTATTAATATTTTAGAAAATTAATTAGTAAGAGCTTTAAAAAGTAAATCTATTTGTTAAACCATTTCAAATAGTTTTGACTATTTGAATAATTATCTATTTCAAATAATTATAACTTTTTATTTTGTCATCAAACAATTGGTCCTATTCATACTATTTTATTCAAAATAAAATAATACTAATTTAACAATATTCCAAAACTTAATAACCAAGAAAATTTAAAAAAATAAATCTAATTACTGAACCAGTTCAAATAATTAAGACTATATGAACAATTATTTATTCCAAATCGTTATGACCTTTTTCTTTTGTTGTAAAACAATTGTTTTATTCATACAAGCTTATTCTGATTAAAATAATGCTAACTTAATAATATTTCAAAAATTAATAAGTAAGAGATTTAAAAAATCAATTTATTTACTGAATCAGTTCAAATGTTAAGATAATTAGAACAATTATCTACTTGAAATCGTTCTGACCTTTTGTTTAGTCATAAAACAATTGTTTCAATTCATATAAGCTTATTCAAAATAAATTAATACTAATTTATTAACATTCATTAAATTAATAAGAAATAGATTTAAAAAAATAAATCTGTTTACCGAACAAGTTTGAATAGTTATTACTATTTGAACAATTGTCAATTTAAAATCATTATAACCTTTTGATTTGTCACAAAACATTTGTTTCAATTAATACAAGCTTAGATGGATTAAAATAATACTAATTTATTAATACTCACTAAAATAATAAGTAAGAAACTTAAAAAATAAATAAGTTTATCGAATTAATTGAAATAATTATAAACATTTGAACGATTATCTATTTTAAATCGTTATGACTTTTGTTTTGTCATAAAACAATTGTTTTTTACCGCACAAGCTTATTTGATATAAAATAATATTAATTTATTAATATTTAAAAAATTAATAAGAGATTTAAAAAATAAATATGTTTACCAAATCAGTTCAAATAGCTATGACTATGTGAACAATTATTCATCTTAAATCGTTAAGATCTATGTTTTGTCTTAAAACAATTGTTTCTGATCATATAAACTTATTTGGTTAAAAATAATACTAATATAATAATATTTCAAAAATTAATAAGAGATTTAAAAAATAAATGTGTTTGCCGAGTCAATCGAATAGTTAAAACTATTAGAATAATTATCAATTTCAAATTGTTTTGACATTTTGTTTAGTCATGAAATATTTGTTTCATATTTTACAAGCTTATTCGAAATAAAATAATATAAATTTATTAACATTTAGAAAATTAAAAAGGAAATTATTTGAAAAAATAAATCTATTTACCAAACAAGTTCAAATAGTGATGACTATTTAAACAATTATTTATTTAAAATCATTATGACCATTTTTTTTATATAAAATATTTGTTTCAGTTCATAAAAGCTTATCCAAAATAAAATAATACTAATTTCTTAATAATTCAAAAATTAATAAGCAAGAGTTTAAAATAAATTTGTTTACTGAACAAATTCAAATAGTTATGACTATTTGAACAATTGTCTATTTAAAATCATTATGACCTTTTGTTTTTTCATAAAACAATTGTTTGAATTCATACAAGCTTAGTTAAAATAAAATAATACTAATTTATTAATATTTCAAAAATTAAGAAATAATTATTTAAAAAGTAAATTTGTTTATCGAATTAGTTAAATAATTATGGCCATGTCAACAATTATCTATTTCAAATCCTTATTACCTTTTATTTGGTCATATAACAATTATTTTTATCATATATGTTTATTCAAAATAAAATAATAGTAATTTATTAATTTTTCAAAAATTAATAAGTAAGAGATTTAAAAAAATAAATCTATTTACTGAACTAGTTTAAATAGTTATGACTATTTGAATAATTGTATACTTCAAATCGTTATGACCTTTTATTCTATCATAAAACAAGTATTTTTGTTCATACAAGCTTATTTGAAATAAAATAATACTAATATAAAAATATTCCAAAAATTAATAACTAAGAGATTTAGAAAAGAAATTTGTTTGTCTAACTAGTACAAATAGTTAAGACTATGTGAACAATTATATATTTCAAATCATATTTGTTTTGTCATAAAACAATTTTTTCACTTCATACTAGCTTATTCAGAAAAAAATAAAATAAATTTATTAATATTTCAAAAAGTAATATGTAAGAGATTTAAAAAATAATTCTATTTACCTAACCAGTTTAAATAATTATGATTGTTTGAACAATTATCTATTTCAAATCGCTATGACCTATTTGTTTTGTCATAAAACAAATGTTTTTATTCATACGAGTTTGTTAAGAATAAAATAATACTAATCTATTAATATTTCAAAAATTAATAATAGATTTTAAAAATAAATCTACTTATCAAACTAGTTTAAAAAGTTATGACTATTTGAGCAATTATTTATTTCAAATTGTTACAATTTTTTGTTCTATTACAAAACAATAATTTCTATTCATAAAATTTTATTCAAATTAAAATAATACTAATTAATTAATATTTTGACAATTAATAAGCAAAATTTTAAAAAATAAATTGTTTACCAAACTAGATCGAAAAGTCATGACTATTTGAATAAGTATTTATTTTAAATCATTATGACCTTTTGTTTTGTGATAAAAAAATTATTTTAGTTCATATCAGCTTATTCGAAATAAAATAATACTAAGTTATTAATATTCTAAAAATTAATAATTAAGAGATTTAAAAAATAAATCTATTTACCGAACAAGTTTAAATAATTATGACTATTTGAACAATTATTCATTTGAAATTGCTATAACTTTTTGTTTTGTCACCAAATGATTTTTTCTATTCATACAAGCTTATTTCAAATAAAATAATACAATTTATTATTATTAAGACAATTAATAGGTAAAAGATTTAAAAAATAAATTTTGTTTACTAAACAAGTTAAAATCCTTATGATTAATTGAATAATTATTTATTTCAAATTGTTATGACTTTTTGTTTTGTCATAAAACAATTGTTTCTATTCATACAAGCTTATTCATATTAAAATAATATTAATTATTAAATATTTCAACAACTAATAAGAAAAAAATTTAAAAAATAAATATGTTTATCGAACAAGTTCAAATAGTCTTGACTATTTGACTAATTATTTATTTCAAATCATTGTGACCTTTTGTTTTGTAATAAAACAATTGTTTTAGTTCATATAAGCTTATTTGAAATAAAATAATATTAATTCATGAATATTCTAAAATTAATGAGTAAAAGAATTAAAAAATTATTTTCTTTATCGAACATTTCTAAATAGTTATGACTATTTAAACAGTTATCTATTTCAAACATTATGACCTTTTGTTTTGTCATAAAACAATTGGTTTTGTTCACGCAAGCTTATTTCGAATAAAATATTATAAATTTATTAATATTCCAAAAGCTAATAAGTAAAAATTTAGAAAATAAATATCTTTTCTTAACACATTTAAATAGTTATGACTATTTGAACAATTATCTATTTCAAATCGTTATGACCTTTCGTTTTGTGATAAACTAATTGTTTCTGTTCATAAAAGCTTATTCAGAATAAAATAATACTTATTTATTAAAATTTCAAAAATTAATAAATAAAAGATTTAAAAAAATAAATCTATTTACTAAGCGAGTTCAAATCGTTATGACTCTCCGAACAATTATTTATTTCAAATGTTATGATCTTTTGTTTTATCATAAAATAATTGTTTCTATTCACACAATTTTATTTGAAAGAAAATAATACTAATTTATTAATATTCTAAAAATTAATGAGTTGGAGACTTAAAAAATAAATCTGTTCACCGAACAAGTTCAAATAGTCATGTCCATTTGAGTTATTATCTATTTTAAATAGTTATGATATTTTGTTTTGTTGTAAAATAATTATTTCTATTTATACAAAATTATTTAGAGTAAAAAAATACAATTTATTAATATTTTAAAAATTAATGAGAAATTTAAAAACTAAATCTATTTCTCAAACCAGTTCAAATGTTATGACTATTTTAACAATTATCTATCTCAAATCGTTATGATTTTTGTTTTGTCATAAAAAAATTGTTTCTATTCATACAAGCTTATTTGAATTAAAATATTACAAAATTAATAATATTATAAAAATTAATAAGTAAGAGATTTAAAAAATAAATATGTTTGTCGAATAGGTTCAAATAGTTAAGACTATTAGAATAATTATCTATTTCAAATCGTTCTGACCTTTTGTTTAGTCGTAAAATAATTTTTTCAGTTCATACATGCTTATTTGAAATAAAATAATACTAATTTATTATCATTTAGAAAATTATTAAACAAGAAATGTAAAACAATAAATTTGTTATTGAACAAGTTTAAATAGTTATGACTATTTGAATGATTATCTATTTATAAGAAGTATAACGTTTTGTTTTATCGTAAAACAATTGTTTCAATTCATAAAAGCATATCTAAAATAAAATAATATTACTTTATTAATATTTTAAAAATTAAAAAGTTAAAGATTTATAAAATAAGTCAGTTTATTGAATCGCTTTAAATAATTTTTGTCATTTAAACAATTATCTATTTCAAATCGTTACGAACTTTTTTTTTTCATAAAATAATTGTTTTTCATCATACAAGCCTATTTAGAATAAAATAATATTAATTTATTGATATTTCAAAAATTAATAAGAGATTTAAAAAATAAATTTATTTACTGAACCAGTTTCTATTTGAAAAATTATCTATTTCAAATCATTAAAACCTTTTATTCTGTTATAAAATAATTGTTTCAGTTCATATAAGCTTTTTTGGAATAAAATAATACTAATTTAATAATATTCCAAAAATTGATAACTAAGGGATGTAAAAAATAAATCTATTTGCTGAAACAGTTCAAATAATTAAGACTATATGAACAATTATCTGTTTATAAAAAATTATGGTTTTTTGTTTGGTCGTAAAACAATTGTTTTTGGTCATTCAAGCCTATTTGAAATAAAATAATACTAATTTATTAATCTTTTAAAAATTAATAAGTAAGAGATTTAAAAAAAAAATCTATTTACTGAACTAATTCAAATATATAACTATTTGAATAATTGCAAACTTCAAATCGTTATAACCTTTTGTTCTATCATAAAACAATTATTTTTGTTCATACAAGCTTATTTAAAATAAAATAATACTAATCTAATAATATTTCAAAATTTAATAACTAAGAAAATTAAAAAATAAATTTGTTTCCTAAACGAGTTCAAATATTTAAGACTATACAAATAATTATCTATTTTAAATCATCATGACCTTTTGTTTTGTCATAAAATAAGTTTTTTTCAATTCATACTAGCTTATTTTGAATAAAATAAAATGAATTTATTAATATTTCAAAAATTAATAAGAGATTTAAAAATCATTCTATTTACCTAACTAGTTCAAATAATTATGAGTATTTAAACAATTATCCATTTCAAATCGTTATGACCTTTTATCTTGTCATAAACAAATGTTTTTGTTCATATAAGTTTGTTTGGAATAAGGTAATACTAATCTATTAATATTTCAAAAATTAATAAGAGATTTAAAAAATAAATATATTTATCAAATGAGTTCAAATAGTTATGACTATTTGAGCAATTATTTATTTCAAATCATTATGACTTTTGGTTTTGTTATAAAATAGTTGGTTCCATTCATACAAGCCTATTCAGATTAAAATAATACTAATTTATTAATATTTCACCAATTAATAAGTAAAAAATTTTAAAAGTAAATATGTTTACTAAACTAGATCAAATAGTCATGACTATTTGAATAATTATTTATTTCAAATCATTATGACCTTTTGTTTTGTCATAAAAAAATTATTTTTGGTTCATATAAGCTTATTCGAAATAAAATAATATTAAGTTATTAATATTACAAAAATTAATAATTAAGAGATTTAAAAAATGAATCTATTTGTCGAATAAGTTTAAATAATTATGACTATTTCAACAATTATTTTTTGAAATTGCTATAACCTTTTGTTTTGTCATAAAATGATTTTTTCTATTCATACAAGCTTATTTTGAATAAAATAATACAAATTTATTAATATAAAGAAAATTAATTAGTAAAACATTTAAAAAATAAATTTGTTTACTGAACAAGTTCAAATCTTATGACTATTTGAACAATTATTTACTTCAAATTCTTATGACCTCTTGTTTTCTCATAAAACAATTATTTTTGTTCATACAAGCTTAGTCAAATTACAATAATATTAATTTATTAATATCTTGACAATTAATAAGTAAAAGATTTAAGAAATAAATATGTTTTTTGAATAAGTTCAAATAGTCTTAACTATTCGAATAATTATCTATTTTAAATCATTGTGACCTTTTGTTTTGTAATAAAACAATTGTTTTAGTTCATAAAAGCTTTGAAATAAAATAATACTAATTTATTAATATTCCAAAAATTAATGAGTAAGAGAATTAAAAAATGGATATGTTTACTGAACATGTTCAAATAGTTATGACTATCTAAACAATTATCTATTTCAAAACATTATGACATTTTGTTTTGTCATAAAAAAATTTGGCTCTATTCATGCAAGCTTATTTTGAATAAAATAATATAAATTTATTAATATTTGAAAAATTAGTAAGTAAAAATTTTGTTAATAAATATGTTTGCTAAACACGTTCAAATAGTTATGACTATTTGAACAATTAGCTATTTCAAATCATTATTACTTTTTGTTTTGTCATAAACCAATTGTTTCTGTTCATAAAAACTTATTTGGAATAAAATAATACTAATTTATTAAAATTCCAAAACTTAGTAAGTAAAAGGTTTAAAAAATGAATCTGTTTACTAAGCGAGTTCAAATAGTTATTCCAAATCACTATGATCTTTTATTTTGTCATAAAAAAATTGTTTCTATTCATATAAGTTTATTCTAAAATAAAATAATACTAATTTATTAATATTCTAAAAATTTATAAGTTGGAGATTTAAAAAGTAAATTTGTTCATCGAACAAGTTCAAATAGTCATATCTATTTGAGCTATTATCTATTTCAAATCGTTATGACATTATATTTTGTTATAAAATATTTGTTTTTATTCATACAAAATTATTCGAAATAAAATAATATCAATTTATTAATATTTTGAAAATTAATAAGTGATTTAAAAACTAAATTTGTTTATCAAACCAGTTCTAATAGTTATGATTATTTAAACAATTATCTATCTCAAATTGTTATAATCTTTGTTTTGTCATAAAACAATTGTTTGTATTCATGCAAGCTTATTCAGAGTAAAATATTGCTAAAATGATAGTATTCTAAAATTTAATAAGAGATTTAAAAAATAAATGTGTTTGCTAAACTAGTTCAAATAATTAAGACTATTAGAATAATTATCTATTTCAAATTGTTTTGACCTTTTGTTTAGTCATAAAATAATTTTTTCAGTTCATACATGCTTATTCAAAATAAAATAATACTAATTTATTAACAATCAAAAAATTAATAAACAACAAATTTTAAAAAATAAATCTATTTGTCGAACAAGTTCAAATAGTTATGGCTATTTGAACAATTATCTATTCAAACTAAATATGACTTTTTCTTTTATCATAAAATAATTGTTTCAGTTCATAAAAACTTATCTGAAATAAAATAATATTACTTTATTAATATTTCAAAATTTGATAAGTTAGAGATTTAAAAAATATGTCAATTTATTGAATTGGTTCAAATAATTTTGGCCATTTGAACAATTATCTATTTCAATTCGTTACAAACTTTTGTTTTGTTACAAAACAATTGTTTTCCATCATACAAGCCTATTTGGAATAAAATAATATTAATTTGTTAATCTTTCAAAAATTAATAAATAAGAGATTAAAAAAATAAATTTGTTTACCAAACCAGTTCCTATTTAAACAATTATCAATTTCAAATTGTTATGACTTTTTGTTTTGTTATAAAATAAGTGTTTTAGTTCATATAAACTTATTCAAAATAAAATAATACTAATTTAGTAATATTCCAAAAATTAATAACTAAGACATTTAAAAAATTAATCTATTTGCCAAAGCAGTTAAAATGGTTAAGACTGTATGAACACTTATCTATTTCAAATTGTTATGACCTTTTGTTTTGTCATAAAACATTTGTTTCAGTTCATACAAACATATTCAAAATAAAATAATAATAATTTATTAATATTTCAAAAAGTAATAAGAAAGTGATTTAAAAGATAAATTTGTTTACCAAATAAGTTTAAATAATTATAGCCATGCCAACAATTAACTATTTCAAATAGTTATTACCTTTTGTTTGGTCATATAACAATATTTGAACATTCAAGCTTATTCAGAATAAAATAATACTAATTAATCTTTCAAAAATTAATATGTAAAAAATTTAAAAAATAAATCTATTTACCGAACTAATTCAAATAGTTATGACTATTTGAACAATTGTAAACTTCAAATCCTTATAACCTTTTGTACTATCATAAAACAATTATTTTTGTTCATATAAGCTTATTCGGAACTAAATAATACTAATATAATAATATTCCTATAATTAATAACTAAGAGAATTAAAAAATACATTTGTTTGCCAAACTAGTTCAAATATTTAAGACTATGTGAATAATTATCTATTTTAAATCGTTATGACCTTTTGTTTTGTCATAAAATAAGTTTTTTGAATTTATACTAGCTTATTTGGAATAACATAAAACAAATTTATTAATATTTCAAAAATTAATATGTAAGAGATTTAAAAAATAATTTTGTTTACCTAACCAGTCCAAATAATTATTACTATTTGAACAATTATCTATTTAAAATTATTATGATTGTTTGTTTTATCATAAAATAAATGTTTTTGTTCATTTAAGTTTGTTCAAAAAAAAGTAATACTAATCTATTAATATTTCATATATTAATAAGAGATTTAAAAAATAAATCTATTTATCAAACTATTTTAAATAGTTATGACTATTTGAGCAATTATTTATTTCAAATCGTTATGACTTTTGGTTTTGTTATAAAACAATTGTTTATGTTCATACAAGCTTATTTAGATTAAAACAATACTAATTTATTAATATTTCAACAATTAATAAGTAAAAATAAAAAAAAATGTTTACCAAACTAGATCAAATAATCATGGTTATTTGAATAATTATTTATTTCAAATCGTTATGACCTTTTGTTTTATCCTAAAAGAATTGTTTTAGTTCATATAAGTTGATTGGAAATAAAATAATACTAATTTATTAATAATCCAAAAATTAAAAATAAAGAGATTTAAAAAATGAATTGTTTACTAAACAAGTTTAAATAGTTTATGACTATTTGAACAATTATCTATTTGAAATTGCCATAACCTTTTGTTTTGTTATAAAAGAAGTTTTTCTATTCATACAAGCTCAATTCAAATAAAATAATACAAATTTATTAATATTAAGACAATTAATAAGTAAAAGATTTAAAAAATAAATATGTTTACTAAATAAGTTCAAATCATTATGACTATTTGTGCAATTATTTATTTCAACTTGTTACGACTTTTTGTTTTGTCATAAAACAATTGTTTCTATTCATACAAGTTTATTCAGATTAAAATAATACTAATTTATTAATATTTTGGCAATTAATAAGTAAAAGATTTTAAAAAATAAATATGTTTACTGAACAAGTTCAAATAGTCATGACTATTTGAATAATTATCTATTTCAAATCACAATGACCTTTTTCTTTTGTAATAAAACAGTTGTTTTAGTTCTTATATTCAAAAAATTAATGAGTAAGAGAATTAGAAAAAGAATCTATTTACTAAATAAGTTTAAATAGTTATAACTAGCTAAACAATTATTTATTTCAAAACATTATGACCTTTTGTTTTGACATAAAACAATTGATCTTGTTCATGCAAGCTTATTTTGAAAAATATAATTTAAATTTATTAATATTTCAAAAATTAATAAGTAAAAATTTTAAAAATAAATCTATTTTCTGAACATGTTTAAATAGTTATAACCACTTGAACAATTATCTATTTCAAATCATTATGACCTTTCGTTTTGTCATAAACCCATTGTTTCTATTCATAAAATCTTAATTGGAATAAAATAATACTAATTTATTAAAATTGCAAAAATTAATAAGTAAAAGATTTAAAAAATAAATCTGTTTACTGAATGAGTTCAAATAGCTATAGCTATTTAAACAATTATTTATTTCAAATTGTTATAATCTTTTGTTTTGTCATAAAACAATTGTTTCTATTCATACAAGTTTATTTGAAATAAAATAATACTAATTTCTTAATATTCTAAAAATTAATAATATGGAGATTTAAAAAATAAATCTATTTGCCGAATAAGTTTAAACAGTCATGTCCAATTAATCTATTATCTATTTCAAATCATTATGACATTTTATTTTGTTGTAAAACAATTGTTTTTATTTATGCAAATTTATTCAAAATAAAATAATACTAATTCATTAATATTTCAAAAATTAAAAAGAGATTTAAAAACTAAATTTGTTTACAAAATCATTCCAATTCATTATGACTATTTGATCAATTATCTATCTCAAATCGATGTGATCTTCATTTTCTCATAAAACAATTGTTTCTATTCATACAAGCTTATTCAGAGTAAAGTATTGCTAAACTAATAATATTTTAAAAATTAATAAGTAAGAGATATAAATAATCAATGTGTTTATTGAACTAGTTCAAATAGTTAAGACTATTAGAGCAATTATCTATTTTAAATCATTTTGACCTTTTATTTAATCATAAAATAATTGTTTTAGTTTGTACATACTTATTTGAAATAAAATAATACTCTTTTATTAACATTTAGAAAATTAATAAGCAAGAAGTTTAAAAAAATAAATCTATTTACTGAAAAAGTTCAAGTAGTTATGACTATTTGAACAATTATCTATTTAAAATCATTATGACCCTTTGTTTTATCATAAAAGAATTGTTTTAGTTCATAAAAACTTATCCAAAATAAAATAATATTACTTTATTAATATTTTAAAAATTAAGAAGTTGGAGATTTAAAAAATTAGTTAGTTTATCGAATTAGTTCGAATAATTATCGCCATTTGAATAATTATCTATTTCAAATATTTATGATCTTTTGTTTTGTCATAAAACAAATGTTTTTCATCATACAAGCTTGTTTCGAATAAAATAATACTAATTTATTAATATTTCAAAAATTAATAAGTAAGAGATTTAAAAAATAAATATGCTTATCAAACTGGTTCAAATAGTTATGACTATTTGAACAATTATATATTTCAAATCATTATAGCATTTTGTTTTGTCATAAAAGAATTATTTATGTTCATACAAGCTTATTCAAAATACAATAATACTAATATAATAATATTATAAAAATTAATAACCAAGAGATTTAAAAAATAATTTTTTTTGTTGAACCAATTCAAATAGTTAAAGCTATATGAATAATTATCTATTTCAAACTGTTATGACCTTTTGTTTTATCGTAAAACAAATATTTTTGTTCATATAAGTTTGTTTCGAATAAAAGAATATTAATTTATTAATATTTTGAAAATTAATAAGAGATTTAAAAGGCAAGTTTACTTACCAAACAAGTTCAAATAGTTACAACAATTTGAACAATTATTTATTTCAAATTATTATAATAATTTGTTTTGTCATAAAACAGTTGTTTCTATTGATACAATCTTATTCGAAATAAAGTAATGCTAATTTGTTAATATCCTAAAAATTAATAAGTAACGGACTTAAAAAATGAATTTGTTGGACTGACCAATACAAATAGTTATAACTATTTGAAAAATTATCTATTTCAAAGTGACATAACCTTCTGTTTTGTTACAAAACAACTGTTTCTATTCGTGCAAGCTGACTCGAAATAACATAAATCTAATTTATTAATATTCTAAAAATTAATAAGTAAGAGATTTAAAAACTGAATCTATTTATCGATCAAGTTCATATAGTTACTACTCTTTGAACAATTATTTATTTCAAATCGCTATAACCTTTTGTTGTCATAAAATAATTTTTTCTGTTCATGCAAGCTTATTTCAATTAAAATAATACAAATTTATTAATATTTAGACAACTAATTATTAAAATATTTAAAAAATAAATTTATTTACCGAATAAGTTAAAATAGTTATGACTATTTGAATAATTATTTTTTTAAATCATTATGACTTTTTGTTTTTTCATAAAATAATTATTTTTGTTCATACAAGCTTATTCGGATTAAAATAATATTAATTTATTAATATTTTGACAATTAATAGGTAAAAGATTTTAAATATAAATATGTTTATCGAACAAGTTCTAATTGTCATAACTACTTGAGTAATTGTCTATTTCAAATCGTTACGATCTTTTGTTTCATTATAAAACAATTGTATCAATTCATATAGGCTTACTGAACAAGCTCAAATAGTTATGACTATTTGAACAATTATTTATTTCAAATAGTTATGATCTTTTATTTTGTCATAAAACAATTTTTTCTATTCATACAAGTTTATTTAGAATAAAATAATACTAATTTATTAATATTCTAGAAATTAATAGGTAGAAGATTTAAAAAATAAATATGTTTACTAAATAAGTTCAAATAGTCATGTCCATTTGAATAATTATCTATTTCAAATATTATGACCTTTTATTTTGTACTAAAACAATTGTTTCTATTCATACAGAATTATTTAGAATAAAATAATACTAATTCATTAAGATTTTGAAAATTAATAAGAGTATTAAAAACTAAATCTGTTTATTAAACTAGCTTAAATAATTATGACTGTTTGAATAATTATATATCTCAAATCGTTATGATCTTTATTTTGTCATAGAACAATTATTTTTTTTTCATATAAGCTTATTCAGATTAAGATAATATTAATTTAATAATAAAAAATAAATCTGTTTTGTCGAACCAATTCAAATAGTTAAAACTATTAGAGCAATTATCTATTTCAAATCGTTACGACCTTTTGTTTAGTCATAAAACAATTATTTCAGTTCATACAAGCTTGTTTGGAATAAAATAATACTAATTTATTAAAATTCAAAAAATTAATAAGTAAGAGATTTAAAAAATATATATGTTTATCGAACAAGCTCAAATAGATATGACTATTTGAACAATTATATATTTAAAATCATTATAACATTTTGTTTTGTCATAAAACAATTGTTTCAATTCATAAAAACTTGTTCGAAATAAAATAAAGCTACATTATTAATATTTCAAAAATTATTAACTAATAGATTTAAAAACTAAAACTATATTCCGAACTAGTTCAATTAGTTATGACCATTTGAACAAATATCAATCTCAAATTGTTATGATCTTTGTTTTGTCAAAAAAAACTGTTTGTGATCATATAAGCTTATTCGAATAAAAATAATACTAATTTAATAATATTTCAAAAATTAATAATTAAGACATCTAAAAATAAATCTGTTTGTCAAATCAATTCAAATGGTTAAGACTATTAGAACAATTATCTATTTTAAGTTGTTTTAACTTTTTGTTTAGTAGTAAAGCTATTGTTTTTAGTTCATACAAGCTTATTCGGAATAAGCATTAATTTATTAACATTCAAACAATTAATAAGTAAAAGATTTGAAAAAATAAATTTGTTTACTGAACAAATTCAAATAGTTATGATTATTTGAACAATTATTTATTTAAAATTATTATGAACTTTTGTTTTATCATAAAATAATTGTTTCAGTTCATAAAAGCTTATCCAAAATAAAATAATACTATTTTTTTTAATATTTCAAAAATTAGTAAGAGATTTTAAAAAATAAATCAGTTTACTAAATCAGTTCAAATAATTATAGCCATTTGAACAAAATTGTTAATACTTTTTGTTTTGTCATAAAAAAAATTATTTTTCAACATACAAACTTATTTAAAATAAAATAATACTAATTTATTAATATTTCAAGAATTAGTAATTGATTTAAAAATTAAATTTGTTTACTAAACTAGTTTAAATAATTATGACTATTTGAACAATTATATATTTCAAATTGTTATAACCCTTTGTTTTGGATAAAACAATTATTTATGTTCATACAAGTTTATTTGAAATAAAATAATACCAATGTAATAATATTTTAAAAATTCATAAGAGATTTAAAAAATAAATATGTTTGTTGAACCAGTTCAAACAGTTAAGACTCTATGAACAATAACCTATTTCAAATCATTATGATATTTTATTTTATCTTAAGACAATTATTTCAGCTCATATTCGTAACGATTTGAGATAGATAATTGTTCAAATAGTCATAACTATTTAAACTATTTTTGTAAACAGATTTAGTTTTTAAATGTCTTATTAATTTTTAAAATATTAATATATCAGTATTATTTTATTTTGGATAATTTTGCATGAACAAAAATAATTATTTTATGACAAAATAAAAGGTCATAATGATTTAAAGTAGATAATTATTCAAACGGCATGACAATTTGAACTTATTCGATAAACAGATTTATTTTTTAAATCTCCTACCTATTAATTTGCAAAATATTAATAAATTAGTATTATTTATTCCCAATAAACTTGTATGAATATAAACAATTGTTTTATGATGAAACAAAAGATCATGACTATGTGAAACAAATAATTGTTCAAACAGTCATAACTATTTGAACTTGCTCGATAATTTTTTAAAATTTTTAACTTATCAATTTTTGAAATATTAATAATTTAGTATTACTTTATTTCAAATATGCTTGCATGAATAGAAATAATTGGTTTATGACAAAACAAAAGGTCATAAGCTTTTGAAATAAATAATTGTCCAAATTGTCATAACTATTTGAACGTGTTAAAAAAAAAAATTATTTTTAAAATTTTTGCTTATTAATTTTTGAAATATTAATAAACTTATATTATTTTATTTAGAATAAGCTTGTATGAACATAAACAATTATTTTATCACAAAACAAAAGGTCATAACGTTTGAAATATATAATTGTTTAAATAGTCAAACTATTCAAACTTATTCGGTAAACAGATCAAATTTTAAATCTCTTACTCAATAATTTTTGGAATATTAATCAATTAGTATTATTTTATTTTGAATAAGCCTATATAAACTGATACAATTATTTTATGATGAAATAAAAGTTCATAACGATTTAAAATAGATAATTATTCAAATAGTTATGACTATTTGAACTTGTTTGGTAAGCATATTTATGTTTAAAATTTTTTACTTATTAATTGTCAAAATATTAATAAATTAATATTATTTTAATTTGAATAAGCTTGTATGAACAAAAACTTATTCTATGACAAAATAAAAAGTCATAACTATTTGAACTTGTTTGGTAAACATATTTCCTTTTTAAATCTCTTACTTATTAATTGTTTGAATATTAATAAATTTGTATTATTTTAATTGTTCAAATAGTCATAACTATTCGAATTGGTTCGATAAACATATTTTTTTTTCAAATCTCTTACTTATTAATTTTTGATATATTAATAAATTAGTATTATTTTATTTTAAATAAGCTTGTATGATAAAAAAACAATTGTTTTCTAACAAAATAAAAGGTCATAACGATTTGAAATAGATAATTATTTAAATGGCCATAATTATTTTAGCTAATTCGGTAAACAATTTTATTTTTTAAATCTCTTGCTTATTAATTTTAGAAATATTAATAAATTTGTATTATTTTTATTTTGTATAAGCTTGTATTAACTAAAACAATGTTTTATGACGAAACAAAATGTCATAATGATTTTAAATAGATAATTGTTAAATAGTACTAACTATTTGAACTTGTTCAATAAATAGATTTATTTTTTTAAATCTCTTATTAGTTTTTTTAATGCTAATAAATTAGTATTAATTTATTCCAAATAAGCTTGTATGAATTGAAACAATTGTATTATGACTAAACGAAATGTTAGAACGATTTGAAATAGATAATTGTTTAAGTAGTCTTAACCATATGAAATGGTTTGGTAAACTAATTTATTTTTCAAATCTCTTATTAATTTTTGAAATATTATTAAATTTATATTATTTTAATTCGAATAAGCTTGTACGAACAAAAAATTGTTTCATGACAAAAAAAGGTCATAATGATTTGAAATTGATAATCATTCATATAGTATTAACTATTTGAACTGGTTTGACAATTACATTTATTTTTAATTTTCTTCCTTATTAAGTTTCAAAATATTATTAAATTAGTATTATTTTATTCTGAATAAAATAGTATGAACAGAACCAATTGTTTGATGACAAAATAAAAGGTCATAACTATTTGAAATAGATAAATATTCAAATAGTTAAAACTATTTGAAATGGTTTGGTAAATAGATTTACTTTTTAAATCTCTTACTAATTAACTTTTTAAAAATTAATAAATTAGTATTATTTTATTTCGAACAAACTTATATGAACAAAAACAATTGTTTTATGACAAAATAAAAAGTAATAACATTTGAAATAGATAACTGTTTAATAGTTATAATTATTTGAATTGGTTCAATAAGTAGAATTTTTTTAAAAAATCTCTTCCATATAAAATTTTGAAATATTAACAAATTAGTTTTATTTTATTCTAAATAAACTTTATGACAAAAGAAAAAGTCATAACAATTTGAAATATATAATTATACATATAATCTTAATTGTTTGAACTAGTTTAGCAAGCAAATTTATTTTCTAAATCTCTTAGTTATGAATTTTTAGAATATTATTAAATTAGTATTATTTTATTTTGAATAAATTTGTATGAACAGAAAAAAATTTTTTATGACAAAACAAAAGGTTATAACAATTTGAAATAGATAATTGTTCAAATAGTTATAACTATTTGAACTAGTTTAGTAAACAGATTTATTTTTTAAATCTCTTACTAATTCTTGAAATTTAATAAATTAGTATTATTTTATTTCAAATAAGCTTGTATGTTGAAAAACAATTGTTTTATGACAAAATGAAAGGTAGTAATGATTTGAAATCGAAATTGTTCGAATGGCTATAATTATTTGATCTGATTTGGTAAACTGAATCATTTTTTTAAATCTCTTATTAATTTTAAAAATATTAATAAAGTAGTATTATTTTATTGTGGATAAGCTTTTTATGAACTAAAACAATTGTTTTATAACAAAACAAAAAGGTCATAACAATTTTAAATAGACAATTATTCAAATAGTCATAACTATTTGAATTTGTTCAGTAAAAAAAATTATTTTTTTAAACTCTTGCTTATTAATTTTGAAAATATTAAGAAATTAGCATTATATAATTTTGGACAAGCTTTTATAAACTAAAACAATTCTTTGATGTCAAAACAAAAGGTCATAATGATTTTAAATAAATAATTGTTCAAATAGTCATAACTATTTGAATTTGTTCAGTAAAGAGATTTATTTTTTCAAATCTTTTGCTTATAAATTTTTTGAATGTTAATAAATTTAGATTATTTTATTCTGACTAAGCTGATAAGATATGAAACAAATATTTTTAACTAAACAAAAAAGTCAAAATGATTAGAAATAGATAATTATTCTAATAGTTTTAACTATTTGAATTGGTTCAACAAACACATTTATTTTTTAAATCTCTTACTAAATAATTTTTGGAATATTATTAATTAATATTATTTTTAACCAAATAAGCTTCAATGATCAGAAACAATTGTTTTATGACAAAACAAATATCCTAATGATTTGAGATTGATAATTATTAAAATAGTCATAGCTATTTGATCTGGTTTGATAAACATATTTATTTCTTAAATCTCTTGCTTATTAATTTTTGAAATATTAATAAATTAGTATTATTTTATTTCGAATAAACTTGTATGATCAAAAAAATTTGTTTTATGACAAACAAAAGGTCATAACAATTTGAAGAAGATAATCATTCAAATGGCCATAATTATTTTAACTGATTTGGTAAATAGACTTATTTCTTAAATTAGTATTATTTTATTCTGTCTAAGGTTAATTGAAACAATTGTTTTATGATAAGTCAAAAGGTTATAACAATTTTAAATAGACAATTGTTCAAATAGTAATAATTATTTGAATTTATCCTGTAAACATATTTAGTTTTTTAAATC
The DNA here is from genome assembly GCF_047325235.1 of Durio zibethinus. NCBI lineage: Eukaryota > Viridiplantae > Streptophyta > Magnoliopsida > Malvales > Malvaceae > Durio > Durio zibethinus. The sequence goes on from NC_143171.1 coordinate 54,709, forward strand.
TCTTTCTTTTTAATTTTTTGAATATTAATAAATTGGTATTAATTTATTTTGAATAAGCTTGTATGAACTAAAACAATTATTTTATAACTAAAAAAGGTCAAAACTATTTAAAATAGATAATTTTTCTAATAGTCTTAACCATTTGAACTGATTTGGTAATTACTTTTTTAATCTCTTACTTATTAATTTTTGAAATATTATTAAATTAGAATTATTTTAATCTGAATAAGCCTATATGAATAAAATAGTTCTTTTACGACAATACAATAGGTCATAACAATTTGAAATAGATAATCATTCATATAATCTTAACTATTTGAATTGGTTCGGCAATTAGATTTATTTTTTAATTTTTTTGTTTATTAAGTTTCAGAATATTATTGAATTAGTATTATTTTATTTTGAATAATATAGTATGAACAGAACCAATTGTTTGAAGATAAAATAAAAAGTTATAATGATTTGAAATAGATAATTATTTAAATAGTCATAACTATTTGAAATGGTTTAGTAAACAGATTTACTTTTTAAATCTCTTACCAATTAATTTTCTAAATAGTAATAAATTAGTATTATTTTATTTTGAACAAACTTATATTAATAAAAACAATTTTTAATGACAAAACAAAAAGTAATAATGATTTGAAATAAAAAATTATTCAAATAGTTGTAATTATTTTAACTAGTTCGATAAGTTATAATTATGTTTTTGTTTTGTCAATTTGTTATGACCTTTTCTTTTATCATAGAAAAATTATTTCAGCTTGTATAAGCTTATTTGAAATAAAATAATACTAAGTTATTAATATTTTAAAAAGTAATAATTAAGAGATTTAAAAAATGAATATGTTTACCGATCAAGTTTAAATAATTATGATTATTTGAACAGTTATTTATTTGAAATCGTTATAACCTTTTGTTTTGTCATAAAATAATTTTTTTTGTTCATACAAGCTTATTTCTAATAAAATAATATTAATTTATTAATATTAAGAAAATTAATAAGTAAAAGGTTTAAAAATAAATCTATTTACTGAATAAGTTCAAATTATTATAACTATTGGAACAATTATTTATTTCAAATTGTTATGACTTTTTGTTTTGTCATAAAACAATTATTTCTATTCATACAAGTTTATTCGAATTAAAATAATATTAATTTATTAATATTTTGATAATTTAGAAGTAAAAGATTTAAAAAATAAATATGTTTATTGAATAAGTTCAAATAGTAATGACCATTTGAATAATTATCTATTTCAAATCATTGTGACCTTTTGTTTGTAATAAAACAATTGTTTTCACTCATATAAGCTTAATTGAAATAAAATAATACTAATTTACTAATATTCCAAAAATTAAAGAGTAAAATAATTAAAAAAATGAATCTACTTATCGAACAAGTTTAAATAGTTATGACTATCTGAATAATTATCTATTTCAAAATATTATAACTTGTTTTGTCATAAAAAAATTGGTTCTATTCATGCAAGCTTATTTCAAATAAAATAATATAAATTTATTAATATTCTAAAAATTAATAAGTAAAATTTTAGAAAATAAAGCTATTTTTTGAACTCGTTCAAATAGTTATGACTATCTAAACAATTATCTATTTCAAATCATTCTGACAATTTGTTTTGTCATAAACCAATTGTTTCTGTTCAAACAAGCATATTTAGAATAAAATAATACTAATTTATTAATATTCCAAAATTAATAAGTAAAACATTTAAAGAATAAATTTGTTTACTAAGTGAGTTCAAATAGTTATGATTATTTGAACAATTATTTATTTCAAATCATTATGATTTTTTATTTTGTCATAAAACAATTGTTCCTATTCATACAAGTTTATTTGGAATAAAATAATACTAACTTATTAATATTCTAAAAATTAATAAGTTGAAGATTTAAAAAAGTAATTTGTTTACCAAACAAGTTCAGATAGTCATGTCTATTTGGACTATTATCTATTTCAAATCATTATGATATTTTGTTTTGTCGTAAAACAATTGTTTCTATTCATACAAAATTATTTAGAATAAAATAATACTAATTTATTACTATTTCAAAAATTAACAAGAGATTTAAAAACTAAATCTCTTTACCAAATCAGTTCAAGTAGATATGACTATTTAAACAATTATATATCTCAAATTGTTATGATTTTTGTTTTGTCCTAAAACATTTGTTTTTGTTCATACAAGTTTATTTGGAGTAAAATATTGCTAAATTAATAATATTATAAAAATTAATAAGTAAGGATTTAAAAAATAAATATGTTTGCCAATCCAATTCAAATAGTTAATACTATTAGAACAATTATCTATTTCAAATTGTTTTGACCTTTTGTTTAGTTATAAAATAATTGTTTCAGTCCATACATGTTTATTTGAAATAAAATAATACTAATTTATTAATATTTAGAAAATTAATAACCAAAAAATTTTAAAAAATCTATTTACCGAACAAGTTAAAATAGTAATGACTATTTGAATAATTATCTATTTAAAATCAATATGACCTTTTATTTTGTCATAAAATAATTGTTTTAGTTCATAAAAATTTATCCAAAATAAAATAATATTACTTTGTTAATATTTTAAAAATTGATAAGCCAGAGATTTAAAACATAAATTAGTTTATCGAATCAGTTCAAATAATTATGGCCATTTGAATAATTATCTATTTCAAATTGTTCTGAACTTTTGTTTTGTTATAAAACAATTGTTTTTCATCATTCTAGCCTATTCGCAATAAAATACTACAATTTATTAATACTTCAAAAATTAATAAGTGGGAGATTTAAAAAATAAATTTGTTTACCGAACTAGTTTAAATAGTTATGACATTTTGAACAATTATATATTTCAATTTCTTATAACCATTTGTTCTGTCATAAAACAATTATTTTTGTTCATACAAGTTTATTCAAAATAAAATAATACTAATGTAATAATATTATGAAAATTAATAACTAAGAGATTTAAAAAATAAATTGTTTGCTGAACCAGTTCAAATAGTTAAGGCTATATGAACAATTCTTTATTTTAAATTATTATGACATTTTGTTTTATCATAAAACAATTTTTTTCAATTCTTACTAACTTGTTCAGAATAAAATAAAACAAATTTATTAAAATTTCAAAAATTAATGAGTAAGAGATTTAAAAAATAATTCTATTTGCTAAACCAGTTCAAATAATTATGACTATTTAAACAATTATCTATTTCAAGACGTTATGACCTTTTCTTTTGTCATAAAACAAATGTTTTTATTCAAACAAGTTTGTTCAAAATAAATTAATTTTAATTTATTAATATTTTAAAAATTAATAAGTAAGAGAATTAAAAAATAAATCTACGTACTAAACCAGTTCAATTAGTTATAACTATTTGAATTATTATTTATTTCAAATCATTATGGCCATTTGTTTTGTTATAAAACAATTGTTTTTATTCATACAGCCTTATTCGAAATAAAGTAATGTCAATTTATTAATATTCTAAAAATTAATAAGTAATGGATTTAAAGTATGAATATGTTGGCCTAACTAATGCAAATAGCTATGACTGTTTAAACAATTATCTATTTCAAATTGTTATAACCTTTTGTTTTATCACAAAATAATTATTTTTATTCATACAAGATTATTCGAAATAACATAATTCTAATTTATTAACAATCCAAAAATTAATAAGTAAGAGATTTAAAAAATGAATATGTTCACCAAACAAGTTCAAATAATTATGACTATTTAAACATTTATCTATTTTAAACCGCTATGACCTTTTGTTTTGTCATTAAACAATTTTTTCAATTCATACAAGCTTATTTTAAATAAAATAATACAAAATTGTTAATATTCAAACAATTAATAAATAAAAACTAAAAAAAATAATTTTTTTTACTAAATAAGTTCAAATAATTATGACTATTTGAATAATTGTTTATTTTAAATCGTTATGACTTTTTGTTTTGTCATAAAACAATTGATTCTATTCATACAAGCTTATTCAGATTAAAATGGTATTAATTTATTAATATTTAGACAATTAATAAGTAAAAGATTTTGAAAATAAATATGTTTACCGAAGAAGTCTAAATAGTCATAACTATTTGAATAATTATTTATTTTAAATAGTTATGAACTTTTGTTTCATTATAAAATAATTGTACCAATTCATATAGGCTTATTTGAAATAAAATAATACAAACTTATTAATATTCTGAAAACTAATGAGTAAGAGATTTAAAAAATGAATCTATTTATTAAACAAGTTCAAATAGTTATGAATATTTGAATAATTATCTATTTCAAATTGTTATGACCTTTTGTTTTGTCATAAAATAATTGTTTCTTTCACAAAGCTTATTTCAAACAAAATAATATAAATTTATTAATATTCCAAAAATAAGTAAGTAAAAATTTTAAAAATAAATTTGTTTTCTGAACATGTTCAAATGTTATAACTATTTGAATAATTATCTATTTCAAATAGCTATAAACTTTTGTATTGTCATAAACCAATTGTCTCTACTCATAGAAGCTTATTTGAAATAAAATAGTATTACTTTATTAATATTCCAAAAATTACTAAGTAAAAGATTTAAAAAATAAATTTATTTACCAAGCAAGCTCCAATAGTTATGATTGCTTAAACAATTATTTATTTCAAATAGTTATGATTGTTTGAACAATTATTTATTTCAAATAGTTATGATCTTTTATTTTGTCATAAAATAATTATTTCTATTCATACAAGTTAATTCGGAATAAAATAATATTAATTTATTAATATTTTGAAAATGAATAGGTAGGAGATTTAAAAAATAAATCTGTTTACCAAACAAGTGCAAATAGTCATGTCTATTTGAACAATTATCTATTTCAAATCATTAAAACCTTTTGTTTTGTTGTAAAATAATTATTTCTATTCATACAGAATAATTCAAAATAAAATAATACTGATTTATTAATATTTTGAAAATTAATAAGAGATTTAAAGTTAAATCTATTTACCGAACCAATTCAAATAGTTATGATTATTTGAAAAATTATCTATACTAATTTATTAATATTTTGAAAATTAATAAGAGATTTAAAAACTAAATCTATTTTTTGAACCAATTCAAATAGTTATGATTATTTGAAAAATTATCTATCTCAAATCATTATGATCTTTATTTTGTCATAGAACAATTGTTCTTTTTCATATAAGCTTAATCAGATTAAGATAATATTAATTTAATAACAAAAAATAAAAGTGTTTACTGAACCAATTCAAATAATTAAGACTATTAGAACAATTATCTATTTCAAATTATTCTACCCTTTTTGTTTAGTCATAAAACAATTATTCCAGTTTATACAAGCTTATGTGGAATAAAATAATACTTATTATTAACATTAGAAAAATTAATAAGTGAGAGATTTAAAAAAAAAAAATCTTGTTGGCCTTGAATTGATTGAAAGTTTTGATTTGACAAAACAAAAATTTGCCTAACTTGAATCAAACTCTTCTAATCTTAAATTGAACATTTTTCCAGCTTTTTATCTTGTTAAAATTTATTTAGGAACTAAAACAAAGCAAATTCTCAAAACAAAATGGATCAAGGCATGTTTTGGATAAAAGGAATCGATCCCCTGAGGGGAGGGATCGATCCCTTGGCCAAAGGGATCGATCCATTTTTCTTCCAGAAGCTGAACTCGTGAAATCTTAGTAAGAACCAATCGATCCCCTCCCTATAGGGATTGATTAGTAGGGGTTTTAAGCCTACCTAATTGATCATTCACTTAAAAGGATCGATATATTTTTCATACAAAATGCAAACTCGATTGAAAATTCACAAAAGGGATCGATCCCCCCATATAAGGGATTGATCACCTAAACATGGATTGATCATTCCCTTATAGGGATCAATCTATTTTTTTACATAAAGCAAAATTGGTTTGAAAATCAACAAAAGGAACGATCCCCTACATAGGGGATCGATCACCCAAGAATAAGATCGATCAATCGGGTAAGGCTTTACTCGTACAAATTTGTGCCTTTTTATAACTGACCCAATCGATCCCCTACATGAGGGGATTGATCCTCTAATGCCCAAAAAGCCCCAATGGATATTTTTTTGTTTGATATTTTATAGGTTTGAAGCACTAAATGCAAGGCAACAGCTATCAACTCCTTCTTACATATAAATGAAAGCCTTCACTACAAATCAATAGTATGCATAGCTAAAAAAACTTATTGCCTGCACCAATGATCTTGTTCAAGCATTCAAACCAGTTCGAAAAAGAGAAAAATGTAGAAAATCCTTCTTGTATCAATTTTTCTCTAAATTCTTTTGTCAATATTGCTTTGTACTTCAAGCTAGGAAACACCCAACCTTAGAGAAGTTTTTTAAGTTTGCTTAATACTTCAAAAACTTTGTATTGTGAGATTGTGAGATTAAAGAGGAGGATAACCCTTAAGAGTTTATGATATTATTGTGTAAAGCTTTGAGAAGCTAGGTTGTATTTTACAACACATAGTGGATTGAACTCCTTAGCAAGTGAGGCTAAGGAGGAGGATGTAGGTACCTAAAGAAAGGACTAAACCTGTATAAATCTTGATGTCTAATTCTCTATCTCTATCTTTTGTTTACTCTCATTTATTATGTTCGTTTGCTTAGATAAATTGTTTTGCAGAATTTGTGCTTATTAAGTATTGAATTTTGAAACTTTTATTATCAACCAATTCATCCGCCCTCTTAGTTTATTTCAAGTCTTTGAGCTAACAATTAGTATCAGAGCTAATACTCTTTTTTGTAAGTCTAACAATCTAAGAGTGATCCAAAAAATGGCTTTAAAAAATACAAAAATCAATGTGGAACAACTATCCTTAAGCTACAACAAATACAGTAGGCAACAAGAGGTGTGTCTCATGGTAAATGAAACAGTTGCAACATCTCTTGGAAGTGAATGCCATTCAATTGTAAAACCTCTTCTCTTTGTTGGTGATAACTACTCTTATTGGAAGATTAGGATGAGGTTATTCATTCAAGCCAATGATTACAAAGTTTGGAGGGTCATTGTAAATGGTCTTCAAATTCTAATGAAGATGATGGATGGTAAGGAGGTGATCAAGCAAAAGAATGAATGGGATGTCAATTATATGAAGCTGGCTCAACTCAATGCGAAAGCAATGCATACACTCTTTTATGCATTGGGGCCTAATGAGTACAATAGAGTTTCTTTGTGTGAAAATGTAAAGAAAATTTGAGACAAGTTAGCTATCATTCATAATGGTACAAATAAGTGAAAGAGACAAAAGTTGGCATGCTCACTCATGATTATGAGTTATTTAAGATAAAACTAGATGAAACCATTAGTGAAATGTCAAACCATTTCACCAACATCATTAATGGTTTAAAGGCTCTTGAGAAGACTTACTCAAATGTGGAGATGGTGACAAAAATTCTTAATAGTCTACCAAAGAGTTGGGAAGCTAAAGTGACGGCTATTGAAGAGTCCAAAGATCCTCACACACTCTCTTTGGATGAACAAATGGGTTTTTTTCTTACCTATGAGATGAAGCTCAAAAGAGAATAAGAACCAATAAAAAAAAGTGGCATTGCTCTCAAATCAACCTTTAAAAAAGATGAAAAAAATCTTGGACAAGAAGAGAATGATGAAGATGAAGAGATGGAAATGTTTGTAAAAAGATTCAAGAAGTTCATGAGGATGAACAAGTCTTCAAGTAGAAGACCACAAAGGGAAATGATTAAAAGAGAATCAAGTAGAAGAGAAAGAAAGCATATTATTTACTAGGAATGCAACAAACCAGGTCATATTAAATTTGATTATCCTTTATAGAATAAAAAAAAACATGATAAAGCTAAAGAAGAAAGAAATGGTTGCAATATGGAGTGATAGTGACTTCTCTGAAGATGAATCAAATGAGAAAGAAGTAGCCAATCTATGTCTCATGGCTCTTGATAAACCCAATGTAATGTCTAATCCATATGATTTAAATTCATACACATTTGATGAATTAGCCATAGAATTTGAAAACATAAACATGAAATATAAAAAAAATGATTTCTAAGTTGAAACTAGAAAATGAACTCTTGACTAAAGCAAAAGATGACTTAGAAAAGAAAATTGAGCTCTTAAAGTTGAATGTCAATGATTTGACTAAGAAAATGAAAATTTGCATAACTCATTTTCTAGATTTTATATGGGACATCAAAAGCTCAATGACATGCTTAAAACACAAAGAGCATTATTTGATAAAGATGGATTGGGCTATAATAGTGGCAACAAAGAGACTCATTTAAAGAATTTCCTTGTTAGCTAAATGATTCATCTAGCATATGTGCATATTGTCATAAATTGGGTCATTCTATATAATATTGTTCCTTAAAGAAAATCATTTATAAAGGTAAGCTCGTTAAGAGAGTGTGGATTCCAAAAGTAGTTATCACATCTCAAGATAAGATTACTAAAATGAAGTGGATTCCAAAAGGCACAAATTGTTAGTATTAACACTCAAGGACCCAAGAAAGTTTGGGTACCTAAAACAAAAATTTAATTATGTTTTTGTAAGTGGATGAGCATTGCTACAAAGCAAACTCAAGCAAGAACAATTCATGGTACCTTGATAGTGGATGCTCAAAACATATGACTAGAGACAAAACTTTTTTTAAAGACTTAAAAGCTAAAAGTAGAGGAGATGTTACATTTGGTGATAACTTTAAAGGCTAAATTGAAGGGATTGGCTCCATTGGTAATAATTCTTCTGCTACTATTGAAAATATTTTACTTGTAAAAGGACCTAAGCATAACTTACTTAGTATTAGTCCATTATGTGATAAAGGACTTAAAGTTGTGTTTGAATCCATGTGCTATCAAGTGATTGATATCAAAACTAACAAACTTATTTTTATTGGACATCAAGAAAATATTTATTTAGTGCATCTAGATGATCTTTCCTTTAAAAATGTTTGTTTTATGGCTAAAAAAAAAATGAAAGTTGGATTTGGCATAGAAGACTTGGACATGCAAGTATGCATGTAACTTCAAAACTTTCTCAAAATGATTTGGTTGTTGGTTTGCCAAAATTGAAATATGAAAATGACAAGGTTTGTGATGCATGTGCTCAAGGAAAATATAGAAAAATCTTTTTCAAACCTAAGAATTGTATTTCAACTACTAGACCTCTTCAACTGCTTCGTATTAACCTTTTTGGTCCTACTAGGACAATAAGTCTTGGTGGAAAATAATATAGGTTTGTTATTGTTGATGACTTTATTAGATTCACATGGGTTCTCTTTTTGCATTCAAAGAATGAAGTTTTGGAAAAATTCATCACTTTTAGCAAACAAATACAAAATGAAAAAGGTTATTCAATTTCTAGTATTAGAAGTGATCATGGAAAAGAATTTGAAAATCTTGGCTTTAATGTGCTTTGTAGTGAAAAAGGTATTAGCCACAATTTTTCTACTCCTAGAACTCCTCAACAAAATAGGGTAGTAGAAAAGAGAAATAGGATATTAGAAGAAATGGCTAGAACCATGCTTTGTGAAAATAATTTACCTAGATGTTTTTAGGCGGAAGCCATAAATACCTCTTATTATATTATAAATAGAGCTATGATTAAGCTAATTTTGAAGAAAACTCCCTATGAACTTTTAAAGGAAAAAGGCCTAACATAAGTTATTTTCATCCTTTTGGTTGCAAATGTTTTGTTTTAAACAATGAAAAAGATGATCTTGGAAAATTTGATGCAAAAAATGATGAAAGGATTTTCCTAGGATATTCTTTGAATTCAAAAGCCTATAAGAACATTAGTTGTTGAAGAATTTATACATGTTATCTTTGATTAATCTAATCCATCTCTGAGAAAGGTGCCTTTTGATGATGATGATATAGGTATACTTCAAGAATGTATCAATGATGCATCAAATGACATTGAAGAGAATATACAAAAAGAAGATGATGAGTTTTTAAAGGAGCCACAACATATAAAGAAAGAACCAAATCACCAAAGAGAAAGAAGATATGTCAAAGATAGTGAGATTATTGGTGATCTAACTAAGGGATAAGAACTAGATCTTCTTATAATGTATGTAATTTTGTTACTTTTCTATCTTATATTGAACCTAATAATATAGATGAAGCCTTAGGAGATGATAATTGGATATTGGCTATGCAAAAGGAATTGAACCAATTTGAATGAAGCCAAGTGTAGAATCTTATACCTAGGCCAAATGATCACCTTACTATAGGCACCAAATGGGTTTTCAGAAATAAGATGGATGAGCATGGGAATATTGTTAGAAACAAAGCTAGGTTGGTAGCTCAAGGGTATAGTCAAGAAGAAGAAATTGATTATAATGAAACCTATGCCTCGATTGCAAGGTTAGAAGCAATTAGAACGTTGCTTGCATTTGTATGTTTCAAAATTTTCAAGCTTTTCCAAATGGATGTCAAAAGTGCATTTCTAAATGGTTTTATAAATGAAAATGTGTATGTTGAACAACTTCTTGGTTTTGAAAATCCTAAATTTCCAAATCATGTTTATAAATTAATAAAAGATTTATATGGTTTAAAACAAGCTCCTAGAGCTTGGTATGAAATATTGTCAAAATTTTTAATTGAAAATGGTTTTAATAGAGGGAAGGTTGATACTACACTTTTTATTAAAACAAAAGGAAATGACATTCTCATAGTGCAAGTTTATGTTGATGATATCATATTTGGTGCTACTAACGAAGTTTTTTGTCAAGAATTTGCTAAGACTATGCAAGGTGAATTTGAAATAAGCATGATGGGAGGACTTACATTCTTCTTACAATTACAAGTAAAACAAACAAAAAATGGTATCTTCATCAATCAAGCCAAATAAATCAAGGATTTGCTCATAAGGTTTGGATTGGAAGAATCAAAGCCTTGCTCAACACCTATGAGCACCTTGACAAAACTTGACAAAGATGAAGGAGGTAAATGTGTTGACTCTAAATTATATAGTTCTATGATTGGATCATTGCTATATCTTACTACAAGTAGACCAGATATAATGTTTAGTGTATGTTTATGTGCAAGATTTCAATCTTCACCTAAAGAATCACATTTATTTGCTGTCAAAAGAATTTTTAGATACCTTAAGGACACCCATAATTTAGGACTATGATATACAACAGGTTTATCTTTTACTTTACATGCCTATTCTGATGTGAATTTTGGTGGTTACAAAATTGATAGAAAGAGCACTTTCGGTACTTGTCAATTATTTGGAAATATGCTCATATCATGGTTCTCCAAGAAACAAAATAGTGTTGCTCAATCCACAATCAAAGCTGAATATATAGCTACTGGTAATTATTGTGCTCAAGTTTTGTGGATTAAGCAACAATTAGAGGATTTTGGAATTACCATGGATCATATTCCTATTAAATGTGATAATACTAGTGCCATCAATCTCACCAAAAGTCCAATTCAACATTCTAGAACCGAGCATATTGAAATTAGGCATCACTTAATTAGAGATCATGTTTAAAAAGGTGATATTGTACTTGAATATGTTGATACCTTGCATCAATTAGTTGACATTTTCACAAAACCTCTTGATAAGGATAGATTTTATGCAATTAGAGGTGAACTTGGTATGATGAATGCTCTTTAAAATGAATTTCTTGATGGTATAATGAATGTTGTTACCTTGATTGATCAAATGTATGTTTATCTTAATACTTTTTTTAATCTTGTGTATGATTGTATGATGCATATTTGAATGTTCATTTTGCATGGTTTTTAAATTATTTAAAAAAAATGCTACAGCCAATATTGATCGATCCCCTTTGGACTGGATCAATTGGTTATTCTTCCAGTAGCTAAATTAAGGGAAAATATTATGGAATCGATCGAACCCCCTTGGATCGAATCGATCGACTCTCCATCTAGTAGCCAAACTGAGTGCAAAATGTGAAAAACTGATCGATCTTCCTTCATAATCGATCGATTAGTCTGATGCAAAACTATGCCCAATTGATCCCTTTTCATAACCAATCAATTGGGTCATGCATAATTGGCACTAAGTACACCATTTTGGCTTGTCAAAATCAGGTCCCTTCTTCTCTTTGGAATAATCATTCTAGCCCTTTCATCTGTTCTTCTTCTTCCCCAAACACCTTCTCCTTAAACCCTAAGAATTCTTGCTCTATTTTCTCTCAAAATTGATCTCTCTTAACCAAAATCTTTTGCAAATTGCTTCATTTCTACTTGGTTTCTTGCAAAAATTATCCTTAAAAATCATTAAATCACACAAAAATAATACTAGTTATGACCTTTTGTTTTATCATAAACCAATTATTTCTATTCATACAAGCATATTCGAAATAAAATAATACTAGTTTATTAATATTTCAAAAATTAATAAGTAAAAGATTTAAAAAATAAATCTGTTTATCGAGCAAGTACAATTAGTTATGACTATTTGAACAATTATTTATTTCAAATACTTATGATCTTTTGTTTTGTCATAAAATAGTTATTTTTGTTCATATAAGTTTATTTAGAATAAAATAATCCTAATTTATTAAAATTTTTAAACTAATAAGTAAGAGATTTAAAAAATAAATTTGTTTACCGAACAAGTTCAAATAATCATGTCCATTTGAACAATTATCTAATTCAAATTGTTATGACCTTTTGTTTCGTCATAAAATAATTGTTTTAGTTCATGCAAAATTATTCAAAATAAAATAATATTGATCTATTAATATTATGAAAATTAATAAGACATTTAAAAACTAAATCTGTTTACTGTATTAGTTCAAATAGTTATAACAATTTGAATAATTGTCCATTGTAAATCATTAAGATCTTTATTCTGTCATAAAACAATTGTTTCTTTCCATATAAGCTTATTCGAATTATAATAATACTAATTTAATAATATTCTAAAAATTAATCAGTAAGATATTTAAAAAAATAAATGTGCTAGTTCAAATAGTTAAAACTATTATAACAATTATCTAATTCAAATTGTTCTGACCTTTTGTTTAGTCGTAAAACAATTATTTCAATTTATACAAGCTTATTCAAAATAAAACAATACTACTTTTATTAACATTCGAAAAATTAGTAAGTAAGAGATTTAAAAAAATAAATCTATTTACCAAACTTAAATAGATTTAACTATTTGAATAATTATCTATTTAAAGTCATTATGACCTTTTATTTTGTCATAAAACAATTATTTTAGTTCATAAAAACTTGTTCAAAATACTACTTTATTAATATTTCAAAAATTAATAAGCAAGAGATTTAAAAACCAAAGTTGTTTTTTGAACTAGTTCATATAATTATGACTATTTAAATAAATATCAATCTCAAATTGTTATGATATTTGTTTTCTCATAAAACAATTGTTTTTGATTATACAAGCTTATTCGGATAAAAATAATACTAATTTAATAATGTTCCAAAAATCAATAAGAGATTTAAAAAAGTAAAGTGTTTACCGAACCAGTTCAAATAGTTAAGACTATTAAAATAATTTTCTAATTCAAATCATTTTGACCTTTTGGTTAGTCATATAATAATTGTTTCAGTTCATACAAGCTTATTCGGAATAAAATAATACTAATTTATTAACATTTGAAAAATTAATAAGCAAGAGATTTGAAATAAATTTGTTTATTGAACAAGTTTAAATAGTTATGACTATTTGAATAATTATCTTTTTAAAATCATTATGACCTTTTGTTTTGTTATAAAACAATTTTTTTAGTTTATGAAAACTTATCCAAAATAAAATAATACTACTTTATTAATATTATTAAAGTTAATAAGTAAGAGATTTAAAAAATAAATTAGTTTGCTAAATCTATTCAAATAATTATGACCATTTGAACAACTATCTATTTTAAATAGTTATTACTTTTAGTTTATAAAACAATTATTTTTCAACATACGAGCTTATTCAAAATAAAATAATACTAATTTACTAATATTTCAAGAATTAATAAGAGATTTAAAAAATAAATATATTTACCATACTAGTTCAAATAGTTATGACTATTTAAACAATTATCTATTTCAAATTGTTATAATCTTTTGTTTTATCATAAGACAATTATTTCTGTTTGTACAAACTTATTCGGAATAAAATAATACTAATTTAGTAATATTTTAAAAATTAATAACTAAGAGATTTAAAAATAAATTCGTTTGCCGAACCAATTCAAATATTTAAGACTATATGACAATTATTTATTTCAAATTATTATGACCTTTTATTTTGTCATAAAATAATTATTTTAGCTTATACAAGGTTATTCAAAATAAAATAAAACTAATTTATAAATATTTCAAAAATTTATAAGAGATTTGGAAAATAATTCTATTTACTGAACCAGTTCAAATAATTATAACTATTTGAACAATTATCTGTTTCAAATTGTTATTACTTTTAGTTTTGTCATAAAACAATTGCTTTTGTTAATATAAGTATGTTTGAAATAAAATAATACTAATTTATTAATATTTAGAAAATTACTCAGTAATATTTCAAAAGTAAAACTATTTTCCAAACTATTTCAAATAGTTTTGACTATTTAAATAATTATTTATTTCAAATCATTATAACATTTTATTTTGCCATCAAACAATTGGTTATGTTCATACTATTTTATTTGGAATAAAATACTACTAATTTAATAATATTTCGAAACAAAATAAGTAAGAAAATTAAAAAATAAATCTAATTGCCGAACCAATTCAAATAGTTAAGACTATATGAATGATTATCTATTTCAAATTGTTATGACATTTTCTTTTGTTGTAAAACAATTGTTTTGTTAGTACAAGCTTTTTTGATTAAAATAATACTAATTTAATAATATTTCAAAAATTAATAAGAAGAGATTTAAAAGATAAATTTGTTTATTGAATCAGTTCAATTGGTTAAGACTATTAGAATAATTATCTGTTTTAAATCATTTTGACCTTTTGTTTAGTCATAAAACAATTGTTTCAGTCCACACAAGGTTATTCGGAATAAATTACTACTACTTTAGTAACATTTGAAAAATTAATAAGAAAGATATTTAAAAAATAAATCTATTTACTGAAAAAATTTCAACTCATTCAAACCTTTAGTTTAGTCATAAAATAATTGTTTCAATTTATACATGCTTATTCAAAATAAAATAATACTAATTTATTAATATTTAGAAAATTAATAAGCAAGAAATTAAAAAAATAAATTAGTATACCAAACAAGTTCAAATAGTTATGACTATTCAAACAATTATCTATTTAAAATCATTATAACTTTTTATTTTATCATAAAACAATTATTTCAATTCATAAAAAGCTTATCAAAAATAAAATAATATTACTTTATTAATATTTCAAAAATTGATAATTTAGAGATTTAAAAAATAAATTGGTTTGTCAAATTAGTTCAAATAATTATGGCCATTTGAACAAATATCTATTTCAAATTGTTATGAACTTTTGTTTTGTCATAAAATAATTGTTTTTCATCATACAAACCTATTCAGAATAAATAATACTAATTTATTAATATTTCAAAAATTAATAAGTAGGAGATCTAAAAAATAATTTTGTTTACTAAACCAGTTCCAATAGTTATTACTATTTGAACAATTATATATTTCAAATTGTTATAACATTTTGTTCTGTCATAAAACAATTATTTCTGTCCATATAAGCTTATCCAGAATAAAATAATACTAATGTAATAATATTTTGAAAATTAATAACTAAAAGATTTAAAAAATAAACTTGTTTGCTGAACTAGTTCAAATAGTTAAGGCTATATGAACAATTCTTTATTTCAAATCGTTATAACCTTTTGTTTTGTTGTAAAACAAAATTTTCAATTCTTACTAAGTTATTCGCAATAAAATAAAATAAATTTATTAATATTTCAAAAATTAATAAGTAAGAGATTTAAAAATAATTCTATTTGCCAAACCAGTTCAAATAATTATAACTATTTGAACAATTATCTATTTCAAATTGTTATGACCTTTTGTTTTGTCATAAAACAATTGTTTTTGTTCATATAAGATTGTTCAAAATAAAATATTAATTTATTAATATTTTGAAAATTAATAAGCAAGAGATTTAAGAAAAAAATCTGTTTACTAAACTAGTTTAATTACTTATAACTATTTCAACAATTATTTATTTCAAATCATTATGATCATTTGTTTTGTCATAAAACAATTGTTTTGGTTCATACTATCTTATTTGGAATAAAGTAACGCTAATTTATTAATATCCTAAAAATTAATAAGTAACAAATTAAAAAAAATGAAACTATTGGCTTGACTAGTGCAAATAGTTATAACTGTTTGAACAATTATCTATTTTAAATTGTTATGATCTTTTATTTTATCATAAAACAATTGTTTCTATTTGTACAAACTTATTCAAAATAACATAATTCTAATTTATTAATATTCCAAAAATTAATAAGAGATTTAAAAAATGAGTCTATTTACCGAATAAGTTCAAATAATTATGACTATTTGAACAATTATGCATTTCAAATTGCTATAACCATTTGTTTTGCCATTAAATAATTTTTTCTATTCATAGAAGCTTATTTCGAATAAAACAATACAAATTTATTAATATTCAAACAATTAATAAGTAAAAGATTTAAAAAATAAATTTGTTTACCAAATAAATTCAAATACTTATGACTATTTGAACAATTATTTATTTCAAATCATTATAACTTTTTATTTTGTCATAAAATAATTGTTTTTATTCATACAAGCTTATTGGGATTAAAATAATATTAATTTCTTCATATTTTGGCAATTAATAAGTAAAAGTTTTTAAAAATAAATATGTTTACCAAACAAGTTCAAATAGTTATAACTATTTGAATAATTATCTATTTCAAATTGTTATGACTTTTTGTTTCGTGACAAAACAATTGTTTCTATTCATACAAGCTTATTTTGAATAAAATAAAATAAAATTACTAATATTCCAAAAATTAATAAGTAAAAATTAAAAAAATAAATATATTTTCTGAACACGTTCAAATAGTTTTGATTATTTGAATAATTATCTATATAAAAAAGTTATGACCTTTTATTTTGTCATAAACCAATTATTTCTATTCATACAAGCTTATTCAAAACAAAATAATACTAATTTATTAATATTTCAAAAATTAATAAGTAAAAGATTTAAAAAATAAATCTATTTACCGAGCAAGCACAAATAGTTATGACTATTTGAACAATTATTTATTTCAAATAATTTTTTCATAAAACAATTGTTTCTATTCATACAAGTTTATTTAGAATAAAATATACTAATTTGTTAATATTCTAGAAATTAATAGGTAGGAGATTTAAAAAATAACTCTGTTTACCAAACAAATTCAAATAGTCATGTCCATTTGAACAATTATTTATTTCAAATCATTATGACCTTTTGTTTTATTGTTAAACAATTCTTTCTGCTCATAAAGAATTATTTAGAATTAAAATAATACTGATTTATTAATATTTTAAAAATTAATAAGAGATTTAAAAAATAAATCTATTTACCGAGCCAGTTCAAATAGTTATAACGATTTGAACAATTATATATCTCAAATTGTTTTGATCTTTATTTTGCCATAAAACAATTATTTCTTTTCATGCAAGTTTATTCGGATTAAAATAATACTAATTTAATAATATTCTAAAAATTAATATGTAAGAAATTTAAAAAATAAATGTGTTTGTTAAACCAATTTAAATAGTTAAGACTGTTAGGACTATTAGAACAATTATCCATTTCAAATCATTCTTACATTTTGTTTAGTCATAAAACAATTATTTTAGTTCATACAAACTTATTCAAAATAAAATAATGCTAATTTGTTAACATTCAAAAAATTAATAAGCAAAAGATTTGAAAAAATAAATATGTTTGCCAAACAAGTTCAAACATATATGAATATTTGAATAATTATCTATTTAAAATCATTTTGAGGTTTTGTTTTGTCATAAAACAATTGTTTAAGTTCATAAAAACTTATCTAAAATAAAATAATACTACTTTATTAATATTTCAAAAATTAATAAGCAAGAGATTTAAAAACTAAAGTTGTTTTCCAAATCAGTTCAACTAGTTACGACTATTTGAACAAATATCAATCTCAAATCATTATGATCTTTGTTTTGTCATAAAACATTGTTTCTGATCATACAAGCTTATTTGAATAAAAAAAATAATAATTTAATAGTATTTCAAAAATTAATAATTAAGTGATTTAGAAAATAAATGTGTTTGCCGAATTACTTCAAATAGTTACAACTATTAGAATAATTATCTATTTTAAATCATTCTGACCTTTTGTTTAGTCATCAACTAATTGTTTTAGTTCATACAAGTTTATTCAAGATAAAATAATACTAATTTATTAACATTCAAAAAATTAATAAGCATAAGATTTGAAAAAATAAATCTGTTTACCAAACAAGTTCAAATAGTTATGATTATTTGAACAATTATCTATTTAAAATTGTTATGAACTTTTGTTTTGTCATAAAACAATTGTTTCAGTTCATAAAAGCATCTCCAAAATAAAATAATAATACTTTATTAATATTTCAAAAAATAATAAGTAAGGGATTTAAAAAATAAATTAGTTCTCTGAATAAGTTCAAATAGTTATGGCCTTTTGTACAATTATCTATTTCAAATCATTATTACCTTTTGATTTGTTGTAAAACAATTGTTTTTCAACATACAAGCTTATTTGAAATAAAATCATTATTACCTTTCGTTTTGTCATAAAACAATTGCTTTTCAACATACAAACTTATTTGAAATAAAATAATATTATTAATATTTCAAGAATTAGTAAGAGATTTAAAAAATAAATTTATTTATTAAACTAGTTAAATAGTTATGACTATTTGAACAATTATCTATTTCAAATTGTTATAACCTTTTGTTCTATCATAAAAGCAATTATTTCTATTCATACAAGTTTATTTGGAATAAAATAATATTAATTTAATAATATTCAAAAAATTCATAACTAAGAGATTTAAAAAATAAATATGTTTGTTGAATCAGTTCAAATAGTTAAGACTATATGAACAATTATCTATTTCAAATAAGTTATGACATTTTGTTTTGTCATAGAACAATTATTTTAGCTGATACAAGTTTATTTGAAATAAAATAATACTAATTTAATAATATTTCAAAATTTTATAAGTAAGAGATTTAAAAAATAATTTTATTTACTGAACCAGTTGAAATAATTATAACTATTTAAATAATTATATATTTCAAATCATTATTACTTTTTGTTTTGTCATAAAACAATTGTTTTTGTTCATATAAGTTTGTTCAAAATAAAATAATACTAATTTATTAATATTTAGAAAATTAATTAGTAAGAAATTTAAAAAGTAAATTTGTTTATCAAATCATTTTAAATAGTTTTGGCTGTTTGAATAATTATCTATTTCAAATCATTATAATCTTTCATTTTGCCATCAAACAATTGGTTCTGTTCATACTATTTTATTTGAAATTAAATAATACTAATTTATTAATATTATAAAATTAATGAGTTGGAGATTTAAAGAATTAATATGTTTATCAAACAAGTTCAAATAGTCATGTCCATTTGAAATATTTTCTTAAATCATTATGATATTTTGTTTTGTAGTAAAATAATTGTTTTTATTCATACAAAATTAATTAAAATAAAATAATATTAATTTATTAATATTTCAAAAATTAATAAGAGATTTAAAAACTAAATCTGTTTATCGAACCAATTTAAATAGTTATGACTATTTGAACAATTATTTATCTCAAATCATTATGATCTTTATTTTGTCATAAAACAAATGTTTCTGTTTATACAAGCTTATTTGGAGTAAAATATTGCTAAACTAATAATATTCTAAAATTAATAAGTAAGAGATTTCAAAAATAAATATGTTTGCTGAACCAGTTCAAGTAGTTAAGGCTATTGAACAATTATCGATTTCAAATTGTTTTAACCTTTTGTTTAGTCATAAAATAATTGTTTCAGTTAATACATGCTTATTTGAAATAAAATAATACTATTTTATTAACATTCAAAAAATTATCAAACAAGAAATTAAAAAAAATAAATCTGTTTACCGAACAAATTCAAATAATTATGACTATTTGAATAATCATCTATTTAAAATCATTATGACCTTTTGTTTTATAATAAAATAATTGTTTCAGTTCATAAAAGCTTATAAAAAATAAATAATATTATTTTATTAATATTTCAAAAATTAAGAAGTTGGAGATTTAAAAACTAAATCAATTTATCGAATCAGTTCAAATAATTATAGCCATTTGAACAATTATCTATTTGAAATTGTTATGAACTTTTGTTTTGTCATCAAAAAATTGTTTTTCATCATATAAACCTATTTGAAATAAAATAATACTAATTTATTAATATTTCAAAAATTAATGAGTATGAGATTTAAAAAATAAATCTGTTTATCGAACTAGTTCAAATAGTTATGACTATTTGAATAATTATATATTTCAAATCATTATAACCTTTTGTTTTGTCATAAAACAATTATTTATGTTCATAAAAGCTTATTTGGAATAAAATAATACTAATCTAATAATATTATGAAAATTAATAACTAAGAGATTTTAAAAAAATAAATTTGTTACCAAACCAGTTCAAATAGTTAAGGTCATATAAATAATTATCTATTTCAAATCATTATGACCTTTTGTTTTGTTGTAAAACAAATGTTTTTATTCTTATCAATTTGTTCATAGTAAAATAATAGTAATTTATTAATATTTTTAAAATTAATAAGAGATTTAAAAAATAAATTTGTTTACCAAACTAGTTCAATTAGTTATAACAATTTGAATAATTATTTATTTCAAATTGTTATGACCATTTGTTTTGTCACAAAAGAATTGTTTCTATTGATATAGTCATATTCGAAATAATGTAATACTAATTTATTAATATTCTAAAAATTAATAAGTAACAGATTTAAAAAATGAATTTGTTAGCCTATCTAGTGCAAATAGTTATGACTATTTGAACAATTATCTATTTCAAATCATTATGACCCTTTCTTTTGTCACAAAATAATTGTTTTTGTTTGTGCAAACTTATTTGAAATAACATAATTCTAATTTATTATTATTCCAAAAATTAATAAATAAGAGATTCAAAAATTGAATCTATTTATCAAATAAGTTCAAATAGTTATGAGAACAATTACCTATTTCAAATCGCTAGAACCTTTTGTTCTGTCATAAAATAATTTTTGCTACTCATACAAGCTTATTTCAATTAAAATAATGCAAATTTATTAAGATTCAGAGAACTAGTAAGTAAAAGATTTAAAAAATAACTCTGTTTACTGAATAAATTCAAATAGTTATAATTATTTGAACAATTATTTATTTCAAATCATTATGACTTTTTATTTTATCATAAAACAATTGTTTTTATTCATACAAGCTTATTCGAATTAAAATAATATTAATATATTAATATTTCGATATTTAGTAAGTAAAATTTTTAAAAATAAATACGTTTATCGAACAAGTTCAAATAGTTATAACTATTTGAATATTTATCTATTTCAAATCATTATGACCTTTGTCTTATCATAAAATAATTGTATCAATTCATATAGGCTTATTTGAAATAAAATAATACTAATTTATTAATATTCTGAAAATTAATGAGTAAGAGACTTAAAAAATGAATCTATTTACTAAACAAGTTCAAATAATTATGACTATTTGAACAATTTTCTATTTCAAATCGTTATGACATTTTGTTTTGTCATAAAACAATTGTTTCTATTCATACAAGCTTATTCCAAATAAAATCATATAAATTTATTAATATTCCAAAAATTAATCAGTAAAAATTAAAAAATAAATTTGTTTTCTAAACAGGTTCAAATAATTATGACTATTTGATCAATTATCTATTTCAAATAGTTATGACCTTTTGTTTTATCATAAACCAATTGTTTCTGTTCATACAAGTGTATTCAAAGTAAAATAATGCTAGTTTATTAATATTTCAAAAATTAATAAGATTTTAGAAAATAAATATATTTACCAAGCAAGTTCAAATATTTATGGTTGTTTGAACAAATATTTATTTCAAATAGTTATGATTTTTTCTATAATAAAACAATTGTTTCTATTCATACTAGTTTATTCGAAATAAAATAATACTAATTTATTAACATTCTAAAAATTAATAGGTAGGAGATTTAAAAATAAATTTGTTTACCAAACAAGTTCAAATAGTCATGTCAATTCGAACAATTATCTATTTCAAATCATTATGTCCTTTTCTTTTCTCATAAAACAATTGTTCTTGATCATGCAATGTTAGCCTTGAATTGATCCTTATTTTGAAATGACAAAACATTAAGCTAAATAAGTTTGATCGAGATTTTGAAAAATTTTTATTTAGTACATGTTCTTAAGTTTTATATTTGGGTACTAAATAAATAATATGATTTTCAAAGTTTAAACAAACCTTTCTTGGTTTCATATTTCTCAAACCAAATCTATCTTTAAAGATTATTTATTTGATCTTAAATGAAATTCCAATTGTTATTTTTAAAGTGAACTTATTTAGTTTGGACTTAATATAATTTTGATAATATTGGTTTTGGAAAATAGATTAACTTAGGAAAGTTGTTTTACAATAACAAAGTTTTCCAACATTGAACTTATTTTATTTTTCTGTATAAATTCACAAAGTTTTAATATTTGAATTTTATATGGTTGGAAAGCTCTTTGAGTCTACTTTCTAATGGATTAAACAAAATGAAAATCCAAATTTTGTAATAAAAGATTTTGAATTTTTACTAGACACTCTACATTTGCCAAAAAAATTGCATAAGGGGTAATTTTGACAATTCATTATAATTCGTACACATTGAATTAGGTGATGAAATTTACATGGATAGAAAGCCCTTTAAGTCTAGTTTCTAAATCTTTAAACGGTTTGTAATTTTGATTTGTATAACTCAAGATATAATCAAATTAGTAAGTAGAGTGCATAACAGGAGACTACCACCCAACATAGACAGGATCGATCCCCTCTAGAAGGGATCGATCACTTTTTCATACAGAATGATCACCTCCCTTAAATTTTTAGAAAAGGGATCGATCCCCCCACATGGGGGATCGATCACCTAGGCAAGGGATCGATCCCTCCATTAAAGGGATCAATAAGTTCTGAAACAGAAAGACTCCCTGCTCAAAAACAAGCAAAAGTGATTGATTCCCCCACATAGGGGATCGATCACCTAAAGAATAGATCAATCCCCTCAAGCAAGGGATTGATTGGATAAGGCCATATATGCACGATCTTTGGGTGTTCTAAAGCTGACCCAATCGATCCCCTAAGGGAGGGGATCGATCCCCTAAAACCCAGAACACTCCAATGGCTACTTTTGCATGATTCCAATGGGCATTTCTTCACTCCAAGCTTCCCCAATGGCTAGTTCCTCAATTTCTCTATAAATTGAGCACTCCAACATGCCAAAAAAATTGATGAATCAATTTTTGCAAGAGCCAAAAAGCAATATTTTCATTCTCTCAAATAATCAAGAGTTTTTTAGAGTTTCAAAGTCTATATCTTTGCATTTATTGTATCCAAATTATTTTTGTTGCTCATTCATCATTTTCTTATCTATACCATTGTATACTTCAAATTAACAAACACCTAACCTTTGAAAGGTTCTTAGAGTTTGCAAAACACTTCAAAAATTTTGTATTATGTGCTTGTAAGCTTAAAAGGGAGGATAACCCTTAAGAGTGTGTAGTGTTGAGTTTGTACAGCTTTAAGAAGCTTGTTTGTAATCTTCAACACTTAGTAGATTGGAGCCTTGGTGTGGACAACCAAGAGAGAGGACCTAGGTGCCTTGTGGAGAAGGACCGAACCTCTATAAATTATTATGTTTGATTTCTCTATCCCTATCTCCTTATAATTTATTATTGTTCGTAGTTGATTTTAAGTTTATTAATTGTTATTATTTTCATTATATTTTCATCAAAAGGCTTATTGTCTTAATTTTCATTCAACTATATTGAAATCATTATTTGGGAAGAATTTGGAGAGATCCAATTCACCCCTATCTTGGATCACCATCTAACCTATAAAGCTAACAATTGGTATTAGAGCTTTGGTCTCTTTTTATAGGTTTAACCACCTTGAGAAAAGATTCTATGGCTCAATTTTGGTTCCAAGATGGTGAGGAAGTCCTCAAAGCTCCTATGGTTGATAAGTTTGAATTTTGTGAATGGAGAATAAGAATGAAGGTGTTCATTATGGCCTAAGATTTTAGAGCTTGGAATGTGATTGAAAAAGGGCTTGAAACTTCTTCAAATAATGCAAACTACATGAAGCAAGTGATGGATGATGCCAAGGCTGAGTGCTTACTATATAGAGCTCTTGACTCCCATAAATTCAACTTGGTATCAAAGTGTCCAACCTCAAATGAGATATGGGAGAAGTTAGATGAAATACATGAAAGACAATAATCCAACCGAAATGCATCATGTCTCATGGCTCTTGAAGATCCGGAGGTAACCTCTAATTCTATTGATTCAAATTCATATGCTTTTGATGAATTGCAAGATGCTTATAATGAGTTATATGTTGAGTGTGAATCAATGAAGAGGAAATACAAGAAAATGATTTCAAAGTTGAATGCAGAGAATGAGTTTTTAATGAATGCAAAAAATGCTTTGGAAAAAGAAAATGAAAAATTGAAAATAGATTTTGAAACCTCTCAAAATAGGTATGATTTGAAAAAGAAATTTTATGTTTTGATGAATGAAAAACAAGAATTTTTAGATAAGAGATTAAGTACTAAAATAATTAAATGCAATTTTTCTAATTTTCATGGTCATACTATACATACTTATCCTATTAAAAGAAAAGTTCCATTTAGAATTAGGCAAGTATGGGTTCTTAAAGGAATAAGAGACTTGGTCACTAACTCTAAAGGACCCAAAGCAATTTGGGTACCAAAAATCAAATGAGATTGTCTTTTGTAGGTGTGCTAGAGCAAAGAGCTATAATGTGAGATTAAAGATTGAATACTCTAGACACACAATGGAGATAGGTAACCTCTAAACTTTTATTTGAAGAGAACTTGAATTTGGTTACCTATTCTTGATGAAATTTAAATGCTTAATTGATTATGCAAAATTTGGTTGCCTATTCTTGTTAGGCATAGGATGCTTAATAGATATTGGTATATGCTTTATTGATATATCTTGAATATACAGATTTTACTTGAGAAAATGTGAGCTTGAATTGAACATGCATTTATTTTGCATAAATATATTTGCTTAAATGATTTTGGCATAATGGAAATAATTTTGCGTTTTTTTTTATACATATTGATTTGTAATTTTTGAATATGCCTATATGACCATGTTGATTAAAATTACTCAATTTGTTCTTAATGCTTGGATAGTGTGAAATATTTTTTTCTTAACTTGATTGTTATATTCTAAATTGTTTTAACTTTTGATTTGTGATTTAAAAAAAATATATTTGATGGTCATCTTGTGCTTAAATCATATATATTGATGTTTGATTGTTCATCTCTTGACTTTTTATGAAATAATCTTGAAATATGATTTAATTCTTTATCCTTATTAATTCAAGATTTATTTCTTCTCTTGGGTTGATGAATTGATGAACACCTCATGCTTAAGTGATATATATTTATTTTTTGTTCATCTATGTTTTTGGTCAAGATATGTTCTCATATGATGATTGGTTCAACTTGACCTTAATGCTTATGATTTGAAAATACTTAAAATTTTTATCTCTTGATTTTTAAAATATTTTTAAATATACTTGCTCTTGTGCTAAATTGATTCATTAATTTTATGAAATATTTTGGAACTTGTGTTTAATTGACTTATCTTTTGGTTTGGGATTGAGAATTGATAAACTAATTGTGTTTAATGATATATGTTGTTTGTTCATCTATTGTTCTTGTCAAGTGTGTGCATATATGGTAAATATAATTTATCTTTACTTGACATGCTTGCAACATGACTTAAGTGAGTGATTTTTTTATGATGTTTATTTTTAGCTTAAGTTATTGTTGATTATGGCCTATAATTTGTGTAGACATATTTATGCTTTATGCTAAAATTTTCTTGAATATGTTTTTGATGATAAGTATGTCTTCCTTGAGTTTTTAGTTTTCATATGGCCTAAAATTTATTTTGACATATTCTTTGGTGAGTTCTTGAATATACATGAATATTGAATATGTCTATTTTGTGTTTATGAATGATCTGAAAGGTTTGATTTTTGCACATTACATGAGAATTTTTGCTTTAGTGCCATTCTTGTGCTATTTGATGTTTAAATTGATATATGGCCTCTAGCTTAAATATATATCTCCCTTGTAATTGGTGACTTATGCTTAGTGAATAAATTTTCTTTTGCCTATATTGACTTAGAATATGGAATTGTTTTCTAACAATTGGTATAATTTTGATCAATTGATTTTCTTGATGCTTCTAATGAAAATCCTTTGTCAAGAAATTTTTCTAAGTCTATGCTAAGAGAACTTAAAATGAGCATGGATGAGCCTACATTTTTGGAATTTCAAGTATAACAAGCAAAGCATGTCATCCTCATCAATCAAGCCTAGTTTTGCTCAAATGAAGTGGATTGGAGAATTCAAAGCCAAATGAGCACAACAACAAAGCTTGACATGGATGGAGGTAAATGTATCAACTTTATGATATGATGTATGAGTTTTAATACATATACATGCTTGCTTTAATATGTGCAAATATATGATTTTGTGGTTGAATATATGAACACATTGCACAAATTAATCACCAAGCCACTTGGTAGATATTATTCTAATATTTTTTACGCTTGGATTGATTAATTCTCCTTCATTAATATTCATGCTTAGTTCTTGATTGCTTTGATTAATAGTTTTAATTGCATGAATATTCATTTGAATCCTTGAACATGGATATGAGTTAAATTGATTGATTTCTTTATACATGTTCATTGATTGAGTCCATTGAAATAGCATATACCACATTATGTCTAAATGTTTGTATTTTTTTTGGTATATTGCTATACATGTTTTGAAATGTTCTTGCATATGCTTGTGTGATTTTGTTTGAAATAAATATATGCTTGATTACTTGCATATGCTTAGATTAATTACATTGCTATGCATTGAAATAATTTGGATTATAATTGAATAATCATGCTTTCATTATTTCTTTGCTATAGCATATATGCTCATCATGTTTGGAGAATCATGCTTATATAATCTTTATTATGACATGATGATAATTGAACCTCATTGCTCATTAGTACTTATGATTTATTATATACATATTAGCTTATGGTTCTTGTTTGGATAGGACAGCTTATGAAAGATTACTACTATCATTTACGCATGTATTGAATGAATCTTTCATATGCTTGAAGTATGTGTGCTCTATCAAAGTTGTTGAATAAAATTGCTAATAATTGGTAACAATTGGTATCAAAATTGCTAAAAATTTTTAATTTTCATAGACACTTTTTTATGTGCCTATCCTTGATATAGCTTATACCTTTCATGCAAAATTGCGTGTGCCTTAAATTGATTAATCCTTATTTTGAAAAGGAGGAGAAATCTTAGAATACAATTTTGCTTGATTTGTTTTGTGATAATAATTAGTACGCTTCTTGATAATATATCTTTAACAATTGGTATCCATAACAATTGGTATGAGCTTGTATGCATGTGCTTAAATTTGTGCTTAATTGATATTGATGTTTTAAGTTCTAAGCACATCTTATAATAACATGATTTATGAGTAGATTGCATATCATTCATTATCCTTTGCTCATAAATTTCATGTAGTAAATTTGTTACCTTGTGCTAAAATGCCAAATTTAGATACACTTATACTTTTGTGCTTGAACACATGTATGTGAACTTCATTGTGCATATTACACTTGATTACATACATTCAAAATACTCTTGATATTATTGGTATCAAGCATTTTGTCTTATGCCTTGAATTGATCTCTCTTTCTTTTGAAATGGCAAAAAGGGGGAGAGAGTTTAGAGATATTTCTTCTTGTATGCTTATTGCAATTGATATAGGAATTTAAACATTTGGTATAAAGAGCATAAACAAAAAGGAGCATAAACATTTGCAAATGATGCCTCTTTGTGTTTATTTGCTTATTAATACGCTCATGCCTTTTTGCTATGACAAAAAAAGAGAGAAATATCATATAGATAAATTTGCTTGTGCTTGACATGCATATGTTTGATTGTGCTTATTTCATATATTTGACTAGCATATGTTTGTTAAGTTATGTTGGATTAGGATGCATAAATTAAGGGGGAGTTTTGCCATTAGATTAGGATGCACAAATTGAGGGGGAGTTTTGCCATGCATTGATTAAGGGGAGTTTTTCCAAAGTGTTTTTTAAAATCCTAAATGTTTCAAAGAAAGTTTTTCATCAAGCAAATTTATCTTTAAGTTTTGTCATATCAGAAAGGGGGAGATTGTTAGCCTTGAATTGATCCTTATTTTGAAATGACAAAACATTAAGCCAAATAAGCTTGATCAAGATTTTGAAAAATATTTATTTAGTACATGTTCTTAAGTTTTATATTTTGGTACTAAATAAATAATATGATTTTCAAAGTTTAAACAAACCTTTCTTGGTTTCATATTTCTCAAACCAAATCTATCTTTAAAGATTATTTATTTGAGCTTAAATGAAAGTCCAATTGTTGTTTTTAAAGTGAACTTATTCATTTTGGACTTAATACAATTTTGATAATATTGGTTTTGGGAAATAGATTAACTTAGGAAAGTTGTTTTATAATAACAAAGTTTTCCAACATTGAACTTATTTTATTTTTCTGTATAAATTCACAAAAGTTTTAATATTTGAATTTTATATGGTTGGAAAGCTCTTTGAGTCTACTTTCTAATGGATTAAACAAAATGAAAATCCAAATTTTCTAAGAAAAGATTTTGAATTTTTATTAAACACTCTGCAGTTGTCAGAAAAACTACACAAGGGGTAACTTTGAAAATTCACTATAATTCGTACACAGTGAATTAGGTGATGAACTTTATATGGATAGAACCATTTAAGTCTAGTTTCTAAATATTTAAATAGTTTGTAATTTAGATTTGTATAACTCAAGATATGATCAAATTAGTAAGTAGAGTGCAGAATAGGAGACTACCACCCAGCATAGACAGGATTGATCCCCTCTAGAAGGGATTGATCACTTTTTCATACAGAATGATCGCCTCTCTCAAATTTCCAGAAAAAAGATCGATCCCCCCATATGGGGGATCGATCACCTAGGCAAGGGATTGATCCCTCCATTAAAGGGATCGATCGGTTCTGAAATAGAAAGCACTCCCCGCTAAAAAACAAGCAAAAGGGATTGTTCCCCCCACATAGGGGATCGATCACCTAAAGAACAAATCGATCCCCTCAAGCAAGGGATCGATCGGGTAAGGCCATTTATGCATGATCTCTGGGTGTTCTAAAGCTGACCCAATCAATCCCCTAAGGAAGGGGATCGATCCTTTGAGACCCAGAACACTCCAACGGCTACTTTTGCATGATTCCAATGGGCATTTCTTCACTCCAAGCTTCCCCAACGGCTAGTTCCTCAATTTCTCTATAAATTGGCATTCCAACACACCAAGAACATTGATGAATGAAGAGAGCAAGAGCCAAAAAGCAATATTTTCATTCTCTCAAATAATCAAGAGTTTTTTAGAGCTTTAAAGTCTATATCTTTGCATTTATTGTATCTAAATTATTTTTGTTGTTCATTCATCATTTTCTTGTTTATACCATTGTATACTTCACATTAGCAAACATCGAACCTTTGAGAAGTTCTTAGAGTTTGTAAAACACTTCAAAAATTTTGCATTGTGTGCTTGTAAGCTTAAAGGAGAGGATAACCCTTAAGAGTGTATAGTGTTGAGTTTGTAAAGCTTTGAAAAGCTTGTTTGTAATCTTCAACACATAGTGGATTGGAGCCTTAGTGTGGATAACCAAGAGAGAGGATGTAGGTGTCTTGTGGAGAAGGACTGAACCTCTATAAATCATTATGTTTAATTTCTCTATCTTTATCTCCTTATAATTTATTATTGTTCATATTTGATTTTAAGTTCATTAATTGTTATTGTTTTCATTATATTTTCATCAAAAGGGCTTATTGTCTTAATTTTCATTCAACTATATTGAAATCATTATTTGGGAAGAATTTGGAGAGATCCAATTCACCCCCTCTTAGATCACCATCTAACCTATAATTTATTATTGTTCATATTTGATTTTAAGTTCATTAATTGTTATTGTTTTCATTATAGTTTCATCAAAAGGGCTTATTGTCTTAATTTTCATTCAACTATATTGAAATCATTATTTGGGAAGAATTTGGAGAGATCCAATTCACCCCCTCTTGGATCACTATCTAACCTATAAAGCTAACATGCAAAATTATTCAAAATAAAATAATACTAATCTATTACTATTTTGAAAATTAATAAGAGATTTAAAAACTAAATTTGTTTACTGGAATAGTTCAAATAGTTATGACTGTTTGAATAATTATCTATCTCGAATTGTTATGGTCTTTATTTCGTTATAAAACAATTGATTTTTTTTCATACAAGCTTATTTGGATTAAAATAATACTAATTTAATAATATTTCAAAAAATTAATAAGTAAAGATTTAAAAAATAAATGTGTTTGTCAAACCAGTTCAAATAGTTAAGACTTTTAGAATAATTATCTATTTCAAATCGTTCTAACCTTTTGTTTAGGCATAAAACAATTATTTCAGTTCATTTAACCTTATTCAAAATAAATAATACTAATTTATTAACATTCAAAAAAGTAATGAGCAAGAGATTTAAAAAAAAAAATTGTTTGTCAAACAAGTTCAAATAGATTTGATTATTTGAACAATTATCTATTTAAAGTCGTTATGACTTTTTGTTTCATCATAAAACAATTGTTTCAGCTCATAAAAAGTTATCCAAAATAAAATAATACTACTTCATTAATATTTCAAAAATTAATAAGCAAGAGATTTAAAAACTAAAACTACTTTCCAAGCTAGTTTAAATAGTTATGACTATTTGAACAAATATAAATCTTAAATCATTATGATCTTTGTTTTCTTATAAAACATTGTTTTTAATCATACAAGCTTATTTGGATAAAAATAATATTAATTTAATAATATTTCAAAAATTAATAAGAAATTTAAAAAATAAATGTGTTTACTAAACCAGTTTAAATAGTTAAGATTATTAGATTAATTATCTATTTCAAATCATTTTGACCTTTTGTTAGTCATATAATAATTGTTTCAATTCATAAAAGATTATTTGGAATAAAATAATACTAATTTATTAATGTTCAAAAAATAAATAAGCAAGAGATTTGAAAAAATAAATTTGTTTACCAAACAAGTTGAAATAGTTATGACTATTTGAATAATTATCTATTTAAAATCATTATGACCTTTTGTTCTATCATAAAACAATTGTTTTAGTTCATAAAAGCTTATCCAAAATAAAATAATACTACTTTAATAATTTTTTGAAAGTTAATAAGTAAAAGATTTTAAAAAATAAAATAGTTTACTGAATCAATTCAAATAATTATGGCTATTTCAATAACTATCTATTTCAAATCATTATTACCTTTTGTTTTATCATAAAATAATTATTTTTCAATAGGCAAGCTTATTCAAAATAAAATAATACTAATTTACTAATATTTCAAGAATTAATAAGAGATTTAAAAAATAAATCTATTTACCAAACTAGTTAAAATAGTTATGACTATTTGAACAATTATATAACCTTTTGTTTAATCATAAAACAATTGTTTCTATTCATACTAGCTTATTTGGAATAAAATAATACTAATTTAGGATTATTTTAAAAATTAATAGCTAAGAGATTTAAAAAATAAATCCGTTTGCCAAACCAGTTCAAACAGTTAGGACTATTTAAATAATTATTTATTTCAAATTGTTATAACCTTTTGTTTTGTCATAAAACAATTATTTTAGCTTATACAAGCTTAATCAAAATAGAACAAAACTAATTGATTAATATTTCAAAATTTTATAAGTAAGAGATTTAGAAAATAATTCTATTTACCAAACTAGTTCAAATAATTATTACGATTTGAACAACTATCTATTATTATTATTATTATTATCAATTCAAATAATTATGGCTATTTCAATAACTATCTATTTAAAATCGTTATTACTTTTTTGTTTTATCATAAAACAATTGTTTTTGTTAATATAAGTTTATTCGAAATAAAATAATACTAATTTATTAATATTTACCAAATTAATCAGTAATAGATTTAAAAAGTAAATCTATTTACCAAACCATTTCAAATAATTTGGACTATTTGAATAATTATCTATTTCAAATCATTATAACCTTTTATTTTGTCATCAAATAATTAGTTCTATTCATACTATTTTATTCAAAATAAAATAATATTAATTTAATAATATTTCGAAACTTAATAACCAAGAAAATTAAAAAAAATAAATCTAACTGACAAACCAATTCAAATAGTTAAGACTATATAAATGATTATCTATTTCAAATCATTATGACCTTTTCTTTTGTCGTAAAATAATTGTTTTGTTCATATAAGCTTATTCTGATTAAAATAATACTTGTCTTCACATATAGATCTGGGGATCTATAGCTAGACATTGGCTTAAATGAGTCGCCACCAATCTTTTTTATCTAGGTGCGATTGGTCACCTAAGCGATCTATCCTTTTAAGGAACACCTAAGCCTAAGGGTCCCTAAAAAGAATAGGTTCAGGTCTACTAACCAAAACAGGGTTCGAGAGTACGGTTACATGTGAGGAAGGTTGTAGCACCTTCACAACGCGCATCGAAAGATGGTACCAACTTAATTTTGTGTTATCCAATAAGCTTTAAAATTTTGCCAAGTAATTAATTATTGGAAATTATTCTCAATTGACTATAATACTTTTAGCAAAAAATTGAGAAAATTCCCTCACCTAAAGAGTATGCAAGGAAACTACTATTTCACTTGTAGAGGCTCTATCATCGGATTATTTAACATTAAAAAAAATTCAAAAAGGAAAAGAAATAAAATGGAAAAAAAAAAGAATAATGATTCAGCTTTAGATATAAATCCTTCTCTCCTAAAAAACTTATTGCTTTTGTATAAGAAAAATTGATACTTTCAACTTTTCCTAAAAAAAAACCTTTTTTAGGAAATTTTTTTCAAAGAAAATAGATACTTTCAACTTTTCCTCGAAAATATTTTTTAGAAAACTTGTTTTCAAGGAAAATTGATACTTTCAACTTTTCCTAAAAAATATTTTTTAGAAAACTTATTTTCAAGGAAAATTGATACTTTCAACTTTTCCTCAAAAATATTTTTTTTGAAATTTTATTTAAAGAAAATCATTTTTAAAAAATAAAATAAAATAAAAATAAAATAAGAAATACTAAATAATTCTAATTTAATCAATAAATAATAATAATAATAATAGTAATAATAATAATAATAATAAATAAGAAAAAAAAACCTTTGGAACGGCTCGGCTCAAGACAGAAATCACGGCTCGGATGACGCAACTTGTTTGCTCAGCTCAGCTAAAAAGTTCGGTTGAGGTGTGGGTAGAGCCTGAGTTAGAAGCGGGTTGGCGCTACGGGTCGGGTCACCCGAATGGGAATGCGCGGATCCTAGGGTTTTCTTAAGTACAAAACGATGTCGTTATTCGGCATTATAAAAGACTTTAACTTCTGTTTCTTTCGCAGACTACCTCTCTTCCTTCTCTCTCTTCCCCTCAGCTTTCTCCTCGTTCTCTCTACCCAAAGAACACAACCTAGAATCCGGTTGAATTTGAATCGAATTTTGGAAAATAATTTCAGAATCTGGAAAATCACACCCAAAAACTTCAAATTTCGCCGAAAAATGTGGTCAGAATCTGGAAATTCCAAAAATTTTCTAGAAAAAAATTCACCAAAAAATTCTTAAAAATCTCCTAAAAATTCTAAACTGCCTTTAAATACTATTTTCACCTCTCTTTCTTTTCTGTCATCTGTGTGTGATCTCTGTGGACTTATTTATAGGGATTGATCAGAAGAGTTTTTGATTAATCCCAATTCCCTATTGGATTGGGATTCAATCTTTGAATCCAATCTGGACTCTGATTAAATCCTAAATTCATGGCAAAATTCCAACTTTTTTTGATCAATATCCTTTAATCCCAACCAAAGAAAAAAAGAAAAGAAAAAAAAAGAAAGAAAAAAATTAATAGATAAATAATAAATAAATATGTATATACTAATAGATAAATAATAGATAATAGTTAATAATAAAAATTAATAGATAAATAATAATATATATTAATAGATAAAAATATATATATTAATAAATAATAATAATAGCAATAAATAAATAAGATACAAAATAAAATACAAAATGGGCTTACCCATTTGGACCAAGCCTAATTGATCTGAGCCTGGACCAAATTAGGTGTCTACAACTGCCCCTATTTGCACATTTTTTGTGAAACAGAAATTGTGCAAAGACGTAGACACCCATTCAAGACTCAATTTGACATTTTTTTTTTGCTTTCTTTTCTTTTTTTTTTTGGTTAAAATTTTGATCAAAGCTCTTTTAAGTAGAGACTCAACGACTTTGAAAAAAAATAAATAAAGCTCCTCTAAACAGAGGCTCCACAACTTTGAAAATAAATGGCTTCTCTAATCAGAGGCTCAACGACTTTAGAAAATAAATGGCTCCTCTAATCAGAGGCTCAACGACTTTGGAAAATAAATGTCTCCTCTAATCAGAGGCTTAACGACTTTTGGAAAGTAAATTGTTCCTCTAATCAGAGGCTCAATGGCTTTGAAAAAATAAATGGCTCCTCTAATCAGAGGCTCAACGATTTTGGAAAAATAAATAAAGCTCCTTTAAACAGAGGCTTAATGACTTTTGAAAAATAAATAAAGCTCCTCTAATCAGAGGCTCGATGACTTTGGAAAAATAAACAAAGCTCCTCTAATCAGAGGCTCAGTGACTTTGGGAACAATAAATTGCTCCTCTAAACTGAGGCAACCACGACTTTTGAAAAATAAATGGCTCCTCTAATCAGAGGCTCAATGACTTTGGAAAATAAATGGCTCCTCTAAATAGAGGCCTCACAACTTTGAAAGTAAATGCTCTTTGACAATCATGTCCAAAGGAGTTAAAAATCATGTTTGAAGGAATTTCAAGAGATTATGCCCAAAGGTCTTACAAATCAATCCTGATACCAAGAGATATCCTATTTCAAGGATTAGAAACTTACCTGACAAGCTTTTTAATGTCTTCACATCTGTCTTCTCTATGTGGGATTTTGGAATACCTCTGCTTCTTGAATTTATGCACTATATTTTCTTGAATGTAATATATGCTATGCAATACGTGTGAAATTCAATGCATGCTATGCAAATGTTGGCTAATTAATTCCTATTCAGTTATGGTACTCAAGTTTCTCATGCTCTTTTCTTGGGCCTCAAACCCTTGATTCTTCAAAGACCAAGTTATGCTATTCTTCTAAGATATAGCCAATGTAACTCTCAATCATCTCTTCCATTTAATTCTCACATTCTTTCTATAAGAAATTTCTTTCCAAATTCAATGTCCTTATTAAGAACTGAACATCTCGATTCTACCTTTATCACTCTTAACTTTTTCAATGTAATGTAAAATCTTTCATGCCATTGTTCATTTATCAATCATTATTTCAAACTCAAAAAGTAAGAATGCATTTGCACATTTCTTCCATTGTAAGGTATTAAGAAGAAAAGAATAAGAATGGTTGGGAAACAGTCAACAGAAGAGGCACACAAAGAGTGAAATAGAATATCTTTTATTAGCAAAAATGTTGGCAAACTTTGGCCAAGAAAGAATTACAAAAATAGGCATAGGGAGATAATGCCCAAAAATCAATAATCGAACAATCATGATAACACATCTCAAGGTTCTTCTGAAAACCTAATCATCTGATGCACTTAACAACTTAGAGCTCTTCCAAATTTGCTAGCCTCCCTGCCAATGAATTTTTAGATTTGATGCTGTATTCTCCTTATCTAAGTTGCCTTTTTAGGTTTTCAACTTAGATAAACCCCCTATGACTTAAACTACCATTTTAGGGTTTTCACCTTGAGTCCTCATTTTTTATTCTTTTTTTTTTTCTTTTTTTTTTCTTTTTTTTTACCTTTTTTTCTTTTTAAGCATAGTATTTCTTCACAGCATCAGAATTTATAGGATGGGGCAAATCATTTCCATCCATTTCAGTCAGTATCAATACTCCACTTGAGAAAACCCGTTTCACCACATACAACCCTTCCCAATTCGGAGTCCATTTTCCTCTATTATCATGCTAGGTTGGGAGGATTCTCTTCAAGACCAACTTTTCTTTTCGAAAGCAACGGGGTCAAACTTTTTTGTCATGAGCCCTTATCATTTTTCTTTGATATAGCTGATCATGGCACAATGCAGTCAATCTCTTTTCTTCTATGAAATTTAATTATTCATAGCGTTCTCGAATCCATTCAGCTTCTTCCAATTCAACTTCTTTTAGAACCCTTAAGGATAGGATCTCCACTTTCACTGGTAGTACAACTTCCATCCCATAAACCAAAGAAAATGGGGCTGCCCTAGTAGAGGTGCGCATTGACGTTTGATATGCATGCAGTGCAAATGGTAACTTCTCATGCCAATCTTTATAGGTCTCGATCATCTTTTCAAGAATTCTTTTTATATTCTTGTTTACCGCCTCAATTGCCC
This sequence comes from Durio zibethinus, assembly GCF_047325235.1. Lineage (NCBI taxonomy): Eukaryota > Viridiplantae > Streptophyta > Magnoliopsida > Malvales > Malvaceae > Durio > Durio zibethinus. The sequence continues at coordinate 91,681 of NC_143171.1, forward strand.
CATTCATTTTTGGACGGTATGGTGTCGAGTTATAATGCTTGATCTTATATTGAGCACATATTTTTTACATTATCTTACCATTTAGATTCTTGACATTATCTGAAATAATTCTCTCTGAAAGTTTATATCTACAGATGATCTCTTTCTTTATGAACTTGTAAACCACAGATCATGTTACATTTGCATATGATGCTAGCTCCACCCATTTTGTGAAGTAATCTATCATCACAAAAATAAACCTATGCCCATTAAAGCCTTTGGGGTGATAGGACCAATGACATCCATGCTCCATATTAAGAATGGCCAAGGTGGTGCCAAAACATGTAAAATAGATGGTGGAGCATGGATCTTATCAGCATATATCTGGCATTTAAGGCATTTACGAGCATAGTCAATGCAATCACTCTTTATTGTCAACCAGTAGTATCCTACTCTCATGATTTATCTCACCATCATAAGTCCACTGGCATGTGCCTCACATATTCTATCATGCACCTCTTCAATGATTTTCCTTGCTTCAGCCTTACTTACGCATCTCAGTAATACTTGATCACAGCTTCTTTTGTACAGAACATCCCCATCTAGGAAAAAGCTCATAGCTAATCTTCTAATGACCCTTTTATCATTCTCTGTTGCTTGAACTGGTTATTGCTGATCCTTAATATACTGTAAGATATCATAATACCAAGGCCTCCTATCCTTTTCTTCTACATTGGAGCAATGAGCTGACATATCCTTAACATCTAGCTTAATGGGCTGAATGTCAGTATTGTCATTAATTCAAATCATTGCAACCAGAGTAGCTAAGCATCGACAATTAGATTCTCTTCTCGAGGTAAATAGTCAAACTGGACATCTTCAAACTACTTTATCAATTCTAAAATATACTTATGATATAGAAAGAGTTTTGAATCTCTCATCTCCCATTCTCCTTTCAATTGATATATAACTAGAGCTGAGTCCCCAAACACTTTTAATGCTTTCACTCTTCTATCTATAGCAGCTTGTAAACTCATGAAACATACCTCATATTCAGCGATGTTATTTGTGCAATTAAAATTTAACCTCGCTGTTACAAGATAGTATTGTTTTTTTGGAGAGATCAGAATTACCCTAATTTCATGTCCCAAGGCATTGGTAGCTCTATCAAAATACATTCTCCAACACTTTTCTTCATGCTTCCTCTTTTTTAGTTGGAAAATAGTCATTAGATCTTCATCAGGGAATTCCAATCCCATTGGTTCATATTCTTCAATAGCACGATCTGTAAGAAACTCCGCTATAGCACTCTCTTTTATTATCTTTTAGCTTACATATATAATATCATATTTCGAGAGTATTACTTACCACTTAGCAATTCTTCCAGACAAATAAGGCTTCTTGAAGATGTATTTAATTGGATCCAGTTTTGCTATGAGCCATGTGGTATGATAGAGCATATACTATCTGAGTCTTTTGGTAGTCCATGCTAATGCACAACACATTTTCTCTAATGAGGAATACTTGGATTCATATTCTATGAACTTTTTACTTAGATAGTAAATAGCTCTCTCCTTTTGGCTAGACTTATCTTACTGCCCCAGCACAAATCCTATTGAATTCTCACACACTATCAAGTATAGAATTAAAGGTTTCCCTAGAATAGGTGGCACCAACACTGAAGGATTTGACAAGTATTGCTTAATTTTATCAAAAGCCACTTGGCATTCCTCATTCCATTATTTAGGATTATTCTTATAGAGAAGCTTAAATATGGGATCACATTTGTAGGTAAGCTGAAAATGAACTGAGAAATGTAATTCAATCTTCTCAGAAAACTTCGAACTTCTTTTGGTGTACTCGGAGGTGACAAATTTTGAATGGCCCTTATCTTGTCTGGATTGACCTCAATCCCTCTTTCACTGACCATAAAGCCTAGTAACTTTCTTGACTTTACCTCAAAAGTGCACTTGGTTGAGTTTAACTTGAGTTAAAATCTTCTCAATCTCTCAAATAACTTTTTAAAGTTGTTGATATGATCTTCATTTTCATGAGATTTGGCAATCATATCATCCATATACACCTCAATCTCATTGTGCATCATGTCATGAAAGAACATCACTATGGCCTTTTGGTTGTTGCCCCAGCATTCTTTAACCCAAATGCATGACTTTGTAACAAAAGGTTCCCCATATAGTCACGAAAATAGTTTTTTCCATATCGTTTGTAGCCATTTTTATTATACCCTGAGAACTCATCCATAAAGAAAAAAAATTAAATGCTTAGCCATGTTATCTACCAGTGTGTCAATATAAGGCAAAGGAAAGTTATTCTTTGGGTTAGCCCTATTCAAATCACGATAGTCTACACACATTCATACATTTCTATCTTTTTTAAGAACTGGTACTATATTAGCTACCCACTCTGGATACTTAGCCACTTGTAAAAAACCTGCATCAAACTATTTATTCACCTATTCTTTGATCTTTAGTAGCATTTCAGGCTTCATTCACCTCAGTTTCTACTGGACTGGCTTATATTTTGGCTTTAGAGGTGATTTGTGCTCTACTATCTCCGTGCTTAGCCTTGGCATATCCTAATAAGACCAAGCAAACACATTTATGAATTCCTAAAGTAGATTTACCAAATGTTGCCTATCTCCTGATGAAAGTGAAGTGTCAATTTTGACATCTTTCTTATTCTCTTCATCTCTCAGATTCATTAAGTCAACTATCTTCTGATGAGGCTCAATTGGCTTATTTTCTTGTTCAATCAATCTCATTAGGTCCAGAGGCATAACATATTCCTCAAAATTCTTTTCATTGTCAAGTTCATCAGTGTTAATTGAATTCTCAAAACTAACCTCTTAATTGTTATCATAATTATCTTCATGTTCATTTAAGGACCTAAAATTGAATGAAATGGGATATGTTGGCAAGATGTGTTTGGAAAAATGGTAATAATGAAGACACAAGAAGAAATGAATAAAAATGCATCCTTCCTAATCTTTATTAGAATAATAAAAGATAAATGACCTAAACAAGAAAGATCACCCCAATGTTTTGGGTAATAACTATTGGGATGTACAATTACATTGAATTAGTTTTAAAGGTCAAAGGCATTTCAATGGCACTCTAATTGTTCAGCTCATAATCTAGCGGACAAAGACGGACCCACCCTTTTTGATTAAGCCCCACTTCATCTTCAATAGCATGGATGGTTAATTGGGCAAAAGCTCTTTTCATACTTTTTTTTGTATCTGGGTACATGAATCCTTCAGGTCTGAAAGTCTCATACAGGTGTGGGATAATTATTAGTCTTGCTGTTTTACCTACTAACCTTTTCTTAATCTCTTATTCTGTTACTTTATAGCCTAGGCCTAGCCTTTCACTATTGTCTACCATTATTGGGGGTTCCCTTATTCCTTACAAGTTCTTACCCAGTCTTATTCCTGGATACTAGCCCTTATTGATGACTTGGCTCGTCACTATCTTGGAAAAAGGTTAATTTTTAAATTCTTTACCTATAGAGTTAACTAGTTCAAAAGATCGATATGAGCATTCTATTGCTTCTTTGATAGCTTCTACATATGGAGCATTCAATGGTTGGGTCACTAGCATGTCTTCCTCTCTAAATACCACTACCAATTGATCTTTTACATTAAACTTGATCTTTTGGTGCAAGGTAGAGGGCACATCACCTGTCATGTAAATCTATGGCCTTTCCAGTAGACAGTTATAAGATGGAGAGATATCTATCACTTGAAATTTCACATTAAAAGTGCATGGCCCAATTTATAAAAGCATCTTGATATCTCTTAAAACTTCTCTTCTGGTCCCATCAAAAGCTTTCACGATCATTTGACTGCCTTTCATATGAGAGTAGTCAATAGGTAGCCTTGCCAAAGTTGACATAGGCATGACATTGATAGTAGAGCCATTATTTATAAGGACCTTGGCTATGATATGGCTCTTGCACTTGACTGTGATATGTAGAGCCTTGGTACTTCTTCTTCTCTGTGGGGGAATCTCATCATCACTGAATTAAATATAATTTGGCATGACTAAATTTCCCACTAGGCGGTTCATATATTCAACAAATACATTATGTGCCACATATGCTTAGTTTAAAACTTTCGACAGGGCATTTCGATGTGGTTCTGAATTCAATAGCAATGATAATAATGAGATTCATGCTGGCATTTTGTTCAACTATTCAACAACTAAATATTCACTATGTTTTACCAACTTTAGGAATTCACAAGCCTCTTTTTCTGACACCAACTCCAGATGATCCTCTTCAAGTTCCATTTTAGGGTTATTTCATTCTTCTCCTACCTTAACTTTCTCTCTTTTAGCCTTCTCTAATATTTATGGAGTGTAACATCTTCCACTTCGAGTAATACCCCCTACACCAGTTATATTAGAGGCGTCAGTCTTAGAGACATTCTTTTCTTGCCCTGAACCACTGTATCATAACCATATTTCCAAGGTACAGCTTTATCATCCTTATATGGGAAGGGAGTCGAAACTTTAAAAGTTATCGATCAAGGAATTAGTTTACTAGGACTGACTTTAGCTTGTTCCCACAACGAATTGTCACCGACTTTGAAAATAATTTTGCATGCTTGTCAGTCATGGATACTTCAACATTTTTTGAAACTTCTCCCTCTTCATAGACTTCTAGCTGGTATGAATCCAAAAGCTTTTGTACCTCTTAGAGAAATTGCTCACAAGTTTTGATAGGGTGACCAACTGCCCCATTATGATATTTACAACTAATGCCTGCTATATACATTCTATGATAGCTATGCAGACTTACTGGTTGTATCATATTAGCTTTCCATAAAATATTAAACAACTAACTAAAAAGTGTCTTAATATCTGCCATTCTTCTTTCCAGATAACACTCATGTTCATTATTTAAAGCATTCACATTGTGATTAGGCAAAGGATTGCCACTAACATTTGGTGCAGTTACCCCTCTGTATCAAAACTAATCATTCCATCCTTGATCAATCGTTGCATTTTGTGTTTCAAGGTAGTACAATTTTTAGTTGAGTGACCAACAATCTCATAGTGATAGTCACAATGGGCTGTGGGATCATACCACCTAGGGTAAGGTGGCTTGAGTGGTTCTAATTTACTAGGAGCAATCATATGACTGTTGTAAAGCTCACGATATAACTCTGTATAGGTTATAGGGATTGGGTCAAATACAAACTTTTCACAAGTGGTTCGTTGCTCTCGAGAACCTCCTATTGGGCTGGCTGGACGGGTTTGAGGTCTTGAGGTAGGTTGAGTGTTAGGACTATATATGGCAATCTGAGGTCTAAAGGAAGGTTAATATGTTTGAGGGTAGGATGGCTGTGGGATGGGTTGGTATGGATAAGGAAAGGTGTTATTCACATAAGCATAATATGAGGGGTATCCTTGTGATGGGTGGGGTTGATAACCCCTGAATTATTACTTATCAAAGCCTATAGCTTGAGCTTCAATCTCTTTCTTCTTCGGGGCCTTTTTAGTGGATGCTTCACCTCCTTATAGCTTACCATTCTTGATAGCACTCTCAATAATTTCTCTCAAAATTACCATATCAGTAAAATTTTTTATTGCATTCCTTATCATCTTTTCATAATATAGAGATTTCAAAGTGTTGACAAATAACACTGTAGTTTTTTTCTTAGTCAGTAGAGGTTGTACTTAATAAGCTACATCCCTCCATCTTTGGGTGTATTCCTTAAAAGACTCATTTGCCTTTTTCTCCAGGTTCTGTAAAAACAAACGGTCAGGAGCCAGATCCATAATATGCCGATAATGACTAATGAAATTATGAGCCATATCGCTCCAAGAATGAATGCGGGTTCTATCCAGCTGGACATACCACCTGACAGCAGAGCCTGTAAGGCTGTCTTGAAAAATATGCATTAATAGTTTTTCATTATTGGCATGGGCTACCATCTTTCGATAGTACATGGTGATATTGATTTTTAGGCACTTCGTACCATCATATTTCTCAAATTTTGGTACTTTAAATTTTGGTGGAATGACTACATCTAGACTAAGCATAGCTCGGTAGCATTAACAAAAGCATAAAATCCAATCCCTTCTATGGCCCGTAATTTTTGTTCAAGCATACTAATATTTGAATCTTCCTGAGACTCCACCACTTTTTCTTTTTCTTTCTCTTTCTCTTTCAAGTCATCTAGATCAAGAACTTGAATCGATTCTACTACTTTTTCAGTAAAGATAGGATTTACATAGCTATGGTAATGCCCTAGATTCAAATTTGATGGTATTCCGGGGTATATAGGATATGTGAACTACTATGGCAAAATATCCTGTGTGGGTTGGGCTTGTTATGGACCAAAACTTGAAGGATACAAAGGGTCAGCCACTTCTTGTAATAAGGGGCATTGTTGGCTTGTATTTTCTTCTATTCTTTTTCCCTTGTTCAACTTATTCTAGAATCTTTCTCAACTCATTCTCAATCTTTTCCTGTGCATTTTCTAGCTTTTCAAATCTGTGAGAGTTTTCTTACTCCATTTGTCTAGCTCTGGCTTTTGTGTTATATCGATGGACAGGGTTCTTGCTAGATGGAGCTATCCTTGAACCTTGAATACCATATCTTAGAATTAGCAAGTTTATATGACTATCTCATGGTTGCTATGTAATGAATGAGGATGCAATGAATGAAAATGCATGTAATGCAAAGAACATTTACCTTAAGACAGTGCTCAACCAAAAGATTTCATTTATTCAATGAATTTTCATTTACATAGAGTTTATCATCCTAGAGTTATAACCATAAAATCATTTAATCTACTCATATTGGGCTCTGGCTTCCTTGATGAAGTTTAATAGATGCTGCCCATGTTTTCCTACTGGGGCCACCACTTGTTTCAATACCTTTGCCTCTTCTACCATCTCTCTTGCCTTGCAAACCCCTTTACAAATTTGGGTCGTTAGGTGCTTAATGTACTTTTATCTTTCTAAGTTCTCTCTTTTACCACACCAGACTTGGTATGATAACTCTCTATGCTCTCTAACCAATGCAGCAATATTGTCTTCTTGTTCATTCAACTTTTATCTCAACCTATTAGGTAGCTATTCAACATGTTATTCTCTGTCTGTACTTGGGTACTTTCTTTTTCTAATTTAGCATATTCTTGTTTCAATCTTGCATTCTCTTCAGTTAGCTTAACAATTGTTATCTCTTTCACTTGTACCCTCACATACAACCTCTTATGTTCATGGTGTAACTCTGATAAGTCTTGGACAGCTGTATCACATTCTCTAGCAATCTTGCAAACTCTGGCTTCATGTCTTTCAGCTCTATCTTTCCACTGATCTTTTTTTTTTCGAAGCTTCTAGATTTCTTGCTTTAACTTATCCTTTTCAGATTTAAATTCTTTTGTTGCAAGCTCTAATTTTGATGGTGTCTCTTCAAGCTTTCCTCCTGTTGGCGGTTAAAGCTTTCATAAGTGAATACCATTTTCTATCTTCGTCTTGCTCTCCAAAGTAAATACCTTAGAGTGACTTTATCAGTAAACGGCCCAGGACTCATTCTACGAGGATTTTTCCATGCTTTAATCACCTCATTCATCCTCTAAAATATTTTTGGCTTACTGTAAGAAAAATTTGATTGATGAAGCTCGTGGGTCATAAGAATGAACTATTCTGCCCTAAACTATCTTCTTACTAGAAGTGGCGTATAACTTGTTACCCTACATAAACCTAAAAATGGGGCCACAGTGTTATTTTCACACTGATATAACATAGGTTCATGATCCATCCATGCGACCTACCACCTTACTTTGGCACTTGTCAGTTCTTGTAAGAAAACTATCCACTCTTTTTTTTACTTTTGTTCTAACTACCCACTTTCACAAAATTCTTTGATCGGAGTTTGATTGCAGACATAAAGCTTCGAGAAAGCACCTTTTTTTTTCACTCAAAATGGCTTTCATCCATAAGTATAATAACTATATGTAGCTTATAAAACGCCCTTCATTCTGACGACAGTAACTTAAAGATCTGATAGTCTCTGTTAATATTACTGTTGAAAGGTTACAGCCATTGATCACACTCTCGAAGAAGTCAAGCACTGCTATTTCAATATGACCTAAAACCTTTAGAAATATCACCATTTTGTATATGGCTAAGGCAAATACATCTAATCCCCTTTCCTCATCGGCATGTTGCACTAAAAAATCATGAAAGAATTTCCAATGTAGGTAAACCTGTTCTTGTTTCTTCTTTATGTGAGAATCCACAATCTCCTTGTCTATCCCCATGAGATGGGCCAAATCTTTATGAAATCCTGACTTGTGTTTTCTAACATATATCTTGTCAGGAGTCTTGAGTTGCAGGCCCAACAAGGTCGAATATTCTTCAATGGTTGGTGTCATATTCACTTCATTTAAGATGAAACACTTGTATGTAGAATCTTAAAATTACACTGTAGCTCTAACTAGTTGATTGTCGACATTTACTGCAAGAAGGTGTACTATATGCCCATATCTCTGGCAAAACTGCTCTTGTCTTGATGGACTCATCTTCTTCCATATATCAACTGAATCTTCTAGATTATTTTGTTTAAGGAGGATAGATGTTTCTTGAGGTAAGGTAGAATCATGGCTATTTCTTGAGGCAAGGTAGAATCATGGTTGATTAGTAAACAATCCCCCATCTTCAATTGAACCTTTTCTGACTAGACCTTTACTTCATTGGGTGACTCACAAGGAACTAGTACAGATGAAGAGCAAACTAATCATTCTATGGAGTCCATGAAAAACTTTTTGTTGAAAACCATCTTTTAAGCAAATGTTCTTTATACAACTTTATGATATGAGTATGGATCATGCAAACATGAATAAGAGAAGAGGTTAGTATACCAAATAAAAAGGAATAAATAAATAACTAAGTAAATTAAAACATCATAAGAATAAGAGGAATAAACCCTATGCTTTTGGTCAATTCTAAAAGGGAAAAAAGATGGCTCTATCTATAGGTTAGGCACTCTTAAGGTTCACTATATGTGGTTTGAGGTTAAAGTCTAAATGTTCCCAAATTTTTCATTACATCATTGTCCATCACAGACTAGTAAGACACCCTAATCCTCACCCATTACAGGCTACAAGCGAAAAAGGTTCAATTTCGGTGGGAGTATTTCGCTAGCCACTGTAGAGGCATTAAATCTCACGAAAGCAATAGGTACTTTAATCCTTCCTAGAGGGACGGAGCTCGGGTATAGAGCTCATGTTATGCATATGCATATGAATGACATAATTAATAAAGTAAATAAATATGAATGAATAAAAAAATCTATACAAAAAGGTTCAATTTTATTAGGCTTTTAGATAACACAAATTTATTTGCTAGCCTGACTCTCAGACTTCCTTAGTGGAGTCGCCAAACTATCTTCACATATAGATTTGGGGATCTATCGCTAGACATTGGCTTGAAGGAGTCACCACCAATCTTTTTTATCTAGGTGCGATTTATCACCTAAAGAATCTATCCTTTTAAGGAACACCTAAGCCTAAGGGTCCCTAAAAGAATAGGTTCAGGTCTACTAACCAGAACAGGATTTGAGAGTACGATTACATGTGAAGAAGGTTGTAGCACCCTTACAACGCCAATCAAAAGATGGTACCAGCTTAATTTTGTGTTATCCAATAAGCCTTAAAATTTTACTAAGTAATTAATTATTGGAAATTATTCTCAATTGACTCTAATACTTTTAGCAAAAAATTGAGAAAATTCTCTCACCTCAAGAGTATGCAAGGAAACTACTATTTCACTTACAGAGGCTCTATCGTCGGATTATTTGACATTAAGAAAATTTAAAAAGAAAAAAAATAAAATGGAAAAAAAAAGAATAATGATTCAGCTTTAGATATAAATCCTTGTCTCCTCAAAAACTCATTGCTTTTGTACAAGGAAAATTCATACTTTCAACTTTTCCTCAAAAAAACCTTTTTTAGAAAATTTTTTTCAAAGAAAATTGATACTTTCAACTTTTCCTCAAAAATAGTTTTTAGAAAACTTATTTTCAAGGAAAATTGATACTTTTAACTTTTCCTCAAAAATATATTTTTTGGAATTTTATTTAAAGAAAATCATTTAAAAAAATAAAATAAAAATAAAATAAGGAATACTAAATAATTCTAATCTAATCAATAAAAAAATAATAATAAATAAAAAAAAACCTTTGGAACGGCTCAGCTCAGTTGGAAAATGGCTCAGCTCAAGACAGAAATCACAGCTCAGATGACGCAGCTTGGTGGCTCGACTCGACTGAAAAGGTCGGCTAAGGCACGGGTAGAACCAAGGTTAGAAGCAGGTTGGTGCTACGAGTCGGGTTGCTCGAATGGGAACGTGCGAATCCTGGGGTTTTCTTAAGTGCAAAACGATGTCATTTTTTTACACTATAAAAGGCTCCAACTTTTGTTTCTTTCGCAGACTACCTCCCTTCCTTCTCTCTCTTCCCCTCAACTTTCTCCTCCTTCTCTCTACCCAAAGAACACAACCCAGAATCCGGTTGAATTTCCAACAAATTTTGGAAAATAATACCAAAATTTGGAAAATCACGTCGAAAACTTCAAATTTCGTCGAAAATGTGGTCGGAATCTGGAAATTTCAGAAATTTTCCAAAAAAAATTTGCCAAAAAATTCCTAAAAATTCTAAACTGCCTCTAAATACTATTTTTGCTTTTGTTTCACCTCTCTTTCTTTTCTGTCATCTGTGTGTGATCTCTATGGACCTATTTATAAGGATTGATCAGAAGAGTTTCTGATCAATCCCAATTCCCTCTTGGATTGGGATTCAATCTTTGAATCCAATCTAGACTCTGATTGAATCCAAAATTCACGACAAAATTCCAACTTTTTCTGATCAATATCCTTTAATCCCAGCCAAAGAAAAAAAGAAAAGAAAAAAAGAAAGAAAAAAATTTAATAGATAAATAATAAATAAATATATATACTAATAGATAAATAATAGATAATAGTTAATAATAAAAATTTAATAGATAAATAATAATATATATTAATAGATAAAAATATATATATTAATAAGTAATAATAATAGCAATAAATAAATAAGATACAAAATAAAATACAAAATGGGCTTACCCATTTGGACCATGCCCAATTGATCCGGGCCTGGACCAAATTGGGTGTCTACAATACTAATTTAATAATATTTCAAAAATTAATAAGTAATAAATTTAAAAAATAAATTTGTTTACCAAATCAATTCAAATGGTTAAGATTATTATACCACTTATCTATTTGAAATCATTTTGACCTTTTGTTTTGTCATAAAACAATGGTTTTAGTTTATACAAGCTTATTTAGAATAAATTAATACTAATTTATTAAGATTCAAAAGATTAATTGGAAAGAGGTTTAAAAATATAAATTTGTTTGCCAAACAAGTTCAAATAGTTTTTACAATTGTTTCAGTTAATACAAGCTTAGATGGAATAAAATAATACTAATTTATTAATATTTCCTAAAATAATAAGAAATTTATAAAATAAATCTATTTACTGAATCAATTAAAATAACTATAGCCATTTGAACGATTATCTATTAAAAATCATTATGACCTTTTGTTTTTTCATAAAAAAATTAATTTTGTTCATATAAGCTTGTTCGGAATAAAATAATACTAATTTATTAATATTTCAAAAATAATTGTTTTATGACAAAACAAAAGTTCATAATGATTTGAAATAGATAATTATTCAAATGGCCATAATTATTTGAACTAATTCGATTAACTGATTTATGTTTTAAATCTCTAACTTATCGATTTTTAAAATGTTAATAAAGTAATATTATTTTATTTCAAATAAGTTTTTATGAACTAAAACAACTGTTTTATGATAAAATAAAAAGTCACAATGATTTTAAATAGATAATTATTCAAATAGTCATAACTATTTGAACTTATTCGGTAAACAGATTTTTTTTTATTAATTTTTTACTTATTTATTTTTTGAATGTTAATAAATTAGTATTATTTTATTTTGAATAAGCATGTATGAACTGAAACAATTATTTTATGACTAAATAAAAGGTCAAAATTATTTGAAATAGAAATTGTTCTAATAGTCTTAACTATTTGAATTAGATCAGTAAATATATTTATTTTTTAAATTCTCATTAATTTTTAGAATATTGTTAATTTAGCAATATTTTACTTTGAATAAGCTCGTATGAACAGAAACAAATGTTTTAGGATAAAACAAAGATCATAATAATTTGATATAGGTAATTGTTTAAATAGTCATAACTATTTGAACTGGTTTCGTCAAGATTTGTTTTTAAATCTCTTATTAATTTTTGAAATAGTAATAAACTATTATTATTTTATTCTAAATAATTTTGTATGAATAGAAACAATTGTTTTATGACAAAACAAAATGTCATAATGATCTGAAATATATAATTGTTTAAATGGACATGACTATTTGAACTTGTTCAGTAAATAGAATAATTTTTTAAATCTTCAACTTATTAATTTTTAAAATATTAATAAATTAGTATTATTTTATTCTAAATAAACTTGTATGAATAGAAACGGTTGTTTTATGACAAAACAAGAGATCATAATGATTTGAAATAAATAATTGTTCAAATAATCAAAACTATTTAAACTCGCTCGGTAAACAATTTTATTTTTAAAATTTTTTACTTATTAATTTTTGAATATTAATAAATTAGTATTATTTTATTCTAAAATAGCTTGTTTGAATAGAAACAATTGGTTTATGACAAAACAAATTGTCATAATGATTTAAAATAGATAATTATTCAAATAGTCATAACTATTTGAAGGTGTTCAGAAAATAGCTTCATTTTTCAAAATTTTATTGTTAATTTTTGGAATATTAATAATTTATATTATTTTATTCGAAATAAGCTTGCATGAATAGAGCCAATTGTTTTATGACAAAACAAAAGGTCATAATGTTTTGAAATAGATAATTGTTCAAATAGTCATAACTATTTCAACTTGTTTGGTAAGCATATTCATTTTTTTTATTCTCCTACTCTGTAATTTTTAGAATATTAATAAATTAATATTATTTTATTTCAAATAAGCTTATATGAACTAAAATAATTGTTTTATTACAAAACAAAAGGTCATAATGATTTGAAATAGATAATTATTCAAATAGCCATGACTATTTGAACTTACTCAAAAAACATATATATATTTTAAATCCTTTACATACAAATTGTAGAAATATTAATAAATTAATATTATTTTAATTTGAATAAGCTTGTATGAGCAGAAACAATTGTTTTATGCTGAAACAAAAAGTCATAACAATTTGAAATAAATAATTATTCAAATAGTCATAATGATTTAAACTTGTTCGATAAACATATTTATTTTTTAAATCTTTTATGTATTAATTGTCTTAATATTAATAAATTTGTATTATTTTCTTCAAAATAAGCTTGTATGAATAGAAAAAATCATTCTATCATGAAACAAAAGGTTATAGCAATTTCAAATAGATAATTGTTCAAATAGTCATAATTATTTAAACCGGTTAGGTAAACAAAATTATTTTTTAAATCTCTTACTTATTAATTTTTAAAATATTAATAAATCCATTTTATTTTATTTCGAATAAGCTAGTATGATTTGAAAAAATTATTTTATTACAAAACAAAAGGTCATAACGATTTGAAATAGATAATTATTCATATAGTCTTAACAATTTGAATTGGTTCAGTAAAAAATTTATTTTTTAAATCTCTTAGTTTTTAAATTTTGGAATATTATTAGATTACTATTATTTTATTTCAAATAAGCTTGTATGAACAAATATAATTGTTTTATGATAGAACAAAAGGTTGTAATGATTTGAAGTATATAATTGCTTAAATAGTCATAACAATTTGAACTGGTTTGGTAAACAGATTATTTTTTAAATCTCTTACTTATTAATTTTTGAAAAATTAATAAATTAGTATTATTTTATTTCGAATAAGCTTGTATGATAAAAAACAACTATTATATGACCAAACAAAAGGTAATAATGATTTGAAATAGATAATTGTTGAAATTACCATAATTATTTAAACTAATTTGGTAAACAGATTCCCTTTTTAAATCACTTATTAATTTTTGGAATATTATTAAATTAGTATTATTTTATTTCGAATAAGCTTGTATAAACTAAAACATTTGTTTTATGATGAAGCAAAAGGTCATAATGATTTTAAATAGATGATTGTTCAAATAGTTGTAACAATTTAAATTTGTTCGGTATACAAATTATTTTTTAAACTCTTGCTTATTAATTTTGAAATATTAAGGAATTAGTATTATTTTATTTTGGATAAGCTTTTATAAACTAAAACAATTTTTTTATGACAAATCAAAAGGTTATAACGATTTTAAATAGACAATTGTTCAAATAATAATAAATATTTGAACTTTTTCAGTAAACAAATTTATTTTTTTAAATATTTTCTTATTGATTTTCCAAATGTTAATAAACTAATATTAATTTATTCTGAATAAGCTTGTATGAATTGAAACAATTATTTTAAGACTAAACAGAAGATCAAAATGATTTGAAATACATAATTATTCTAATAGTCTTAACCATTTTGAACTGATTTAATAAGCAAATTTATTTTTTAAATCTCTTACTTATTAATTGTTGAAATATTATTAAATTAGTATTATTTTAATCCGAATAAGCTTTTACGAACAAAATAATTGTTTTACGATAAAAGAAAAGGTCATAACGATTTGAAATAGATAATTGTTCACATAGTCTTAATTATTTGAACTGGTTCGACATTAGATTTATTTTTTAAATTTTTTGGTTATTGAGTTTCAGAATATTATTAAATTAGTATTATTTTATTTTGAATAAAATAGTATGAATAGAACCAATTATTTGATGACAAAATAAAAGGTTATAACAATTTGAAATAAATAATTATTCAAATAGTCAAAACTATTTAAAATGGTTTGGTAAACAGATTTATTTTTTAAATCTCTTGTGGATTAATTTTCTAAATATTAATAAATTAGTATTTTTTTTATTTTGATCAAACTTATGTTGTTTTATGACAAAACAAAAAGTAATAATGATTTCAAATAGATAATTGTTCAAATAGTTATAATTATTTAAGTTGATTCAATAAATAGAATTATTCTCTAAATCTCTTATAAAATTTTGAAATATTAATGAATTAGTTTTATTCTATTCTGAATAAGCGTGTATGAGTTGAAATAATTGTTCTATTTCGAATAAGCTTGAAATAAATAATTGTTCATATAGTCTTAACTATTTGAATTAGTTTGGCAAACGAATTTATTTTTTAAATCTTTAAGTTATTAATTTTCAAAATATTCCTAAATTAGTATTATTTTATTCTGAATAAGTTTATATGACCAGAAACAATTGTTTTATGATAGAACAAAATGTTATAACAATTTAAAATAGATAAATATTCATAGTCATAGCTATTTGAACTGATTCAATAAACAAATTTATTTTTTAAATCTCTTAGTAATTCTTGAAATATTAATAAATTAGTTTACTTTATTTTGAATAAGCTTGTATGTTGAAAAATAATTGTTTTATGACAAAACAAAAGGTAAGAATGATTTGAAATAGATTGTTATTCAAATGGCTAAAATTATTTGAACCGATTCAATAAATTGATTTATTTTTTAAATCTCTCACTTATTAACTTTTGAAAAATTAATATAGTAGCATTATTTTATTTTGGATAAGCTTTTACGAAACTAAAACAATTGTTTTATGACAAAACAAATGATCATAATGATTTTAAATAGATAATTGTTTAAATAGTCATAACTATTTGAACTTTTTTGATAAACAGATTTATTTTTTCAAATCTTATGCTTATTAATTTTTTGAAAGTTAATAAATTAGTATTGTTTTTTTTCCAAATAAGCTTGTATCAACTGAAACAATTATTATATAACTAAACAAAAGGTCAGAATAATTTGAAATAGATAATTATTTTAATAGTCTTAACTATTTGAACTAGTTCAGCAAACACATTTATTAAACACATTTATTTTAAATCTCTTATGAATTTTTGGAATATTATTAAATTAGTATTATTTTTATTTGAATAAGCTTGTATGATTAGAAACAATTGTTTCATGAGAAAATAAAGATCATAATGATTTGAGATTCATATTTGTTCAAATAGTCATAACTATTTGAACCGGTTTGAAAAATAGCTTTAGTTTTTAAATCTCTTACTTACTAATTTTTGAAATATTAATAAAGTAGTATTATTGTATTCTAATAAGATTTTATGAACTGAAATAATTGTTTTATGATAAAACAAAAGGTCATAATGACTTTAAATGGATAATTATTCAAACAATCAAATCTATTTGAACTTATTTAGCAAACAGATTTTTTTTAAAAATATTTTGCTCACTAATTTTTTGAATGTTAATAAATTAGTATTATTTTATTTTGAATAAGCTTGTATGAACTTAAATAATCATTTTATGACTAAACATAAAGTCAGAATGATTTCAATTAAATAATTATTCTAATAGTCTTAACTATTTAAACTAGTTTGGCAAACATATTTATTTTTTAAATCTCTTACATACTAATTTTTGGAATGTTATTAAATTAGCATTATTTTAATCCGAATAAGCTTGTATGGAAAGAAACAATTGTTTTATGACAAAATAAAGATCGTAACTATTTTGGATAGACAATTATTCAAATAATCATAACTATTTAAACTGTTTTGGTAAACAGATTTAGATTTTAAATCTCTTATTAATTTTCAAAATATTAATATATCAGTATTAATTTATTTTGACTAATTTTGCATGAACAAAAACAATTTTTTTATGACAAAACAAAAGGTCATAATGATTTGAAATAGATAATTGTTCAAATAGACATGACTATTTGAACTTATTCGATAAACAGATTTATGTTTTAAATCTCCTACCTTTTAATTTTTAGAATATTAGTAAATTAGTATTATTTTATTGCTAATGAACTTGTATGAATAGAAACAATTGTTTTATGATAAAACAAAAGATTATAACTATTTAAAATAAAAAATTATTAAAACAACCATAACTATTTTAACTTATTCGGTGAACAAATTTATTTTTAAAATTTTTTACTTATTAATTTTTAGAATATTAATAAATTAGTATTATTTTATTTCGAATATGCTTGTATGAACAGAAACAATTGATTTATGACAAAGCGAAAGGCATAACTATTTAACGTGTTCAAAAAATAGATTTATTTTTAAATTTTTACTTATTAATTTTTAGAATATTAATAATTTATATTATTTTATTTGGAATAAGCTTGTATGAGCAAAAACAATTATTTTATGACAAAACAAAATGTCATAATGATTTGAAATAAAAAATTATTCAAATAGTCATAACTATTTGAACTTGTTTGGTAAATAAATTCATTTTTTAAATCTCTTACTTATTAATTTTTACAATATTAATAAATTAGTATTATTTTATTTCAAATAAGCCTATATGAGCTAATATAATTGTTTTATGATGAAACAAAAAGGTTATAATGGTTTGAAATAGATAAGTATTCAAGTAGTTATGACTATATGAACTTGTTCGATAAACGTATTTATTTTTAAAATCTTTTACTTATTAGTTATCAAATATTAATAAATTAATATTATTTTTATCTGAATAAGCTTGTATGAACAAAAACAATTGTTTTATGACAAAAGAAAATGTCAAAATGATTTAATATAAATAATTGTTTAATAGTCATAACTATTTGAACTTATTCAATAAAAAAATTTATTTTTTAAATCCTTTTACTTTTTATGGTTTGAAGATTAATAAATTGTATTATTTTAATTGAAATAAGCTTGTATGAGTAGAAAAAATTATTTTATGACGAAACAAAAGGTTATAGCGATTTGAAATATGTAATTCTTTAAATAGTTATAACCATTTAAACTTGTTCAATAAACAAATTTAGTTTTTAAATCTCTTACTTATTAACTTTTGGAATATTAATAAATTAAAATTATGTTATTCCGAATATGCTAGTACAAATAGAAATAATTGTTTTGTGACAAAACAAAAGGTTATAATGATTTAAAATAGATTATTGTACAATTAGTCATAACTATTTGCATTGGTCAAGCCAACAGATTCATAATTCGTTACTTATTAATTTTTAGAATATTAATAAATTAGCATTACTTTATTTCAAATAAAGCTGCATCAATAGAAACAATTCTTTTATGACAAAACAAATTATCATAATAATTTGAAATAAACAATTGTTCAAATTCTTATAACTAATTAAACTAGTTTGGTAAACAGATTTATTTTTTAAATCTCTTATTAATTTTTAAAATGTTAATAAATTAATATTATTTTATTCCTAGCAAACTTATATGAACAAAAATATTTGTTATACAACAAAACAAAAGGTCTTAACAATTTGAAATAGATAATTATTCATAATAGTCATAACTATTTAAACTATTTTGGAAAATAGATTTAATTTTTAAATGTCTTATTAATTTTCAAAATATTAATAGATAAATATTATTTTATTTTGAATAATTTCACATGAACAGAAACAATTGTTTTATGACAAAATAAAAGGTCATAACAATTTGAAATAGATAATTGTTCAAATAGACATGACTATTTGAACTTGTTTGGTAAGCAAATTTATTTTTTAAATCTCTCACCTATTAATTTTTAGAATATTAATAAATTAATATTATTTTATTTTGAATAAACTTGTATGAATAGAAACAATTGTTTTATGACAAAACAAAAGATCATAACTATTTGAAATAAATAATTGTTCAACTAGTCATAACTATTTAAACTTGCTCAGTAAACAAATTTATTTTTTTAGATCTTTTACTTATTAATTTTTGGAACATGAATAAACTAATATTATTTTATTTCGAATATACATGTATGAACAGAAAAATTGGTTTATGACAAAACAAAAGGTCATAACTATTTGAAATAAATAATTGTTTAAATAGTCATAACTATTTAAATGTGTTTTATGACAAAATAATCTCAACTATTTGAGCTGGTTTGGCTAACACATTTATTTTTTAAATCTCTTACTTATTAAGCTTTGGAATATTATTAAATTAGTATTATTTTAATCCAAATAAGTTTGTATGAAAAGAAACAATTGTTTTATGATAAAATAAAAATCATAACGATTTATGATAGATAATTATTCAAATAGTCATTACTATTTGAACTGTTTCAGTAAATAAATTTAGTTTTTAAATCTCTTATTAATTTTCAAAATATTAATAGATCAGTATTATTTTATTCTGAAAAATTTTGCATGAACAAAAACAATTATTTTATGACAAAACAAAATGTCATAATGATTTGAAATAGATAATTGTTCAAATGGACATGACTATTTGAACTTATTTGGTAAACAGATTTATTTTTTAAATTGCTTGCCTATTACTTTTCAAAAAATTAATAAATTAGTATTATTTTATTCTGAATAAACTTGTGTGAATAGAAACAATTGCTTTATGACAAAATAAAAGATCATAACTATTTTAAATGAATAATTGTTCAAACAATTCTAACTATTTGAACTTAATCAGTAAACATATTTATTTTTTAAATCTTTTACTTATTAATTTTTGGAACATTAATAAAATAGTATTATTTTATTTTGAATATGATTGTATGAACAAAAACAATTGATTTATGATAAAACAAAAGGTCATAACTATTTGAAATAGATAATTGTTCAAATAGTTGTCTTAATGGTTTTGTGTTTGCCAGACGAATTTGGAAATGAAAAAAAAAATAACGGAGTTGCCACCAATCTTTTTTGGCTAGGTGCGATTGGTCACCTATTAAAATATATCCTTTTAATGAAATCTTAAAATTAATTAAAATTTATTAAGAGGATAATTTTAGGGTCTGTGCAACGGTCTGGGTTTGGGAGTTGGTTACGTGTGGGGAAGGATTAGCACCCCCACAACGCCCGTTTAAAATAGCACCAATTAACTATGTGTTATCCATTAATTTTAATATAAATAATCTTATTTTTGGTATTTGAAAAATAATTTTTTTCATTTGTTGGAAATTTTTTTAGTGCTCAAATTTTATTCGAGAAAAATAAATTAGAACCTTTTTATCGAAATAATTCTTAAAATGTTCAAATACGTTGGTAACATTAGAAGAACCTTTTCTCACCAAGAGATTTCTTAGGCATCGCTTCTCGAAATACCTTAGAATCCCATCCTTGGAGGCTCAAATTTACTTTTTGTAAAAAATCTATATCATGCATGCAATACAGAATGTTACCATGTTGACGCACACATTTTATTCTCTTTTTTAGAAATTTTATTAATTGTTTTATTAATATTTTCATTTAAAAATAGAAAAAAAGAGGAATTTTTATTATATTGAAGTTTTTCTATAAATATTCCAATACATTGGTAATATTTAAAGAAACCTTCTCACTTAGGGATTTCATAAAGCATCACTACTCAGAATACTTTTAGAATCCCATCATTGGATAAAATTTCCTTTTTCCTTATTTATATTACTATTTTTTATAAATTAATTAATTTTTATTTTTTATTAACAAAAAGGAAAATTTTATTGTATTGAAAACTTTTTATAAATACTCCAATACGTTGGTAGTATTTTAAAAAAAAATCTTCTCACCTAGAGATTTCTTAGGCATCACTACTCGAAGTACCTCTGAATCTCATCGTTGGATAAAAATTTCCTTTTCTTATATTTTTATTATTTTTGTATTATTATTAAGTTTATTTTTTATTTTTAAAGTTTATTTTAAGAATTAACAAAATTTTAAAAAAATTAACTACATATTTCATCATTTATTCTAAGAAATATAAATATTTTAATATGCAAAAATATTAATAAAATAATATATAAAAAAATTAAAAAAATTTTTTTTCCCTGAACCGGACCGATCAATGGTTCGGTCAATGCGAGTTTGGTTGGTTCGACAACTCGGTTAGGTCTAGTTGGTTCAGTGGTTCGAAATCGATCTTGCTCGATTTGGATCGGTTCAAAAGGATCAATTTGGGTCTAAGGGTGAGTTGGGTCATCGAGTCGGTTATGGGGACCCTGGGTCAGGTCTGTAGGTTGACGCGCAGATTCTGGTTGTTTAAAACGGTATCTTTTTGGTCTTTATTAAAACGACACAGTTTTGGTTCTAGCCATTTATATAAAAGACCCTAAATTTTTTTCTTTCGGTCATTTCTCCCCCTTTCCCCAAAAAGAACACTCTCTTCTCCCCTTTTTTTTTGAGATCAATTTGGGGCCAATGACTGTCCGTCTTGATGATCGTTGTATTCCTTACTATCGATGAGCTCCGACCGCCATCGTCGGTGATCGAAAAATTTTTCAAAAACACTGAATGTTCCCCACAACCTCTGGAGTCTAGATCTAAGCCTAGTTTTACGAAAATAAGCTCCAAACGACGTAGATCTGGCCTGAAAGATTCAATCAATTTTTTTTATTTTTTTGGTTTGCCTTTTTTTTTTGTTTAGCATTATGGTCCTCATTTCCAGAGGCTAAGTTTTGTTTGTGTTTTGATTCCTCTCCTTTTTTTACGTAGAAAGTTTTTTTTTTTTGAATCTAGCAATGTTTTTTTTTTTTGCAAGCTTTCATGGGTTTTTTTTATCGATGGCCCCCTCTCCCCTTTTTTCAGGTAACAAGCTCTATTTATTAAGCTTTTTGGGATTCAAGTCCCAGATTTTTTGGAATTCAAATCCAATATTTTCAACCCAAAATCCATACTGCCAAGTTAGGTAGTGTGTCAGGCGATTATCGGTGATGGTGATAGTCGTGATTTTGGACTTTTGGGGACAGTGCATTTAAAGCATTTAGATTCTTGTCAAGCTAAACTGAAAAAGAAAAGAAAAAGAAAAAAATAATAATATTCATAATAATAAAATAAATACAAAATGGTTGTTTGTTTGTCTTTTCCTCTCTTTGCCTATTTCTAAGAATCAGGAATAAAGCAAAGATAAACAAACAACCATTTTTTTCAGAAAGAAGAAACATTGAGCATAAAATTTTTTTTTTTACGGCTCCACAAGTTCAACAACATTTTTGAAAATTTAAAAGGCCCCTCTGAGCAGAGGCTCAATAACTTTTAAAAATTTAAAGAGGCTCTTCTAAGTAGAGACTCAATGACTTTTGAAATTTTGAAAAGGCTCATTTAAGTAGAGGCTCGAAAACTTTAAAAATCCATCTTGAGAAAGCTCTTCTAAGCAGAGGCTCAACAACTTTAAAATTCATCATTCTGGAAAAGCTCCTCCAATAAGAGGCTCAATGACTTTTGAAAATTTAAAAAGGCTCTTCTCAGCAGAGGCTCAACAACTTTAAAAATCTCATCTTGAAAAAGGCTCCTCTCAGTAGAGGCTCAACAACTTTAAAATTCATCTTGAAAAAGCTCCTCTCAGTAGAGGTTCAACAACTTTAAAAATCCATCTTGAAAAAGGCTCCTCTTACTAGAGGATTAACAACTTTAAAATTCATCTTGAAAAAGCTCCTCTTAGTAGAGGCTCAACAACTTTAAAAATCTTATCTTGAAAAAGGCTCCTCTTAGTAGAGACACAATAACTTTAAAATTCATCTGGAAAAAGCTCCTCTCAATAGAGGTTCAACAACTTTAAAAATCTTATATGTTCTTGAAACTGAGTTCTCATATTTGAACAAGTAAATTTCTTTCTTTTGAAATCTTTTGTTTGATCATTATCTTTATCCGAATATCAAAATCTTGTTTTTCATTAAGAAATGAAAAGTCTCTATCTTTATTATAACTGCTCATGGATGCATGTACTGAGTACTCTAAATGCAATGCATATAATGCAATCAAAATTATTCATTGTAGTAAAAAGGTTCTTGAACAGTTGCCATATGACCAATCTGTTCTTAATATCTGACCATTGTATTTTTCCCTACCAATACTTTTCTTCTTCAAAAGTCTACAACATTAATGTCTCGTCATGCCTTTCTCATCTTTTTCCATCTATCTTTGTCAACTTTTAAAAAGTAATGTTGAGATCTTTCATGTTTGTTTTCCTTTTCATCATTTTAAGTTCAAGACAAACAAAATGCAATCACACATTTCTCCTACTCAATTGTAAGGTGAACAAAATATCAAATGAGAATAAAGGAATGGATAGGCGTTATTTCCAAAGGAAAGATAACAATATTTCATTAGACAGATAACAAGTGCATGGTGAAGTTTTTGAGTCTAAACAAAGGTGCCTAAAATAATGATCATAAGATAATCCTGAGCAAAATATTCTCAGTTTCTTTTTCTAAAACTAAATTAGATGACTTCTTTAATTGTTCAGAGTTCATCAAACTACACTTACCCCATGTGTTGTAAGTACATCCAAGCTACCTTTTCAGGTTTTCAGCTTAGATAAGTCATCATTTTTTTTTCAAGCAAAATATTTCTTTACAGCATCTGAATTTATTGGAGTAGGTAAATCACTTCTATCCATTTTTGCCAAAATGAATGCCCCATCGAAAAAGGCCTTTTTCACCACGTACGGACCCTTCCAATTTGGTGTCCATTTTCCTTGATTGTCATGTTGATTTGGAAGGATCCTTTTCAGCACTAAGTCTCCTTCCCTAAAGCGACGGGGATGGATTTTCTTGTCATGTGTTTTCATCATCCTCTTTTGATATAATTGACCATGACAAAGTGCTATAAGTCTTTTCTCTTCAATGAGGTTTAATTGTTTGTAGCGATTCCGAACCTATTCTGCTTCTTCTAACTCTACCTCTATCAGGACTCTTAGTGAGGGAATTTTCACTTCGATCGATAACACAACTTCCATTCCATATACCAAAGTGAACAGGGTGGCCCTAATATATGTTCGGACTTATGTGCTATAAGCATACAAAGCAAAAGGTAACTTCTAATGCAAATCTTTGTAAGTATCACTCATTTTCTCCAAGATTCTTTTGATATTCTTATTTGTAACCTCCATTGTCTCATTCATCTTCGGATGATATGGTGCCAAATTAAGATGATGGATCTTGAATTGAGTGCACACTTCATTCATCATTTTGTTGTTTAAGTTTTTAGCATTATAAAAAATAATTGTCTTTGGAAGTTCATATCTACATATTATCTTTTTTTTTTTATGAACTTGCATACCACAGATTGAGTCACACTAGCATATGATGTAGCTTATACCAAATTTGTGAAGTAATTAATCATCATAAAGATGAATTAATGCCCATTTGAAGCTTTTGGAGTGATGGGACTGATGACATCCATGCCCCATATAGAGAATGGCCACAAAAGAGCCAAAACATATAATGCTGTTAGATGAGCATAGATCTTGTCAGCGTAGATTTGACTTGTGGCATCTTTTAGCATAACTAATATAGTCACTCTCCATTGTCAACCAATAATAGCTAGCTCTCATGATTTGTCTAGCCATCATATGACCGTTTGCATGTGCCCCACAGACTTCGTCATGTACTTCTTCAATAATCCTTTTCGTTTCAGCTGCATTCACACATTTTAAACATACTTGATCTTAACCCCTTTTATAAAAGACATCTCCATCTAGGAAGAAACTCATAGCCAACCTTCTGATAGTCCTCTTATCATTTTTTGTTGCATGTTCTGGGTATTGCTGGCTTTTAATGTATTGCATAATATCATGATACCATGGCCTCCCATCAACTTCTTCTTCGATACTTGAGCAATGTGCTGGTACATCTTTTACATCTAGCTTAATGGGTTGCATCTCAATATTTGCATCTATTCTGATCATTGCAGCTAGAGTAGCCAGTGCATCAACAATTTGGTTTTCCTCTCTAGGCAAATGCTTAAACTGAATTTCTTCAAATTGCTTGACCAACTCAAAGATGTATTTATGGTACTAAATCAACTTAGAATCTCTTGTCTCCCATTCTCCTCGTAACCCATAAATGACTAGAGCTGAATCTCTAAACACATCCAACACTTTGATCTTTTTTTCAATCATACTTGTAGACCTATAACACAGGTCTCGTATTCTGTCACATTGTTTGTGCAATTAAAATTCAATCTGGCTGTGACGGGATAATAATGTTCATCGAGAGATATTAAAATTACCCCAATACCATGGCCTAAAGCATTAACTGTTCCATCAAAATACATCCTCAAAGACTTCCCAACAGGTTCATTTTCTTTAATGGTCATCACATCTTCATTAGAAAAATCCAGTTTCATTAGCTCATAATCTTTGATTGCATGATGGGCAAGAAACTCGGCTATCGCACTTCTTTTAATAGCCTTCTGAGTCACATAAACAATATCATATTCTAAAAGCATAAATTGCCACTGCGCTATTCCCCCTGTCAATGAAGGCTTCTTGAAGATATACTTAATAGGATCTAACTTTGCTATGAGCTAAGTGGTATGATAAAGCATGTATTATCGGAGTCTTCGAGTTGTCCAGGCCAATGCACAACACATCTTCTCTAATGGAGAATACTTAGACTCATAATTAGTGAATTTCTTGCTCAAGTAGTAAATTGCTCGTTCTTTCCTATTGGTTTCATTTATTTTCCCCAGCACACATCCCATTGAATTTTCATGCACTGTTAAATACAAAATCAAAGGTTTTCCTTGGATTGGTGGTACCAACACAAGTGGATTTGACAAGTATTCTTTAATCTTATCAGAAGCTTCTTGGCATTCATCATTCCATTCTTTTGGATCATGTTTTCAAAAAAGCTTGAAAATAAGATTGCACTTGTAGGTGAGTCGAGAGATGAAGCGAGCAATATAGTTCAATTTTCCTAGGAAACCTCGCATTTCTTTTGGGGTACGAGGAGGAGATAAGTTCTAGATAGCTTGTATTTTATCCGGGTCCATTTCAATTCCTCTTTCATTAACCATAAAGACTAATAGTTTTCCTGATTTGGCACCAAATGTACATTTAGCAAGATTTAACTTCAGTTGAAATCTTCTTAACCTGTCAAATAGCTTTTTGAGATTGACCACATGATCCTTTCCTTCATGAGATTTTATGATCATATCATCCACATATACTTCTATTTCTTTATGCATCATATCATGAAAGAAAGTCACCATTGCTCTTTGATAAGTGGCACTAGCATTTTTCAACCCAAAAGGCATGACTTTGTAACAAAATATCCCTCACATGGTCACAAATGTGGTTTTCTCCATATCATTTTATGTCATCTTGATCTGATTATAGCCTAAAAAACCATCCATAAAGGAAAATATGGAGTGCCTAGTAGTATTATCCACTAGAGTATCGATATGGGGTAGAGGAAAGTTATCCTTAGGACTTGCCTTATTTAGGTCTTGATAAGCGAGACACATTCTCATTTTTTTATCCTTCTTGGGAACTGGCACTATATTGGCTACCCATTCAGGATATTTTGCCACCTCCAAAAATTCGACATCAAATTGCTTTTTCACTTTCTCTTTAATTTTAAATAGCATCTCTGGCTTTATGCACCTTAGCTTTTGTTGCATCGACTTGCATTCTAGTTTCAAAGGCTACTTGTGCTCTACAATATCAGTGCTGAGTCTTGACATATCCTAGTAAGACCATGTGAACACATCTATATATTCTCAAAGCAGTTCTTCTAGCTTTTACTTTTCAGCTGGTAAAAAGGATGTACCAACTTTGACCTCTATTTTATTTTCACTATCTTTCAAATTCACTAATTTGGTAATTTCTTGGTGGGGTTCAATTGGCTTATCTTCATGTTCTATTAATTTTAACAAATCAAGAGGCAGTGTGTAATTATCTGAATCTTCCTCTTTATCAAGTTCATCAACATGAATTAAGTTTTCAAAATCAAATTCAAGATTATTACCATGATTATCTTCGTGTTCATTATTAGGGACCCTGCAAAGGGTAAGATGAAGAGAATATTGGCACATAAAAATGGAATGGCAAGAAAATTATGAAAAGAGAAAATGGAAGGTAAAATGAATATGAAAACAATAAAAGAAATACAGATACATCTTTTAAGTCTTTTATTAAAACGATAAACATAAAGACACCACAAAAGATCACTAATGCTCATAAAAGTAATTAGGGATTTAAAGTTTCACAATACATTACTTTTCAGAAGTTTTAAAGACAACAGGCAGCTTTATGACTCTCTAGTTATCTAGCTCAAAATTTGGAGGACAAGGGAGCACGAACAGCTCTTCATTTTGACTATTCTTTTCTCTTTCATCCACCATTTGAATAACTAGCTCTGAAAACTCTTTCACAAATTCTACATTCAAGGTTTTAAGTGAATTTGGGTAGATATATCCTTCCAAACGAAAAGAATCATAGAGGTAGGGGATGACCATAGGCTTCGACTCTGGCTCATATCCCCCAAGATTAGCCATTCTCTTATCTTTTTTCTCATTCATCATTTTCATTATGTCCTTTCTTATTGGCTTATATCTCAAGCTAGATCTATCTTTTTTGTCATATATTGTTAGTGGCTTTATGATTCTTTGTAGGTTCTCTTCCCTGTTTCAAATCTAGGTTGCCATCCCATCTTGGTAAGCTTCTTAACAACCATTTTAAAAGTTGTAGATAGGTGTGGTGAATATTATTTAGATCCTTCAGTCACATATGTTGCGTTAACAATTTGGAAAGATCTATATGAGCACTCTAAGGCTTCATCTGCTGTTTCTACATAAGGAGTATTTATCGGTTGGGTAACCAGTAAATCTTTTTCTCCTACCACACATGCCAATTTTCCATCAATAATGAATTTAACTTTTTAATGCAATGATGTTGGAACTGCATTCGGCATATGAATCCATGGCCTACCCAACAAGCAACTATATAAAGGGAGAGATATCCATAACTTGGAATTTCACATTAAAAGTGCATGGGCCAATTGTAATGGCATTTCTATGTCTCCTAGCACCTTTCTTCGGGTTCCATCAAAGGTTTGCATTATCATATGACTAGGCTTCATATAAGATCCATCCATAAGTAATTTTGCCAATGTAATCATAGGTATAATATTGATGGATGAGCCATTATCGATCAAAACTTTAGCCATTATATGACTCTTGCACTTTATAGTAATGTGAAGAGCTTTGATACTTTTTCAACCTTCAGGAGGATCTCTTCATCACTGAAAGAGATATAGTTTGAAATTGTCAGATTGCTTACAAGCTGTTCTACGTACTCAACAGATACATTATGGGATACATATACTTGATTAAGTACCTTCAGCAGAGCATTACGATATGACTCTGAGCTTAGCAATAATGACAATAATGAAATTCTAGCTGGCATCTTGTTCAACTATTCTACAATGCTATATTCACTATGTTTTATTAGCTTTAAAAATTCGTAAGCTTCACTTTTAAAGACTAGCTTATGACATTTTTTTTGAGGCTGTGACAGGATTATTTTGACTGTCCTCTTCTTTTCATACCTTTGCTTTCTCTTTCCTGGCTTTCTCTAAAGCTTTTGGAGTATAACACCTTCCACTTCAGGTCATACCTCTTACACCTATTATATTTGTAGTATCTGGATTGACTACGACATCACAATCATATTTTCATGGTATTGCTTTGTCATTTTGGTATGGAAAAGGGCCAGAAACTTTAATTGTCATTACTGGTCGAGAGATAGGCTTTTCTAATTTTGGTGTCGACTTCTCATCGTAATAAATTGTTACTGGTCTATGCACAAAACTTATTCTTTGAATCAATGGTAGATATTTCAGCTTTCATCAACTCTTTTCTTTCTTTATAAAACTCTATCTAACCCATATCCATCAATTTCTGCACCTCTTAACAAAATTGGTGACAACTTTTGATAAAATGCCCCAAAGCACCTTTGTGATAATTACAGCTTTTGATTGAGTTAATCACTTCAGAGCAATTATGAGGTTCTATTAACTTTAATATGTCAGTTTTAACTAATACTTCAAACACCTTAGCCATTAAAGTCTTAACTTTAACTATTTTTTCCTTTACGTGGCTTCTTTGCCAATCAATTAAGGCATTTATTGATGGCCTAATGTGGTTCGATAAAGGGTTCCCATTAACATTTGGAGTCTTTTATTGGTTGGTCTCAAAATTTAACACCATTTCATTGATTAATCTCTGTACTTTGCACTTCAAAGTAGTATAATTTTTAGTGGAATGACCTAGGTTTCCATGGTGATAATCACAATACGCGTTGGGATCATACCATTTGGGAAATAGAGGTTTTAAAGGTTCAACAATAATAGGAACGAGTAAATATTTTTCAACAAGTCGAGGATACAAATCTGTGTATGTCATGGGCATGTGGTCAAATGTAGGTTTTTCTTGGGTATTTCTTAGGTTCTTGATTATTTGGACTAGGTCTCCATTCAGGTCTAGCAGGTGCAGCAGGACGATTGTAGAAATAGGTGGGTGTCTGAAAAGATGGCTGAAACTGAGGTGGATAAGCTGGTGGTTGTAATGACTAGTATAGCTAATATGGATGAGAAGTGGATATAATACTATTTATAGGAGGTAATGGGTTTGGTAGACTAGTGCAGGATAAGGCATGAAACCTCTGAACTGTTGCCCCATGTAGTTCATCGCTTGAGCTTCATTCTCTTTCTTTTTGGGAATTCCACCTTTCTTTGCTCCACTTGTCTCTCTTGCATCGAGCTTGTCATTCTTTATAGCATTTTCAATAATCTCACCCGATATCACCATATCTGCAAAGTTCTTGGTTGTATTGCCTATCAGTCTCTCATAGTATGCTACTTTTAGAGTGTTCATAAATAAGATAGTTGTCTCTTTCTCAGTGAAAGGAGGTTGAACTAATGTAGCCATATCTCTCCATCTCTATGCATACTCCTTGAAGCTCTTAGTTGCTTTTTTTTCCATACTTTGTAAAAATAAACGATATAGAGCTAAATCCCTGACATGTTGATATTGTGTAAGAAATATCTTTGTGAGTTCTTGCTAGGAATGAATACAAGTCCTATCTAATTGAACATACCATCTAGCTGCAAATCTCGTAAGGCTATCTTAAAATACATGCATCAACAACTTCTTATCACTAGCATGTGATGCCATCTTACGACATTACATGGTGATATGGGTCATCGAGCATTTTGTGCCATCATATTTTTTAAATTCAAGGACCTTGAATCTAGGTGGAATGACCATGTTTGGGACCAAACAAAAGTCAGCTACATCCATGGAGCCATAAAAATTCATTCCCTCTATGGCCCTAAGTCTTTCTTTTAATACTTTCATCTTCTATTGGGCACTGGTATCTTCTACTTTCTCGAGTGTCTTCATCCCTACCTTTTCTCTCTCATTGGGATCATCCAAGTTAGGGATCAAGATTGGCTCAGGTGGTTTTTCCATCATAATGGGATTAACAAAATTTTGGAATTGTCTTGGAGCAGGTGTAGATGTCATTCTTGGATAAGGATTGGGATATCCACCAAGAGTAGGAATTTGTACTCTAGTTCCTTGAAAAGGTTAGGTCAATCGTGGCTCAAACCCTAGAGGGTAAACAGGATCTACCATATTTAGTGATTGTTCTTGAAAGATGGAATTTTCTTCCACTGCTTTTCCCTTGTCAAGTTTCTTGAGCATATCCATTATTGTACTGAGATCCCTTCATAGTTCTTCTTAAGCTTTTTCAATTCTCTCAAATTGACTAGCTTGTTCTTATTCCATGATTCTTGTTTAAGTCTTAGTATTGTATGAATGACGAGTAGGTTGGGTCAAAATTTTTGATGGGCGAGCTATTCTTGAACCTTTATTACCACAGTTTTTTTGAAAAAGAAAAAAAATTAGAATGCCATGTGTTGAAAATTTTTTATTTTTTGAATAATTTTATGAAAATGATGTACATGATGCATGAATGCAAGTGGGAGATATTTGCTCTTAGACGAATTTCAACATTAGAAATTTTTATTGATTCCATACAACTTTTATTACATGGGATTTACCATCTTAGAATTATATCCATAGAAGCATTTGATTTGTTCATAATGGTCTTTTGCCTCATCTAGAAAGTTCAATAAGCATTGTCCATATTTTCCTATGGGATTGACTTCTCTTCTTAACGCTTTTACCTTTTCAACCATCTCCCATGCTTTTTTCACTACCTTGCAAACTTAATTGGTCAGGTGCTTTATGTACTGTTGCCTCTCTAAGCTTTTTGCTTTCCATCTCATGTGAGCATCCCTTTCTAAATCGCATGTGAAGATCCAATTTTTTTCCCTTCTATGCCACTCATCTATTATTGCTAAAATATGGCTCTTGTGGTCTTACAGTTGCATCTCTAACCCTTGGATCACCTGGTGAAGTGATTTTTTTTTCATTCAGTACTTCAAAGTGTTTTCTTCACTTTTTTGTGAGCATGGCTTTCAACCATTCCTTTTCTTTTTTGGCATTCCACCAATTTTACTAAGGTTGTAGAGTATAACCCCTTCTAATTCTGACATTCTTGAGAAATTCTGGTGATTTCCTTTTGCTTTTCTTAAGCTTTGCCCTTCTATTGGTTCATTTCCTCTCGAAGCTCATCCATTTCACGTTGCCGACTAAGGTAAGACTTGGTGGCTTTTTTGGTTTTGAATTGAACTCGTAATCTCTTATTTTCTTGGTGTAAATCTTTTAAATCATTGTTGGCCACATCTCATTCTTTTATGATTTTTTCCAATCTGCTCATTTGTATTTCAGCTTTATATTTTAACTTTTCCACCTTTTCATGAAGTCTTAAGTTTTCTCTTCTTATTTTTTTCCTTTTCAGCTTCTAATTCTTTCTTGACAAGTTTGACTTCTGATAATTGCATTTCTATCGAAAGATTAGCCGATTGGTGTGAGCTATCATCAGGATAGAGTACTATGTCTCTAGGCCATTTTGCTTTCCAAATTAGATAATCATGAGTGACCTTGTCGAGAGGTCCTAATCTCATTCTTCATATTTTCTTCCATGCTTGGATCAATTGCTCTAAGGTTTTTGGTGGATTTGGTTCCTCGTAAATGAATTCTACCTGAACCAGGCCATAAGTAGCAGGAACAAACTGCTTTGTACCAAATTGCCTAAGCACCATCAACGGAGTGTAACTTACAACACCCCATAGCCCTAACAGTGGTATCCACAGTTTTTTTCCTCTATGATACAACAAAGGCACACAAGGCATCCAAGGCGCCATCCATTCAATTTCATCCCCAATAAGCTTTCGTAAGAAAAGAACCCACTCTTCCTTAGTCTTCAATGTTGGCTATTGACTTTTGTAAAACTCTTCAATTGGTGCTTTGTTCTATAGATACGACTTTGAAAATGCACTCTTCCCGCACTTGAAATGACTTTTAACCCACACATATAATAGAGGTACACATCTTATGAATCGTCCTTTCCATTCAATCGATAGAATTTAATGACCTGATGGTTTTAGCTAAGACTGCTAGAGCGAGATTAATTGCTTGGGTTTCAATTTGCTTAAAAAAGCCTACCACAGTTATCTTAATATAACCCAAAGTCTTTGGAAAGATCATAATACCATACAATGCTAGAGCAAACACAGCCATACTTTGATCATCATTTAAATGCCCTTGAATGAAGTTTCAGAGAAAGTCCTAACTGATGCTGAGATGTTCACCTTTAGGCTTTGCAAATGAATCAATGGTTTCCACTTTAACCCCTACAAGCTTGGCCAACTTTTATGATTCGACTTTCGAGTAAACACTTTATCTGGACACTGTAGTTCTATTCCAAGCAAAATAGAATACTCTTCAATAGTTGGCACCAAATCTTCCTCATTAAAAGTGAAGCATCTATAGAATAGATCCCAAAATTGTATAGCTACCCTGACCAACTATTCATTGATCACTACTAAAATAAGGGATGTAATCTATCCATACTTCTTGTAAAAGTTTTCTTTTTTATTCTTTATTAACTGACCCCAGATGATGGCTAAGTCTTCAAAATCATTTCGTGTGAGATCCAAATACACTTTCTCGGTAATTTTGACACATAACTGATAGGCAAGCAATCTTCATTCTTTTGTTGAGCTTCTTTCGACCGAACATGTAATTTATTATACAGCTCACATGGGACACTGACTGAAGATGAGCAAATCTGTAGTTTTATAGGATCATTGAAAACTTCTTGGGAGAAATATATCATAGAGCAAATATCTCGATGCAAAACTGTATGATATGATTAATGCAAAAAAGAAAAAAATGAAGCAAAATTAAGTTAGTGTGAGGATGCGGTTTGAAAAAATATTTTTTGAGTTTTGAGATTTTTTTGTTTTGTTTTGTATTACACACAACTTTTATTCTTAGGAATTTCCTAGAAGAAGGTGGACGAGACTCTACCTAAGGCTAGTTTCCTAGGCTTATTACATGCTGAGTTTGGATTGACATGTGTCTAAAGGTTCTCAAATTGTTCCTTACTATCGTCCATAATGGACTAGTGAGGCACCTCTATCCTCACCCATTATAGGCTATGAATAGAAATGATTCAATTTAAGTAAAAGTATTTCGCTTGCCATTGGAGAGGCTATCACCTCACGAGGGTATAGGTACTCTACTTCCTCCTATAAAGGACAGAGCCTGGGTATAGAGCTCATGCATGAGATGCATTGTGTCATTGTGCATGCAAGTATATCCTAATTTATTGAGAGTAATATATACAAAAAAATAAACCATAAAAAGGCATAGTAAAATAAATATGAGTGAAATTGTTTCCTTTTGCTTTAGATTTTTTTTTTTGAAAGTGAAAAATAAAAATCTAAGAAACTGATTAGGACTGTTTAAATCAAAATTTTAGGATAATACGTAGTTAATTTTGGCTTGACTCTAAAAAATAAAAGGCATCCCCAGTGGAGTCGCCAAGCTGTCGTAACGATTTTGTATCCGCCCGATGAATTTGGAAACAAAATAAAAAATAACGGAGTCACCACCAATCTTTTTTGGCTAGTTGCGATTGGCCATCTATTAAAACATATCCTTTTAATGAAATCTTAAAATTAATTAAAATTTATTAAAAGGATAATTTTAAGGTCTGCACAACGGTTTTGGTTCGGGAGTCGGTTACATTTGGGGAAGGACTAGCTTGCAAACCATGGTATATACACATGCCTCGACAGCCATCGGGACATGTTGGCCCTTGGTCTTAGCACTTGCTTCGACCATCATTGGCACATACTGGCCCTTTGTACGAGTAGTTCCCTTGAACACCATCGGCACATGCTAGGTCATGCACTAAGTGTAGGTATTCTAGGCCATAGTCATGCATCATGTGCACCACAACCAAGCAGTAGGTGGGTTTAAGTGTCATAGTTCATAAGCTAGTACAAGACAAATGGTTCTCTCTAAGTTGAGTAGCAGTTCATGTTCTAGCGAGATAGAGTTTGACATTCAAGAGGACCAGGCTTTGAGGTTCACTAGATGTCTAAGTCATGGGGAACTAGCCCAAAACAATAGGGTAGGTAATGATAAAGACTCTAGAGGCCTAGAAAAGTGTTTAGGTTGGGTAAGATTGAGCTAGGCCTAGGGGTAGGCATTGGTGAGCATTGCACGAGCATTCAATCAAACCTAGGTGAGAGCATTGATGGTTAAGGAGTAGGTACAAGGTCGAGCCCAAGTGTAGGCACACCTAAACACAATCCTAGGAGGATCAATTTTTGGGGCTTTTAAAAGGCTTGATAATTAGCATGATTTTAGCAAGTCAAAGATTGTGCAGCAACACTAATCCCTTAGAATCAAGAATTGTATCTTATCTCCTAAAATCATAGGATTCAAGCCAGTGTAATCCCTAGAGTTTAGAAATGTATCTTGGCACTAATTGTAAGGGGGACTCAGTTATAAATAGAGAGATTCTTATCCTCATTGTACACACACTGGAACCATTGAGTAATAACATCCTTACTTTTAACTTAAACTTTATTTTATTCTTCTGTTAGCCTTTCTGCAAGCACTTGTTATGGCCTTTCATTTCGTAACTTACTAGGTGGCCAAGCCTTTTGGTCTAAAGTGTCCATGCACCGTTTCTTATGTTAGGCTAATTTAGAATGCAGAAGAGTCCATTCTTGTGTCTGGAGCTATGCGAGCCTGAAGCTTGAGTCTCAACCAGTGACATAAGCACATCTTCATATTTTTGCCATGCAAATGCCATTTTTATGGCTTGTAAATTCATAAAATGCTAACTAACACCTGCACCTAGGCTTGGCTTAATTCGGCAAACCTGAACATTGAGCCTAATCCTCTAGAGTCTTGATCACTGCCTCTAAATTCATAAAATGCTAACCAATACACACATATACACCTCTAAGCCTAGCTTAATTCTGTCAAACCTGAACACCAAGCCTAAGCTTCTAGAGTCCTGATCACTATCTGTTCCATTGTTCTAGTCTAGTTCACCATGACCTGGACCTTTAGTACACCTCAAGGCTTAGTCCCCCTAGCTTTCAGACCTTGTCCTACTAGAACTAGAACTGTTTCTCTACTCGAAAAGAACTTTTAGTTTTGGACCAACTTGTAGACCGTGACATATGCACATGCCTCAACTACCATCAAGACATGTTGGCCTTTGGTCTTGGCACATGCTTTGATTACCATCGACACATGTTGGCCTTTGGTGCAGGTAATTCTCTCAAATATTATTGGCACATGCTGGGCCATGCATCATGCAGATCATGACTGGGCAATAGTTGGGTTTAAGCACATCTTCATATTTTTGCCATGCCAATACCATTTTTATGGCTTGTAAATTCATATAATGTCCCTTATGCCTTCATGTGAAGTTTCATGGCAAGATGACTCATTTTCTATTTTTCATGATTTTTAAAATTTTTCATGGTTCGGGATTTTTTAAAATTTTTTAAATTTTTGTAAAAGGAGTTTTGGCCCTAAATTTAGTATACATGATCCTTGTATTTTTTAGGCATCCATAAAAAAATTTAGCTAAGAACTCAAAGTGTAGAAGATCTTATGGCCATTTGAAAAAAGTATCCCCATTTTAGACAGTTGAATGGCTACTGGTTGCAAACCTGTAAAAGCTTTTATGCTTTTTTAAGGGGTTGTGAGTTGCTGAGGTTCTTTGGGGGATAAAGGGCCAATATAAAGGCTAAGGACTAGCACCTATTATACATCACATGCACATACCCCCTGGCCTTATTCCCTAATTGTTGGAACCCTCAATGCCATTGACTAGGTTCTCCAATAATCTTTCAGTAATAGTGCCTTAGGTAAAAAATGCAGCACTAGTAAATGTCCGAGCATAGCATGTGCATCAGGGCCCAAAATCAAACTTTAGCCAAGGTCTCGACCATCATTAGCATATGTTGGCACATGGTATGGGTACATGCCTTGACCATCATCAGCACAAGCTGGCTTTTGGTAAGGGCACCTACCTCGACCACCACTGGCACTACTAGCTTTGGTATAGGCAATTACCTTAACCACCATTGGTACATATTGGCCCTTGGTGAAGGAACATGCATCGATCAGTATTGAAAGAAAATGACCTTTGGTGTAGGCAGTTACCTCAAACACCATCAGCATATGCTGGCCCTTGCTACGGGCACTTACCTTAAACACCATCAGCACATGTTGGGCCTTGGTGTGGGCACATGCCTCAACCACCATCAACACTTACAAACCCCCGTGCAAGATATACCTATTTGAAAGAAGTTTCCCATTATAGACACTTTAATGTCTACTGCTAACATATCTGTAAAATCTATCATGCCTTTTAGGGGTGATTGTCTAGTCCCCCTTTTACCCCCATAAGGGAGTAAGTGTGCATGATAGGCTTGTTGTTGCAAACATCCATGGCAATGTCCTTAGAACAAAGTCCAGGCCATGCATGCCTTTTGGTCATGTTATCAAGCAACTAGTTGCTTTGGTGACCTGTAAAAGCTCATGGCCTTAATTGGTTGGTGTACATATGGAAAAAGGGCTCAGTTGTGCTAAACTCAAGCCTATGCCTACAATTGATGCTGCCCTAAGCCCCAGACCAAGTCCCTAAATCGGGCAACAACTCTTTAAAGTGGTGCAAGCAGAAGCTACAGTCATTGGCTTAGTCTGGCCAAGTCTCTTAAGTATTTAGTAGTCCTGTGGTCCCTTATCATTGACCATAAAAATGCCTTGGCTTGGCCAAGCCCGTGCATGTAGCGCATGCTACCAAAGACCCTAGGAACAAATCCCTAAATCAAGCAACATCCCTTTAGGGTGGTGGTTGAGGAGGTTTCGTGTGTTGTCTCGACTAGACCAAGCATTGGTGGTGTCATGCCATTATTGCCTATTGGATGGCAAGGGCAATCTTATGGCCCTTGCTTGTGTTTTTCCCATGCCAAGCAGTTGTGGCATGGCCTTGTACACATTTCCTCCTCTCGCTCATCGAGTAATTGATTGGGTGGGTTGTGGACTAGTGTGCATGAATGCTGCCACTTGTATACAACAGGCATATGAGTGATGTTATGATTATGCATGTTGGTAGGCTCCATACTCGATGCATCAAATTGTCAACCCATCATCTTCTTTAATCTCCTTATATGGTCATCATACCTTGGGGGTGCAATCGGGATCTTATGCTACATAACTAAATTGATGGTAACTAGATGTCTTGCAATCCATCATTATTCTTGTATCTTTAAGGGTTATGGGTCGAACCTCAATCATGTGTTGTGTCCTAAGTGTGCCACCCAAACCTCTATAGCCACATTGGTGCACTAGTGTTCGATCATACTATTGGATGTGGAATGTTTTATGGGTATAGGCTCTCGACCTTTGCACATCTATTGTTATGCATTTTATGAGCTTGACATGCATGATGCTTGTGCTTTATGTTGGCTATCTCCATCACTCAGTCAGTGCATTGAGGCTTATGTAGTGCTAACATCCTGAAGGAATACTACTTGGTTGATCCTGCCAAGTAGTCATATGCTTGTCTCAAAGATTAAGCCATGCTTATGTAAGTTTGAACTAATTCAGATAGTGAAACTATGAATGGCTTATTAAATTAATTATAGGTTATTTGATGGTATCTACTACTAGGATAACTGTAGTAATTCTAGAGTTAACATGTGCAACAAACCCTAACTTTTGGAAGGGATGCATTCATTAGATAAAAGGTCTACACAAGTTTTACCCATTACTCTGATGATTCATGATAACTCGATAGATCACACAGCCTATATGCCAGAGATGCATCATTCAAAATTTTACCCTATCAACTTTTGATAGTAGGACAATGGCCTATTATGGTGGTGATGGGTGATGGAGAATTAGGGTTCGATTCCAAAGAGGGAGCCTGAGAAACATCTACCACTCCAAGGAAGGTAGCAGGTGCATAAATTACCCAATCCTAACATAGGGAGGTAGTGAAACTAAAGAACAATACCAAGCTTTATGAGTTTGGTAATTGGAATAAGTACAATTCCCTTAATGGGGATCCATTGGAAGGTAAGTCTAGTGCTAGCAGCTATGGCAATTCCAACTCTAATATAATATATTTAAATTGTTGCAGTTAAAAAGCTTATAGTTGAAACTAGGATTGGGTCATCCGGTCCACCTCACAGTGAGCACCAAGCTACTCTTCCCTATTACTGGTGAGGCACTCCTAGCCTTAATTGGCCAAGTCATTCCTCTAACATTGTTACTTTGAAGAAATTAGAGTGTTCAAAGTAGGCTTGTGCTTGTATACATTAGCATGGGATAACATCATATGATTTTAGTCTTAATGGGTTAGCCTTCGAGATAGGAGTAATGATTAACAGGGACAATTAGGGGCATTCAAATTTCATAGTTAAAGGTGAAATTTTTGGATTTATGAAAGATGAACAATTGCAAAAGCATTTGCCAAGGATGTTTTCATTAATCAATAATAAAAGTTAGGGCTCAAAGATGATTAAATACCATCCTAGTCTCAACCATAAATGATGTCAGCCAGGGATCGATGGATATTACTTTTAGAACTCCACCAGCACCATATGAGAAATCAAAGTCTTTGGGTTCCAGGGGAGTATGGTCGCAAGGTTGAAACTTAAAGAAATTGACAAAGGGGCATCACTAAGAGTAGAGCGTATGGCTTAATTTAACTTAAGAAAAAGAAACTTAATAGGTCTAGACATAGTGAGGATTGACAAATTGAGAGCTCTTTTTTTATTCTATGGGTGGTCATGCATGGCCGTTCTTAGTTGGTGAAGTGATTTGTCTAGCTAACTTCATTAAAGAACAAGACCTTAGCTTGTCAACTAGGTACGCGAGGTGATTCTTCGTGGCTAGCTTCTTAGAGGGACTATTGCCACTTAGGCCAAAAAAGTTTGAGACAATAATAGGTCTGTGATGCCCTTAGATGTTCTTGGCCACACACTTGCCACATTGATGTATTCAAAAAGTCTATAGCCTTAGCTGACAAGTCGGGTAATCTTTGAAATTTCATCATGATAAGGATAGATCATTGTAATTGTTGGTCTTTAACAAAGAATTCTTAGTAAGCGTAAGACATCAACTCATGTTGAGTACATTCCTACCCTTTGTACACCACCTATTGCTCCTATCGATTGAATGGTTTGATGAAGTGTTGAATCACAATGACATGGACAATTTGCTAGTTGTGACATCATGGGAAGTCCATTGAACCTTATCATTTAGAGGAAGGAGAAGTCGTAACAAGGTTTCAGTAGGTGAATATCTAGAAGGATCATTGTCCGAAGGATTATTGTCGAAACCCACTTAATGAATGACTCATGAACACATTAACGAAACACCGAAAGGGTGAGGGTGCCTTCATGCCCTGAGCCCCTTTAGCCTCAGACGGGTGTGACACTTCATTCTACCTTTCAAAAGGGTGAAATGATTGGTATTACTACCTGTGATTGAATAACAAAGCCATAGTGTGAATTGTGCTAAAGAACCAGAATGAAAAAGAATGCATGTGCTATCATCATCCTATTTGCGATGTGTGCATAGTCAACATTGTGACTCTTTTTGTCATAAAAAACCAAAAATGACTCTCAACAATGGATATCTCAACTCTTACATTGAAGAAGAATGTAGTGAAATGTAATACTTATTGCAAAATCTCGTGAACCATTGAGTCTTTCAATGTAATTTATGCCCCAAGCCATTAGGTCGAGGGCACACTTGCCTAGGTGTCATGCACTGTCATCCTTTCTAAACCCTTGCTTATCGAGCTCTAGGTGAAGGGGGTGGATGATGGCCTTTTGTGATCTTGTCGGTCATGGTTGGCCCAAAAGTGAGTCCTTGGCAATGATAGCGCTGTGACCATCAGTGGTAAAGCCCTTAATGTGCCTCATCTTTGATGACATGTACTTGTTGTCCATCCAGACCCTATTAGATCCCTCGCATCACTTGGTCGATGCTCACATCATGACCTTAGGTTAGTCAAGATTACCCACTAAGTTTAAGCATACCAATAAGTGAAGGAAATGAAATTAACCAAGATTCCTCTAGTAGTGGCGAGCAAACTAAAAATAGCCTAGCTTGAGAATTGGACACCTTTGATGTCCAAATTGTAGTTTGAAGAAGCATCCTCAATGGTAGACTAGGCCCAAGTACCCTAAAAAGGGTTGCTAAGAGGGTGAGAGCCCTATTGTGCCTGGACCTTTTAATAGCACTAGGCATTGTCTGTGAGTTGGTTGTTTGGGAATGTAGCCCTAATCAAAGGGTAAATTCTATCCAAGGCTAAATATGGGACCGATAACAAACAAGTACCGTGAGGGAAAGATGAAGAAGACTTTGGAAAAAGAGTCAAAAAATGCCTAAAATTGTCAAAAAGGAAGTAGATGGGGGTCGACAATACGCTTTGATCAGATGTAGAATAGTGAGAGCCGATTCACTGATTAGCTCAAGGCATGGATCAACATGGGTCATGATGGTGGCCTAAGCCTAGGCTTTCGATATGCCTATAGAGATGTTATCATCGTGATCATGGAATGCAACACACATCATCTCAGTGTGCGTTGACATCGGCATGCTCTAGGCATTAGCTTGTGGTCTCACCATCTGACCCATTTTGAAAGACAGACTAACAAGTCTAACATGTGTGCTAGTTAATGAGCTAAAAAACCCATAAAGTGTAAGGAAGCTGATTGGCAGGATCTCTCATAGGTGCACCACTGACTGACTTTGAACTTTTTTACGAAGGGTTCGAGTGTGAGCTGCCTGTTAGAACCCAAAAAATGGTGAACTATGCCTAAACAGGCAAAGCCAGATGAAACTTTAGTGGAGGCCTACAGTGATAATGATGTGTAAATCATTTATATGACTTGGGTATAGGGGTGAAAGACTAATCGAACTATCTATAACTGGTTCCCTCTAAAGTTTCCTTTAGGATAATTAGAGCCCTTCGCATGTTCTATAGGGTAAAGCCAATAATTAGAGGCATTGGATGGACAATGCCCTCGATCTATTCTCAAACTTTAAATAGGCAAGATGACATGCGTCACTAGCTAAGCTTTTTCTTAATGAAGCAATAGACCATGTGGCATTTGGATGGATGCTTCCCCGTAAGTAGCCAAGGATAGTTTGATATCTAAATAGGCAACCAACAAGCCATAAATTAATCTCAAGAATATATAATGATATATTGGGCCATATTAGGAGCACACCAAGGCAACCTTCAATGTTTTCATGAGAAAAAAAATTGTTTTATTAATATCAAAAAAGTACAACAAGTATAAAAAGAGCACCAAGTCTTCCCACCATCGTCGGGGCCAAAAAGGCAACCCTAGATGGGTGGTCTAACATGTACCTTAGTCAGTGAGGTAGCCCAATAATATGTCGATTGCTTAACCCCTCAAAAGAAATTAAGAGATTTTATACTGATGCTACTAAGAATCATTACAAAGTTTGAAATGGGGATATTTTTTCCAAGCCAATGAGATCTACCCTATTTTTTGGTAGCTTTACTTAATCATGGCCCTATACATGGGTGGCTTATTAAATCCTATGCTCGGTTGTGGCCCAATACAAGGTTGGCTCATGACATCCTCCCCAACCTCATTGACTTGTTGGCATAGAATTCTTCAATCTTTTGCTTGAATGCTTAGAGGACATGATCTCTTTCCCAACTAGTTTTTTCTAGTCCTAAGCTTTCCCACTCCACTAAATATTTGTGAACTATTCTTCGAGATACTTAAGATACCTTGTCAACTAAAATCCTTTTAACTCGATGTTCTGATGGTGGCTTTATGGTAATGGCAACTCTAGTTGATTTGCCTTAACTTGTATCGGTGGGGTTTGCATGATAGGGTTTTAAGTTGTTCACATGGAACACTGGGTTCACCTTCATCCATTTTGGTGGGTCAATTTTATAAGAGGCATTCCCAACTTTGGAAAGGATCTTCACTTGACCCTCATACTTATGCTCTAACCTATGATCCTGTTTCTTTAGGAACTTGGTTTGTTTAGGCACTAATCTGACAAGAACAAGATCACCAATTTTGAATTAATGTGCCTTTCGACCCTTATCTGCCCATTTTTTCATATGGTTTGATGCCTTCTCTAAGTCTGCTTGTACAATTTCTGTGTTTCGTATAAATTTTTTGCTAAGGTTGAAGGCTCATGATTTTTCCCTCAATATGGCTCAAGGGATGTATGTAGTGGTCTTCGTAGTTGTTCAGTGACCACTTCAAATGGACTTTTGTTTATGGAAGAACACTTGTTGGAATTAAAACAAACCTGAGCTACATCCAACAATAAAGGCTAATTCTTCTTATTAGCTTGAACAAAGTGTCTTAAGTACTCCTCCAATAACCCATTAAATCATTTAGTTTGACCATTAGCTTACAAGTGATAACTTGAAAAGATGTTTCTCTCAAGAATGACCTAGTGAATCTTGGATCCCTATCACTAACAATGTTTTAAGAAAGGCCTTAATACTTGATTACATGTTTAAATATTATTCAGGCCATATCTTCGATGATGTTATACTTTTGGGTGAGAATCAATGTAGCATATTTAGAGAAATGGTCAATCACTACTAGAACAGACACAAGATCACCAACCTTAGGAAGGCCCAATATGAAGTCAAGGGAGAAACTTACCTAAGGTCTGGTGGGCATAAGTAATGGTTCAAGTATGCATGTTGATTTCTTCTTTTCAACTTTGTCCTGTTGGCAAATGAGGCAAGCCTTTGTATAGTCCATCACATCTTACCATATGTGAGGCCAATAATAGCTTTGTTTCAGTAAAGCCAAAGTACATTGCCAACCAGGGTGACCCGCCCATGGTGTATCATGGCATTCCCTAGCATCTATCTTAGACCTCCTACTTTTGGCACAAACAACCAAGGACCTTTTGTCAATAAGACCCCATTTTCTTGCTAAAAGTACTTAGACTTCCCTTTTTCTACTAGCTCCAGGATGGCACTGGCCTGTGGGTCTTTCTTCATATTATCTTCAATTAGCTTACGAATATCTGTTGTGACTTTACTAGCTACCATTAGGGCAATTCTCCTAAGGGCAGCCAGCTTTGCCTATCTATTCAGTACATCTACCACTTGATTGGTTATTCCAGTTGTGTGTTCAAAACAAAATTCAAATTCGACTAGAAACTCTACCATCTAGCTTACTTAGCCATGAGCCTCAGTTGGGTGAGAAAATCACTAACTATCACATTGTCTATCTTAATTACAAATTGTGAACCTAACAAATAATGCCGCCATGGTTTCAAACAATGGATTACCATTAGAAGTTCTTTCTTTTGAGCCATATATTACTTTTTAGCTTCGTTTAACTTTTGACTTTCAAATGCTATAAGGTGCCATTCTTGTAAAAACACTCCCCCAATAGCGAAATTAGATGCATTTGTTTGAACTTTAAAAGGCTTCTTAATGTAAGGGAGAGTTAAGATAAGGTCCTTCATCATGGCTTTCTTCAAGCCCACAAAAGCCTCTTGACATTCACTTGTCCAACACCATTTATGCTCTTTTTTCAATAGCTCCATAAGAGCCATGATTCTACGAGAGTATCCTTCCACAAATCTCCTATAATAGTTGGTTAACCCCAAAAATGAGTGGAGTTCACCTAACATTCTTTGGTGTTGCCCAATCCTTTATAGCCCTAACTTGTTCCATGTCCATTCGAATATGGCCTTGCTCAACATTATAGCCTAAGAAATGGATTAATGTTTGAGCAAATGCACTTTTTTATCTTTTAACATACAATTGATGGTTTTGTAGAATTTGAAACATAAGATGTGAATGCTCTTGGTGCTCTTCTAAGGTAGAACTATAGACTAGTATGTCATCTAAATAGATTACCACAAACTTGTCAAGATTGTCATGGAACACTTGATTCACCAAGGTACAAAATATGGTAGGGGCATTAGTCAATCCAAAAAGCATAACAAGAAATTCAATTGCACCATACTGCCTTACACAAATGGTTTTTGGCTCATCTCTTTTAGCAATTCTAACTTGATGATAGCCAGATCTCAACTCTAATTTGGAAAAGAACTTAGCCTAGCTTAGTTGATCAAACAAATCTATAATAAGAGGAATTGGATATTTGTTTCTCATAGTGACTTTGTTTAATGCCCTATAGTCCATACATAACCACAAACTTTCATTAATCCCATCTTTGTAAATTGGCATAGCCACATAAAAAGGCTCTCTTCTCTTTACTTATTTTTTGAATTGTAATGTTGAAATCATTTTCTTCCTACTCTTATAAAGGATTGTGGCTGACACAACACATAAGCTTTTCCCTAAAAA
Source organism: Durio zibethinus (assembly GCF_047325235.1). Lineage (NCBI taxonomy): Eukaryota > Viridiplantae > Streptophyta > Magnoliopsida > Malvales > Malvaceae > Durio > Durio zibethinus. The sequence goes on from NC_143171.1 coordinate 136,428, forward strand.
CAATAAACAACTAGTAGTAAGGATTGGGATTGCCTGAACCAACATCATGAAGCCAATTCTAGGACAACATCAAAGTTATCCATGAGGGAAATCATGAAGTCTACATTTCCATCCCATGGCCCTAACTTGGTCACACATTCTTGGAGCTTCCACTGATCACAAAGGCTGATGAGTTAACTACTTTCATTTACCCGCAGTGTTTATTAACCTAGAGACCACACCTTTTTGCTTTCTCTAGTGTGATGAATGTATCAATTGCATCTATATCTACCATGGCTTTTATGGTTTTACCATTGAGTACTAGGTCCATATACATTGAACCTCTCACAGATTCTTTCTTATCATGTTTAGTTGGGTACAAAAGGCATTAAGGAACCATATTGAGCCCATCCATGATGGCTCCTATTTAATTTCTTTAATAGTTTTGACTACTTTGGAGGACTCTTGAAAGGAGGCTCTCAAAGTATTAAAGGCACTTCTACGTAGGAATTTGGCCACCCGATGTGACCCATTGCATAAGAAATAGGCTAACAGTTGTTTCAGATTGAAATTCGATACATTGTTTGCCTTGGGTTGGGTATTGTCTCAACTAGAAGGCATCTTATCTAATCCTTCATTAAAAGGTCTATCTACTTTGACCATCTTTCTACCGTTCCCAAAGTTGGAGTTATTGCCACCTGATAGAGGGTTATTTCATTTTGAGGGGGCATTGTTATAGTCATTAAAATGTTTGGTGGCAGCCGTGGTTATGGCCACATCTTACACCTTTATCTTTGTAATTCCATCCTTGCCCAAGGTTTGAGGCCCTCAAGGAATTAGAACATCTTGTATTTTTTAGACTTGTCTCTAATGTCCAACATCAAGGTAGAAAAGCTCCTTACAAACTCTCACATTGTTCTTGTTTACACTAATTCTAGAAGCATCATTCGGACCATATACTCCACATTCTCAGGGAAGAACTCATTTTTCAATTGTAGCCTAAGATTTGCCCAAGTTTTAATAGGGCATTCATTACTTACAAATTTTGAACACCACTATAGCTTGGCATCCATGGCAAGGTATATTAAAGCCATTGCAACCTTATCCTCCTCTGATTATGTGTGCATAGCTTAAAAGAATTGTTCTATGTTAAATAGGAAGTTCTCAAGCTCTTTGACATCTCTTGCCCCCTCATTATATTGAGGCTCTGGCACTTTGGCTGTTTTCTCTTTCTCCATGAGCTAAAACTTGACTTGGCCATAGTCATTTGTAGTATACTCACTTGGGCCCTAAGCTCCTCAAACTCTCTCTAGAGGACACTCAAGGCATCTTTGGTCTCTTCACCCAAGCTATGTAGAGTATCAGACAACTCCCACTGGGATATCTTGATCCCCTTCAATGGATCATGAGTTACCATATGAACTTTTAGGGTAGCCACCATGGCCTCAAGCTCCTCGATTCTTTATTGATCATTAAATCCACCACTCATAACCATTTTATCAATTCTCTAGCAACTTTCAATTGTGCTCTAATACCACATGTCACAGGCTAAGCTTTCTCTCAATGAAGCAATAGACTGTGTGGCATTTGGATGGATATTTCCACATAAGTCAATCAAGGATAGTTTGATATATGAATAGGCAACCAACAAGCCACAAGTTAATCTTATGAATACACAACAATATATCGACGCATAATGGGAGTACACCAAGGTAACCCTCGGTGTTCTCATAAGAAAAAAATGTTTTATTAATATCAAGAATAGTACAATAAGTACAAAAAGAGCATTAAGTCTTCCCACCATCATCGAGTTCAGAGGGGCAGCCCTAAATGGGTGGTCTAGCACATACCTTAGCTAGTGAGATAGCTTAACAATACGTCGACTGGTCACCCCTTTAAAGAGCTAAAGAGATTTTACACCTATGCTACCATGAACCATTACAAAGTTTGAAATTGGGACATTTTTTCCTAGCCCATGAGATTTACCTTTCACCTTGGCACCTCTACTCAATCATGGCCTTATATATGGGTGGCTCATGACATCCTATGCTCGGTTATGGCCCTATACAATGTTGGCTCATGATAGTGTGGCTACTTTTTTAGCTGTGCCACAGCTTCGAGAGCTCTAAGTAGGCCATTTTTGGTAAGCATAATTGGTGATACGATATGAACTAGAAGTTAAGTTATGGTGCCCAATTGTGCTCTAACCTAGAACCCATAAGGGGTGTTGGTCGATTAAGATAGTAGGATGGTGTCATGGAAGTTAAAATCCACTAAGGAATGTGAAACAACTCACCTATCGGATCAACTAACCCAAAAAATGGATGGCGCTTAAGCACGTGACCTATACCTAGCTGTTGGGGCAAGGGCCAAGATTCAATGAATAGGAGGACATAGCAGTCGCCATAAAGCCCAGGGTGTGAACCTAGGTAGAGTGACCATCAATGCAGATTTGGTGGTAGTAGCCAATATTCAAATGAGAACTTTGAAGGCCGAAGAGGGGAAAGGTTCCATATGAATGGCACTTGCACATGGGTTAGTCGATCCTAAGAGAAAGGGAAAGCTCATCTGATAGCATGTCTAGCATGAGTTTCAAAAGAGATTTAGGTTAAATTCCTTAATTAGGATGCAACAGCTAACGACAACATTAGGGAGTTTGGAGAAGTCGATGGGAGCCTTAGGAATAGTTATCTTTTCTGTTTAATGGCTTGCCTACCCTGGAAATGGCTTAGTTAAAGGTAAGGTCCAACAACCAAAAGAGCACCATACGTCTTATGACATCAAGTGTGCCCTCGATGGCCCTTAAACATCTAGAAGACCAAGTGCCATCCATGCCTAGTCATACTTATAACTGCATCAGGTCTCTAAGGTGAATAGCTTTTAGTTGATGGAACAATATAGGCAAGGGAAGTCACAAAATGGATCCATAGCCTTAGGAAAAGGACTGGCTCTAAAGGTTAGGCATGAGGGTCCTAATCTTAAACCCGTCAGCTATCGATACATTGCTCAATCTACTTCCATGGTGAGAGCAAGTTGCCATGTGTTGATCAAAGGGAGTGGGAATTGTTCTCTTGGGGGCCTTTCCTAGGCAAGAGCAGTCAAATTAGAATTGGTATAGACAAAGGGAATCCAACTATTTAATTAAAACAAATCAATGCATATGGTTTCTGCATATGTCACAGTGAAGAAATTCAAACAAGCATGGGTAAATGACAAGAGTAACTATGACCCTTTTAATGTAGCCAAATGCCTCATCATCTAATTAGTGTTTTACATGAATGGATTAATGAGATTGTCACTATCCCTATCTACTATCCATCAAAACCATAGCCAAGGGAATAGGCTTGGAAGAAATAGCAAGGAAAGAAAACCTTGTTGAGTTTGACTATAGTCTGACTTTGGGAAATGACTTAATTGGTGTAGGATAAATGGAATGCTTCGAGTGAAATTGAAATACCACTACTTTTAATGTTATTTTACTTATTCCATGAATTGGAGGTGAGGCATGACCCCTTTTTTTGGACCTAATGCTAGCCTTGGTCAATCAATCTGGGTATAAGACATTGTCAAGTGGGGATTTTGGCTAGGGTAGCACATTTGTTAAAAGATAACACAGGTTTCCTAAGATGAGCCCAACAAGAACAAAAATCTCACATGGAACAAAAAGGTAAAGGCTCATTTGATTTTGATTTCTAGTACAAAAATGAACCATGAAAGCGTCGATTATAGATCCTTTAGACCTTCAAAATTTGAAGCTAGAGGTGTAAAAAAAGTTACCATAAGGACAACTAGCTTATGGCAGCCAAGCATTTATAGCGATGTTGCTTTTTGATCCTTTGATGTCGGTTATTCCTATCATTGTGAAGTAGAATTCACCAAGTGTTGGATTATTCACCCACCACTAGGGAATGTGAGCTGGGTTCAGACTGATGTGAGGCAAGTTAATTTTACCCTACTAATGGCAGCATTGCGCTAGTAATTCAACCTAGTATGATAGGAACTGTTGATTTACACAATTGGTCATTGTGCTTGGTTGAAGAGCTAGTGGCACAAAGCTACCGTGTATTGGATTATGACTGAATGACTCTAAGTCAAAACCTAAGCTAGAAGTGACATACGTGCCCATCACTCAATTATCAACCCATCATAGGGACACATGCTAGCCCTTTGTGTGAGTAGTTACCTTGAACATAGTCAACACATGCTAGGTTGCACACCATGCACCCCATGGCTTGGTAGTAGGTGGGTTCAGGCACATCTATTGTGCCGATGCCATTTTTATGGCTTCTAAATTCAAATAAGCATTCAATAGCACTTGCACCTAGGCCTGGCTTAATTTTGTTAAAACTAAACAATGTGCCTAAGACTTTGGTGTCTTGATCACTACCCGTACCATTATTTTAGGCTAGTTCCCCATGACCTGGGCCTCTGGTAGGCCTTAAGGTTTGGTCATTTTGGTAGTTGGACCCTGTCTTACTAGAATGCTCCCTGACTTAGAGAGAACCCCTAGGCTTGGACCAGCTAGCAGACTGTGATAGATGCACATGCCTCGACAACCTTTGGGACATGTTGGCCCTTGCTCTTGGCACATGCTTTGACCCCCATTGACACATGTTAGTCCTTTATGTGGGTAGTTCCCTCAAACACCATTGGCACATGCTGAGCCGTACACCACATGTAGGTATCCTAGGCTCAGGCTGCTCACCTTGCACACCATGATTGGAAAGTATGAGGGTTATGGCACATCTTAATTTTTCTTCCATGCCAATGCCATTTTTATGGCTTGTCAATTCATCTAAGTGCTCACTAGCACCCATACCTGGGCTTAGCTTAATTTCACTGAACTTGAACATTGTGCTTAAGCCTCTGAAGTCTTGATCACTGCCTATACCATTGTTTTAGTATGACCTGGGCCTCTAATAGGCCTCAAAGCCTAGTCCCCTTAGCAATTGAACCCTTTCATGCTAGAATAAGAACTGCTCCTTGACTTAGAGAAAACCAATGGGCTTAGACCAACTTGCAATTATGGCACGAGCACATGCCTCAATCATCATCAAGACATGCTAGCCCTTGGTCTCTATACATGCTTCAACCACCATCAGAACATGCTAGCCTTTTGTGTGGGCAGTTTCCTCAAACACCATTAACACATGCTAGGCCATGCACCAAGCACAAGTATCCTGGTCTTGGGCTATGCACAATGTGCACCACGATCAGGCAATAGGTGGGTTTGGCCTCATCTTCATATTTTTGCAATGCGAATGCCATTTTTATGTTCTATAAATTCATATAAGCGCTCACTAGGGCTTACACTTAAGCCTGGCTCAATTTTGCCGAACCTAAACATTGTGCTTAAGCCTCTTGAGTTTTGATCACTGCCCGTACCACTATTTTGGGCTAATTCCCTATGGCTTGGGCCTCTAGTTGGCCTTAAGGCTTGGTCCACCTGGTAATCAAACCATTTCCCACCAGAACTAATACTACTCCTTGACTTAGAAAGGACCCTTAAGCTTGGACTAGTTTACGGGTAACACATGTACATACCTTGACCACTATTGGGACATGTTGAACCATGGTCTTCACATATGATTCGACCACCATCGACACATGCTGGCCCTTTGTGTGGGTAGCTCCCTTGAACACCATTGGCACATGCTAGAATGTGCACCAAGCATAGGTATCCTAGGTTCGAACCATTCACTATGCGTACCATGATCAGGCAGTAGGTAGGTTCAAGCACATCTTTATATTTTTACTTTGCCAATGCCATTTTTATGGCTTGTAAATTCATATAATGCTCACCAGTTCTTGCACCTAGGTTTAGCTTAATTATGCCAAACCTAAACATCGTGCTTGAGCCGTTGGAGTCTTGATCATTGCCTATGCCACTATTTTAGGCTAGTTCCCCATGACTTGGACCTCCAGTATGCCTTAAGGCATGGTCCCCTAAGCTGTCAAACTATATCTCACTTAAACTAAAATGGCTCTTTGACTCAGAAAAAACCTATGGGCCTAGACCAGTTTGTCGACCATGGAACATGCACATGCCTCGAATGCCATTGAAACATGTTGGCCCTTGGTCTCGGCACATGTTTCAACCACCATTGGCACATGCTAGGTCATACACCAAGCATGGGTATCCTAGGCTCGGGCCATGCACCATGCATACCATGACTGGGTAATAGGTGGGTTTAGGCACATTTTCATATTTTTACCATGTTAATGCTATTTTTATGGCTTGTAAATTCATATAAGGTTTCACTGGTGCCAGCACCTAGGTCTGGCTCAATTTTGCCAAACTTGAACACTATACCTAAGCCTCTGGAGTCTTGATCACTACTTATACCACTATTTTGGGCTAGTTCCCCATAGCTTGGGCCCCAAGTAGGCTTTAAGGCTTGGTCCCCTTGCCATTTAGGCCCTATCCTGCTATAACTAGAACTGTTCCTTAACTCAAAGAGAACCCCAGGGCTTGGACTAGCTTACGGACTCTGACGTAAGCCTATCCTTGACAACCATCAGGACATGTTGGCTCTTGGTTTCAGCACATACTTTAACCACCATCGACATATGTTTACCCTTTGTTAAGGCAGTTCCATCAATCATCATTGATATATGCTAGGCTACACACCACACGTGAGTATCCTAGGCTTGAGCCGTGCATAATGTGCACCACGATTGGATAGTAGGTGGGTTTAGGCACATCATATTTCTGCCATGCCAATGCCATTTTTATAGCCTATAAATTCATATAAATGCTTACCAATGCCCACAATTAGGCCTAGTTCAATTTTGCCAAAGCTGAACACCGTGCCTGAGCCTCTGAAGTCTTGATCACTACCCATACCACAATTTTAGGCTAGTTCCCCATGACCTAGGCTACTATTAGGTCTCAAGGCCAAGTCCCCCTAATAATCAAACCCTTTCTCACTTAAACTAGAACTGCTTCTTGACTCAAAGAGAACCTTTGGGCATGGACTAGTTGTGGACTATGACACATGCACATGCCTCGACCACCATCGAGACATGTTGGCCTTGGTCTCTACAGAAGGTTTGACCACCATTGGCACATGCTAGCCTTTTATGTGGGTAGTTTCCTCAAACACTATCAGCATATGCTGGGCTGTATACCAAGCATGGGTATCATGGGCTCGAATTACGCATTGTGTGCGCCTAGACCAGACAATAGGTGGGTTCAAGCACATCTTTATATTTTTGCCATGCCAATGCCATTTTTATAGCTTATAAATTTATATAATGCTCACTAGTGCCCGCATCTAGGCTTGGATTAATTCTGTTGAACTTGAACATTATGTTTGAGCTACTGAAGTCTTAATCACTACCCATACTACTATTTTGGGCTAGTTTCCCATGACCTAGACCTCTAGTATGCCTTAAGTCCTAGTCCCTTTGGCTATCGACTCTATCCCGCTAGAACTAGAATTGATCTTCAACTTAAAAAGACCTCTAGGCCTAGATAGCTTGTTGTCCATGGCATATGGACATGCCTAAAATACCATTAGGAGATGTTGGCCCTTGGTCTTGGCATATGCTTTAACCACCATCCATACATGTTGGCCCTTTATGCAAGTAGTTTCATCGAACACCATCAGTACATGCTAGGTCATGCACCAAGTGCAGTTATAATAGGCCTGAGCCATGAACCATGCGCAACATGATTGGGTAGTAGGTGGGTTCAAGCACATCTTCATATTTCTACCATGCCAATGCCATTTTTATGGTTTGTAAATTCATATTACACTCACCAGCACTCATACCTAGGCTTGGCTCAATTCTATCAAACTTGAACACTGGGCTTGAGCCACTAAAGTTTTAATCACTGCCTGTACCACTCTTCTAAGCTAGTTACTTGTGACTTGGACCTCTAGTATTCCTCTAGGCCTAGTTTTCTTGGTTGTCTGACCTTGTTCTGCTAGAGCTGGAACTACTCCTTGACTCAAAAAGAAGCTCTGTGCCTAGACTAGTATATAGACCATGACATATGCACATGCCTTGACTGTCATTGGAACATGTTGGCCCTTGGTCTCGACACATGCTTCGACCACCATCGACACATTCTTTGACTACCATCAGTACATGCTAACCCCTGGTATAGATAGTTCCCTCGAGCACTAACTACACATATTGAGCCATACACCATGCACCATGCGTAGGTACCTTGGCCCCTGGCTATACACCTTGTGCACGATCGAGCAATAGATGGGTTCATGCACATCTTCATATTTTTACCATGCCAATGCCATTTTTATGGCTCGTAAATTCATATAACGGTCTCCTAAGCCTTCTTGTAAAGTTTCATGGCACGATGATTTACTTTCTATTTTTCATGAACTTTAGAATTTTTCACAGTTCAAGATTTTTTGAAAAATTTTTTAGATGAAGTTTTGGATCGATGTGCATGGATGCTACCACTTGTACGTAATGGGCATATGAGTGGTGCTATGGTTGTACATGTAGGTAGGCTTCATGCTCGATGCATAAAACTGTCGACCCATCATCCTCTTCAATCTTCCCCCATATAGTCATCATACCTTGGGGGCACAATTAGGATCTTGTGCTACATACCTAAATTAATAGAAACATGACGTCTTTCAATCTTGCACCCATCTTGTGTCCTTAAGGGCTATGGGTCAAACGTTAATTATGCCTCATGTCCTAAGCGTGCCTCCTAAACCTTCATGGCCACATTGGTGCACTGGTGTTCAATCGTGCTCTTAGATATGGAACATTTTATAGGCATAGGCTCTTGGCCCCTATTCATTCGATGCTATGCATTTTACATGCTTGACATGCGTGATGCTTATGCTCTGTGTTGGCTTTTTCCACTACTAATGAATGCTACCTAGTTGATTTGGCACTGCATGTGCATAGGCATCTTGAAAGAATATGCTTGTCTTGAAAGAATATGCTTGAAAGAATTTGAGGCCCATGCAGTGCCAACATCTTGAAAGAATGCTACCTAGTTGATTTGGCTAGTAGTAATATGCTTGTCTTAAAGATTAAGCCATGCATGTGAAAGTATGAACTAATTCAGATTGTGTAATTGTGAATGGCTTATTAAATCAATTATAATTTGTTTGATGGTATCTATTACTCGGATAACCATAGTAATTCTATAGCTAATATGTGCAATAAACCTTAACTTTTGAAAAGGATGCATTTATTAGAAAAAAGGTTGAAGTGGGCTTTGCCTATTGCTTTGATAATTCATGATAACTTGATGAATCGCACAGCCGTTGTGCCAATGACGCATCATTCAAAATTTTCCCTATCAACTTTTAATGGTATGATAGTGGCCTACTATGGTGGCGATGGGTGACAGAGAATCGGGGTTCAATTCTAGAGAGGGAGCCTGAGAAATGGCTACCACATCTAAAAAAGGTAACGGGTGCATAAATTACCCAATCCTAACATGGAAAGGTAGTGACAATAAATAACAATATTAGGATTTATGAGTCTGGTAACTAGAATGAGTACAATCTAAATCCCTTAAAGATGATCAATTAGAGGGCAAGTCTGGTGCTAGCAGCCACAGTAATTCTATCTCCAATAGCATTTATTTAAGTTGTTGCAGTTAAAAAGCTAGTGGTTAAAACTAGGGTTAGGTCATTTGGTTTGCCTCACAGTGAGCACTGATATACTTGTCCCTCCTATTAGTGATGCACTCCTAACCTTAATTGGCAAGGTTATTCATTTGGCACTATTACTTTGAAGAAATTAGGGTGCTCAAAGTATGCCTACACTTGTATACATTAGCATTGGGATAACATCATAGGATTTTGATCCTATTGTGTTAACCTTCAGGATTGGAGTAATGATTAATAAAGACAATCAAGGGCATTCATATTTCATAGTCAGAGGTGAAATTATTGAATTTAAAAAAGATGAACAACTATGAAAGCATTTACCAAGGATGTTTTCATCAATCAAGAACAAAAGTTAAGGGTTCAAAGATAATCAGATACTATCCTAATCTCAACCATAAATGATGCTGACCAGGGATTGGCAGATATTACTTTTAGGACTACGCCAACACCTTATAAGAATCAAACTCTTTGGGTTCTAGAGAAAGTATGGTTGTGAGTTTGAAACTTAAAGGGATTAATGGAAGGACACCACCAAGAATGGAGCCTACAGCTTAATTTGACTCAACATGGGGAAACTTACTAGGTCTAGACATACTAAGGATTGATGGACTAAAAGCTCTTTCTTGACTCTATTGGTGGTGGTGCATGGCCATTCTTAGTTGGTAGAGCGATTTGTCTAGTTCATTCCATTAACAAATGAGATCACAGCTTGCTAACTAGCTACATAGAGGTGATCCTTCATGGTTAGCTTCTTAGAGGGACTACGGTCACTTAGGCCAAGAAAGTTTGAGGCAATAATAGGTCTACAATGCCCTTAGATGTTCCAAGCCACATGTGTGCTACACTGATATATTCAACGAGTCCATAGCATTGGCCAACAAGCTAGGTAATCCTTGAAATTTAATCATGATGGGGATAGATCATTGTAAATGTTGGTCTTCAATGAGGAATTCCTAGTGAGCATGAGTCATCACCTTGCATTGACTACATCCCTACCTTTTGTACACATCACTCATTACTCCTACCAATTGAATGTTCTGGTAAAGTGTTCAAAAATAAGAAGGTAGTGACAATAAATAACAATACTGGGCTCTATGAGTTTGGCAATTAAAATGAGTATAATCTAAATCCTTTAATGAGGATCCATTGGAAGGCAAGTCTAGTGCTAGTAGCTATGGTAATTCTAGCTCCAATAGCATATATTTAAGTTGTTGTGTTAAAAAGCTCATAGTTAGAACTAGGGTTAGGTCATCTAGCTCACCTCACGATGAGCAACAATTTACTCAGCCCTATTATCAATAATGTGATCTTGGCCTTATTTGATTGGGTCATTCTTTTGGCACTATTTAGTATAGGGTAACATCATAGGATTTCAATCTTATTGTGTTGGCCTTTGAGATTAGAGTAATGATTAATAAGGATAGTCAGGGGCATTCATATTTCACAGTCAGAGGTGAAATTCTTGGATTTATGAAACATGAACAACTATGAAAGCATTTGCCAATGATGTTTTCATTAATTAAGAATGAAAGTTGGGAGCTTGAAAATGATCAAATACCATTTTAGTGTCAACCATAAATGATGCTGACTATGGATCGATGGATGTTACTTTTTGGACTCTACCAACACCTTATGAGAAATTAAAGTCTTTGGGTTTCGAAGGGAGTATGGTCACAAGGCTGAAACTTAAAGGAATTGATGGAAGGGCACCACCAAGAGTGAAGCTTGCAACTTAATTTGACTCAACACAAAAAAACTTACCAAGTCCATACATAGCAAGGATTGATGGATCGAAAGATCTTTTTTAATTTTATAGGTGGTGTTGCATGGCCATTCTTAGTTGGTGGAGTGATTTGTCTTGCGAATTCCATTAATAGGGCACCACCAAGAGTGGAGCTTGCAACTTAATTTGACTCAACATAAGAAAACTTACCAGGTCCATACATAGCAAGGATTGATAGATCGAAAGATCTTTCTTAATTTTATAGGTGGTGTTACATGGCCATTCTTAGTTGGTGGAGTGATTTGTCTTGCTAATTCCATTAATGAACAAGACCTCAACTTGCTAACTAGCTACACAGAGGTGATCCTTTGTGGATAGCTTTTTAGAATGACTATGGCCACTTAGGCCAAGGAAGTTTGAGGCAATAATAGGTTTGTGATGCCCTTAGATGTTCTGGGCTGCATGCATGCTAGACTGATGTATTCAATAAGAGGTAATCTTTGAAATTTCATCATAATAGGGATAGATCATTGTAATTGTTGGTCTTGAACAAGGAATTCCTAATAAGTGTAAGTCACTAGCTCATGTTGACTATGTCCTTACCCTTTGTACACATCACCCATCGCTCTTACTAATTGAATGGTTCAATGAAATGTTTGGATTATGGCAATGTGGATGGTTCATTGCTCATGATGTTATAAGAAGTATATTGAACCTTATAATTTAGAGGAAAGAGAAGTCATAACTAGGTTTCTTTAGGTGAACCTATAAAAAGATCATTGTATAAACTTGCTCAATTAACAACCCACAAATACGTTAACAAAACACTAAGGGGGTGAGGGTGCCTTTATGCCTTGAACCCCTTCTGACCCTAGGTGTGTATGACGATTGATTTGTTTAGCCTCCCAGGCAGGTGAAATGATTAGTATCATCACTTGTATCTAAATAACAAACCCCTAGCACGAACCACACCATGAAATTGAAATAAAAAAGAGAGCATGTGCCATCAACATCCTATTCATAGTATGTGTACAGGTGACACCGTGACTCTTTTTGTCCTAAAAAAACTAAAACAACTCTCAGCAATGGATATCTTAGCTTTTGCATTGATGAAAAATGTAACAAAATATGATACTTGGTGTTAATTGCAAAATCTTGTAAACCATCAAGTGTTTGAACACAAGTTGCACCCAAGCATTAGGCTGAAGGCATGCTTGCCTGGGTGTCATGCATCGTCTCCCTTTCTAGCCCCTCACCCATCGGGCTTCAGTGAGAGGGGTGAAAAATAGCCTTCTGTGATCTCATTGATCATAGTTGGCCTAAAAGTAAGTCCTCGATAGTGACAGCACTGTGACTATTGATGGTAAAGCTCTTAAGGTACCTTGTCTCTGGTGATGTGTGCTTATTATCCATTTGACCCCATCAGATCCCCTACATCTCTTGATCAATGCTCGTATCGTGACCTTAGGTCAAGCAGGATTACATCGTAAGTTTAAGCATATCAATAAGTTGAGGAAAAAAAACCTACCAAGATTCTCCTAGAAACAATGAGCAAATCGAGAAGAGACCAACTTGAGAATTAGGCACTCATGACATCCTAATTATAGTCTAAAAAAGCATTCTCACCAGTAGACTAGGCCCAACTCCCTTGGAAAAAGATGTTAGAGAGGGCGAGCCCATTGTGCCTAGACCTTATCGCACCATAAGGCATTGTGGATGAGTTGGGTTATTTAGGAATGCAACCCCAATCAGACAGTAAATTTTATCCAAGGCTAAATATTGGTGAGAGATCGATAGAAAACAAGTACCATTAAGGAAAGATAAAAAGGACTTTGAAAAAAGAGTTAAAGAATGCTTGAAATTGTTAGAAGGGAAATGGATGGGAGCCAATGATGCACCCCAATCGAATGTAGAAAGGTAAGAGTTGGTCCACTAATTGGCTCTAGGTGTGGACTAATGCAAGTCATGATGGTGGCCTAAGCTTAAAGTTTTAATATGCCCATAAAGACATTGTCACTACGATCATAAAATGCAGCATGCACTGTCTTGACATACCTTATCACCTATGTGCTCTTGACATTGGCCTACGAGCTCCCCATCTGGCCCATCTTGAAACACAAGCCAAGGAGTCTGATATGTGTGTGAGTCAATGGGCTGGAAAACCTATAAGGCAAAGGAAGTTGATTGGCAGGATCCTTCACGGGTGCACTACCAATTGACCTTGATCTTTAGAGAAAGGTTTGAGTGTGAACATGCTTGTTAGAACCCAAAATATGGTGAACTATGCTTAAGCAGGGCAAAGCCAAAGGAAATTCTAATGGAGGCCTATAGTGATACTAACGTGTAAATTGTTCACCTAACTTAAGTATAGGGATAAAAGACTAATTGAACTGTCTAGTAGTTATTTCCCTCTAAAGTTTCCCTCAAGATAGCTAGAGCCCTTAGTGAATTCTATTGGGAAAAGCCAATGATTAGAGGCATCGGGTGCATAATGCCCTTAACATATTCTCAAACTTTAAATAGGTAGGATAGCACGGTTGCTTCTTTGAGCCATACCATGAAATCGAGAGCTCAAAGGGAGCCAATCTTGGTAAGCAAAATTGGCTATGCAGGATGAATCGAAAGCTAGGTTATGGTGCCTAATTGCATGCTAACCTAGAACCCACAAAGGGTGTTGGTTGATTAAGATAGTAGAACTATCACACAACCCAAGATGTGAGCATAGATGGAGTGGCCATCAGAGCAGATCTTAGTGGTAGTAGTAAATATTCAAATAAGATCTTTGAAGGCTAAAAAGGGGAAAAGTTCCAAGTGAACGACACTTGCACATGGGTTAGTCAAACCTAAGAGATAGGGGAAGCCCATTTGATAGTGTGTCTAGTGTGAGCTTCGAAAGGGAATTAGGTTAAAATTCTTGAATTAGGACACAACGGCTTACAACAATGTTAAAAAGTCTAAAGATGTTGGCAGAGGCCTCGGTAAGAGTTATCTTTTTTATTTAATGACCTACGGACCCTAAAAATAGCTCAACCAAAGGTAAGGTCTAGTAGCTGGAAAAGCATCGCACATCATGCAGTGTCCAGTACACCATTGATGGCCGATGAAAATTCAGAGGAGTAAGTGCCATTCATGCCCTATCATACTCATAACAACATCAAGTCTCCAAGGTGAACAACCTTTGGTAGTTAGAACAATGTAGGCAAGGGAAGTCAGTAAAATAGATTCATAACCTTGGGTAAAGGATTTGGTCTGAGGGCTAGGCATAGGGGTCCTAGTCCCAAACCCAGCAACTACTAGTGCACTACTTGAGCTGCTCATCGAGTGACAAACAATCGACTCAAAACTAGTATAGACAAGGGGAATCTAACTATTTAATTAAAATAAAGCATTGTGATGGTCCCTGTAAATGCTCACAGAATGTAATTTTTGCCCAATGCTATGAATGTTAAAGCAAAGAAATTCAACCAAACGCGGCTAAATGGTGGGAGTAACTATGACTCTCTTAAGGTAGCCAAATGCCTTGTCATCTAATTAGTGACGTACATGAATAGATTAACAAGATTCCCACTATCCCTATCTACTATCCAATGAAACCACAGCCATGGGAATGGGCTTGGAAAAATCTACTAGAAGAAAAGACCATGTTGAGCTTAACTCTAATCTGACTTTCTGAATGACTTAAGAGGTGTAGTATAAGTGGGATCCCTTAGGAAAAATTGAAATACAACTACTTTTAATGTTATTTTACATATTTCATAAATCGAAGGTTGGTCACAACCTTTTCTTTTGGACCCAAGGTCAGCCTTAATCAATCAATACTGGTAAAAGACATTGTCGGGTGGAGAGTTTGGCTAGGGTGGCACATTTGTTAAAAGATAATGCAGGTGCCCTAAGATGAGCTCAACTAGAACAGAAAGTGTGGTCTTTACAAATGACTTAAATATGTGATAGGGTGCTATAAGTAGCCAAGTGGCCTTGCAACCACAATCCATTGAGATTCAGTCCTTTGTCCCTTTAATTCATCCCTCCCCCCATGACACTACCTAAAGTCCTCTCAATTTTTTTACACCATACCCCTCTAAGGTTAGGGATGAATGGTGTTCTCTATTGCAACTGATTTAGTCAGGTGATGACATTCCTCCCTTGATCATCTAAGTACATGACAACTAAATGCCTTTGATATTTGTTACAGTGATGGGCTTGCCCTTGGTGCGAACACTTGCCTTAAACTCCATCGGCACACCTTGGCCCTTGGTTTAGGTTGTTGCCTTAAACGCCATCAACAATATTTGGCCCTTGGTTGGTGCAGGCAATTGTATCCAACACCATTAACAAATGCTGGCCCATTGTTGCCTTTAACACTATCAGTAGATGCTAGCCCCTTAGTGCGAGATGTTACCTTAGACACCATCACTAAAAGCTAGCACTTGCCTTAACCACTATTAGTGCAAGTAGGCCTTTGGTACGAATTGTTGCGTCAGACACCTTTTTGGTAGATGCTAGCATTTGGTGTAGCACGTGTACCATGAACCTCTCACCCAAGGCACTTGTCTACCCCTTGATCACAATCAACACCAAATGACGTTCGGTGTATGTATCACAAGCTTTGGTCTTAAGTCAAACTTTGTGTGACCTTAGACAGGGAATTGATTTCATCTGCCAAACTTAGCCTATAAAACTCAAGTGCTTAGCATAATTCTAGCTTGTGAAAAATTATGCTTTAGTACTGGGCCTTCAAGAAGCCTATAATTTTGATCCTCCTAAGACTGTGTTCAGGTGTGCATACATTTGGGTCTAATTGTGCACCTGTAACTCAGTCATCAGTGCCTGCATTTAGGTTTGACCAAGCACCCGTACCTTAATAATTAGTGCCAACACCTGGGTCTGACTGTCTACCCATGCATCCTTTACCAGTGCCCACACCTAGTCTTGGCTCAATTCTACCAAGCCTAAACATCATGCCTGAGCCTTTGGAGTTTTGATCACTACCTATACCATTGTTCTAGGCTAGTCCCCTAAGACCTAAGCCCGAGAATTGAGCCACTCCATTCATTATCCCCTTTTATTTTTATCTAAGCTGCCCTTTCAGGTTTTTAACTCAGATATCTTTTAAATTCATTTTACTTTTTTTATTTTTTTAAGCATAATACTTTGTTACTGCATCGACATTGACTGAATTTGATAGATCATCTCTATCCATTCTTGTCAAGATCAGTGCCCCACCAGAAAAAGCTTTTTTCACCATGTATGGGCCTTTCTAATTAGGAGTCCATATTCCTCGAGGATCCTGTTGGTTAGGAAAAATCTTATTCAATACTAATTTTCCCTCTCAAAATTGTCATGGGTGAACTTTATTGTCACGAGCTTACATCATTCTTCTTTGATATAGCTGGCCATAGCAAAGTGTAGCTAATCTCTTTTCTTCAATTAGATTCAATTGTTCATATTGAGTGCGAACCCACTTAGATTTTTCTAAGTCAACCTCCATGAGAATACGTAAGGAAGGAATTTCAACTTCGATGGGTACCACTGCCTCCATCTCATATACCAATGAAAATGGTATAGCTGCTGTAGATGTCTGTATCCAAGTTTGATAAGCATGTAATGCAAATGGTAGCTTTTCTTACCAATCTTTATACACATCTATCATCTTTTCAATAATTCTCTTTATGTTTTTATTGGTCGCTTTAACTGCCCCATTCATCTTTAGACGATAAAGTGTTGATTTATGGTGTTTGATTTTAAACTGAGCACAGACCTCAGTCATCATTTTATTATTCAAATTAAGAGCATTATTTGAAATGATCCTTTCTAAAAGGCCATATCGACATATGATTTCTTTCTTGATGAAATTGCAAACCACCATTCTTGTCACATTGGCATATGAAGTCGCCTCTACCCACTTTGTGTAG
Organism: Durio zibethinus; assembly: GCF_047325235.1. Lineage (NCBI taxonomy): Eukaryota > Viridiplantae > Streptophyta > Magnoliopsida > Malvales > Malvaceae > Durio > Durio zibethinus. The sequence continues at coordinate 153,650 of NC_143171.1, forward strand.
TAATCAATTACCACTAAAATGAATTGATGTCCATTTAAGGCTTTTGGTGTAATGGGCCCTATCACATCATTCCCCACATAGAGAAAGGCTAAGGTGTTGACATAATACACAAGGACATTAGAGGAACTTGAATCTTGTTTACATAAATTTCACATTTGTGGCATTTTTTAGCATACTCACTACAATCTTTTTCTATTGTCAACCAAGAGTATCCTACTCTTATTATTTATTTAGTCATCATATGACCATTTGCATAAGTTTCACAAAGACCTTCATGAATTTCTTCTAGTAACTTTTTGGCTTTAGTAGCATTCACACATCTCAATAGTGTTTGGTCTCGACTTTTCTTATATAAAATTTCTCTATCTAGAAAGAAACTCATTGCCAACCTTTTCAATGTTTTCTTATCATTCTCTGATATGTGCTCTAGGTACTATTGATATTTAACATATTGTAATATGTCAAAATACCATGGTTTTCCATCAACTCCTTCATTAACATTTGAACAGTGAGCTGGTTTCTCTCGTAAGCTCAATTTGATGGGTTAGATTTCAGCATTTTCATTTAATTTGAACATTACTGCCAATGTAGCCAATGCATCAGCCATATGATTCTCTTCTCGAGGTAAATGATGAAACCAAATGATCTCAAATTCTTTGATGAATTTTGATATGTACTTTTGGTATAAAATCAATTTTGAGTCTCTGGTTTCCCATTCTCCTCGCAATTGGTATATGACTAAGGCAAAGTCTCCATAAACTTTTAAAGCATGGGCCTTTTTTTCAAGAGCAACTTGAAGACCCAGAACATATGCTTCATATTCTACCATATTATTGGTGCAATCAAAATTTAGTTTTGTAGTGATTGGGTAGTAATCCCCTTCTAGAGATATCAAAACTACTCCAATACCATGCCTCAAAGCATTTGATGCACCATCAAAATACATCTTCCATATATCTTCATTCTACTCTTCTTTTTCTATGTGACGTACAGACATTAAGTCTTCATCTAGAAAATCAAATGTCATAGGCACATAATCCTCATGAGCACGTTCTGCAAGAAATTCAACAATAACACTTCTTTTGATTGCCTTTTGGGACACATACAGTGTCATATTCATAAAGTAACACTTACCATCTATTCTTCCTGATAATGAAGGTTTTCCAAAGATGTACTTGAATGGGTCTAATTTTGTAATGAGCCAAGCAGTATGATACAACATGTATTGTCTAAGTCGATGACCTATCCAAGCTAATGCACAACACATTTTTTCTAATGGTGAATACTTTGACTTGTAATCAGTAAACTTTTTGCTCAGGTAATAAATGGCTTGTTCTTTCCTTCCTGTTTCATCATGTTACCCTAAAACAAATCCCATTGATTTTTCATGCACCATTAAATACAAGATAAGAGGTATTCCAAAGACATACGACATTAATACTGGTGGGTTTGATAAGTATTCTTTAACTTTTTCAAATGCCATTTGATAATCTTCATCCCATTCTCTTAACCCGTGTTTTAGAAGAATCTTAAATATGGGATCACATTTAGTTGTAAGTTGGGAAATGAAACGAGCAATATAATTCAATCTCTCTAAAAATCCCCTTACTTTTTTTTGTGTATGTAGAGGTGGTAGTACTTGGATGGCATGTATCTTATATGGATCCACCTTTATTCCTTTTTTACTGACAATAAATCCTAGTAATTTTTCTGAGGTTGCACCAAAAGTGCATTTAGCTGGATTGAGCTTGAGCTGAAACTATCTTAATCTCTTAAATAACTTTTTGAGATTAGTCACATGATTTTTTTCTTCATGGGATTTGGCAATCATGTCATCCATATACACCTCTATTTCTTTGTGCATCATATCATGGAATAGAGTTACCATGGCTCTTTGATAAGTTGCCCTAGCATTTTTCAAACTGAAAGGCATGACTTTATAGCAAAATGTTCCCCATACTGTTACAAAAGTAATCTTTTCCTTATCTTTTTGTGCCATCTTAATTTGATTATAGCCTGAAAATCCATCCATGAATGAAAATAGATAATGCCTAGTGGTATTGTCCATTAAAGTGTCAATATGAGGCAACGGAAAATTATCTTTTGGACTTGCTCTATTCAAATCCCAATAATCAACACACATTTTCACTTTGCCATCTTTCTTGGGTATTGGGACTAAATTTGCCACCCATTCAGGATATTCTGCCACTTCTAAGAATCCTGCATCAAATTGCTTTTTCACTTCTTCCTTTATTTTCAACAACATTTCAGGTTTCATCCTTCTTAGCTTTTATGTAATTGGTTTGCACTCAAGCTTCAATGGTAGCTTATGCACTACAATTTTAGTATCCAACCCTGGCATATCTTGATATGACCAAGCAAATACATCTACATATTCATGTAGTAACTTTATCAACTCCTGCTTTATTGGTGATGACATCCAAATACCAATCTTAACTTTTTTTCTAGTTTCTTCATCCCTCAAATTAACAACTTTAGTGGCTTCTTGATGAGGCATGATTTGCTTCTCTTCTTGTTCCACTAATTTCAATAATTCTGGGGATATTGCATGGTCTTCCACACTCTCTTCATCATCGAGTTCACCAATATAAATAGAATTTTCAAAATGAAATCCTAGAATATTGTGATGATGATTTTCATATTCATTATTCAAATACCTGAAATGTAGAATGATGTATCGTAATGCAAGGAATTGAAATGAAAGAGGCAAAAGAAATGGACAAATGTGCTACACTTGTCATTTATTCAATTGAAAATGAGGAAACAAACACACATAAGACATTTATTTAGATTTGGTTCAACACATTACTTTGGAAGAAATTTAAAAACAATAGGTAGCTCCTCAACATGCCAATTTTCAATTATGTACCATGAGGAGTAAGATAAACCCATGGACAGCCTGGATCTTCGCTTTCTTTTTTTTACCCACCATTTGTATTGAAAATTCAACGAAGATAATTTTTAATGATAGTGTAAACTCTTTCTCTATGTTTCTTGCTACATCTAGATGGATATAGCCAGCTGAGATGAAAGTCTCATAAAAGGGAAGAAATGATAGGCCTTCAGTCTCTACTTCTTACCCCAAAAAATGAGCCAACCTTTTTTCTCTTTTCTCTTTTATGAACTTTATTCTTCTTTTTCGAGTTGGCTTGTACCTCAACCCAAACTAATTGTCCTTCTTAGGCATCATCCATGGTCATTGTATTCCTTGCAAGTCAGCCTACACTTGTTGTCCTTTCCCTACCATTTCTTTAAGTGCCATTTTGGAAGCTTTGGATAGACATAGAATAGGCACTTTTGATCCTTCATCAACATAGTTTGCATTAACGAATTTAAAGGATTTGAAAGAAGATTTTGGAGCTTTCTCAACTGCTTGAATATATAATGCGGTAAAGGGTTTAGTCACCAACAGGTCTTCTTCACCAACAATAATGACCACCTTTTCATCAATTATGAATTTTACTTTCTAATGCAAAGTGAAAGGAATAGCTCTTACCATGTGAATCCATAGTCTTCCCAAAAGACAATTATAGGAAGAAGTGATATCCATGACTTGAAAGACTATATCAAAAGTACATGGTCTATTTTGGATTGGTAGCTCAATATCGCCTATCACTTCACGACGAGTCCCATCGAAAGCCCTCACTATCATATGACTCATTTTCATGTAAGATGTCAACTGGCAATCTAGATAGTGTAGTCATAAGCATGACATTCAAAAAAGATCCATTATCAATGAGCACCTTTGCCAATGTATGATCCTTGTGTCTTGTGGAGATATGTAAGGCCTAAGCATCACCTCTACCACCAAGTGGAATTTCATCATCACTAAATGATATATAATTTCCCACTATGATATTTCCCACTATGCGATCAAGTTTTTCCACGGATATATTATGAGCTACATAAGCCTCTTTGAGTACTTTGAGCAAAGCATTTCTATGAGGCTCAAAATTTAACAATAACGAGAGCATAAAAATCTGAGCTGGTATGTGATTTAATTGCTCCACCACACTATATCACTTTGCTTAATAAGCTTTAAAAACTCATAAGCCTCTTTTTTTATAACCGAATTTTTACATTCTCAATCTAAGATTAGGGTTGGGTGAATCTCTTAATTGTTGGGTGATTTATCTTCTTTTTCTAATCTCATTTTCCTTTCTTTTTCTTTTTCTTTTCGTGTTTTCTTAAGTGCTTCTGGGGTATAACACCGCCCATTTGGAGTTATGCCCTCAATGTTAATTATATTTGTTGTACTTGCATCACATGAGCCATATTGAAGAGAACCATTATCCAAACCTTGTGACATGATATTACAATCATATTTCCAAGGGACTGCCTTATTTGATTTGTACGAGAATGGGCTAGAGACCTCAATTGTCACATTTGGCATAGTTGTACAAATTAGTTCATTAATCTTAGCACTTAATTTTTCATCATAAAAGATCATGACAGTCTCAAAATTCATATGAACTGGCTTATTAACCTTAACACTTGGTTTCTCTTCATAGAAATGGTAACAGGCTCAAAATTCATTTGGTAAGGCCTATTTTTAGATGAGTCTTCTGTCATAACATTCACTGAACTTTTTTCATATTTTTCATAAAATTCAACCAAGAAAGAATCCATCATTCTCTATAACTCTTATCGAAATGCTTTACAATCTTGAAGCGAATGACCAACCATCCCCATATGGAATTCACAAGTGTGATATGAATTATATGAGAAATTTCCATCATCTAAGTTTTCAGGTATTGGATGAATCACATTTGTTTTCACAAGGGTAGCAAATATTTCATCCATAGGGGTTCTATTCTTACTTACTTTTCTTTTAATATTCTGAGTTGTCTCACTATTTAAAGCATTTATTGATCCTTCATCATGATTAGGTAATGGATTGGCCTTCACACTTGATCCAACCTTAGTTATGAAATTTAAAATTTTGTTATCAATCAAGCTTTGCACCATACATTTGAAGGCCATACAAATTTCTAGGGGTGGCCTGAAATTCCATAATGATAGTCCTAAAAAGCTTCAGGATCATACCACTTCAGATATGGAGGTTTCAAAGGCTCTATGGGCTATCGAGCCATCAAGTGTTTTTGGAATAACTGAGGGAACAATTTTGTGTATTTCATAGGAATCAAATCAAATCATTATTGCTCTTGATTATTTTGAGGTTCCCTTCAATTAAATCTGTGGCATTTGCCTGAGGGGAAAGTCGTGGTAAAGGTGCTCGGGTGTGAACATTGGCTTGAAAAGTAGGTGTTTGGGTTTGCATTGGTTAGTAATGGTATGTGTTTTGGGAAATATTGGAAATGATTGGGTAAGAAGGTTGGTATATAGGAAATGAATGGTATAGGATAAAAGGTCTTGGTTTTGGTTTTTCAACGGTGATAGCTTGTGCTTCTGCTTTTTTTTTTCTTGGATGGTCCTTCTTTCTTTAATCCAAAAACATCACTTCCATCAATCTTTCCTTTTTTAATGGCATTTTCTATTATCTATCCCATAATCACCTTATCAGCAAAGTTTTTTATGGCATGATCAATAAGCCTATCATAATATAGTGCTCGAAGAGTATTGATGAATAGAATAGTTGTTTCTTTCTCGATGAAAGAAGGTTGAACCTGAGTAGCAACATTTCACCATCTCTGGGCATATTCTTTAAAATTTTCATTAACTTTTTTTTTCATGTTTTGCAAGGATAATCTATCTGGAGTCAAGTCTGTGACATACTTGTATTGAGTAATAAATTCTTTGGCCAGATCTTTCTATGAATGAATACAACTCCTATTTAATTGAATATACTATCTAACAGCAGATCCAGTAAGACTATCTTGAAAACAATGGATAAGCAACTAGTCATTGTTTGTATACCCAGTCATTTTTTGATAGAACATAGTGATATGTGCCTGAAGGCATATGATTCCATCATATTTTTCAAATTTTGGTACTTTAAACTTTGGTGGGATTACCAAATGTGGAACCAAACTGAGTTCACTGGCATCAATTGTACCAAAAATATTTGCACTTTCAACAGCTCATAGCTTTTCTTCCAAGAGATCTAACTTTTATTGTGCCTTTGTATTCTCAGATTGTTCAAGCATGCCTTTCTTTAGTTTCTTTTGTTCTTTTGGGTCATCTAAATCTAGGACCATAATGGGTTCAACATGACTTGCCCTAATATTTAAACTAACATGTCCTTGACTACGTGGTTGAACTTTGAATGAAGGTAAATTAAACTAAGCATGTGGCTGCCTTTTAAGGCTATGTCATTTATGGATGCATTTGATGAGAGGTTTGAGCATAGGGTAGAGTAAACCCTGGTGGATACAATGGATCTTCCCTATCACTAGTATTTTCTTGGGCTTGAGGCTCTTTCTCAGTAGTTACTTCTTCAGCAACCCCTTTTCTTTTGGTCATTTTCCTCATCATGTCCATCATTGCAGCCATTTCTTTTCGAGTCTCTTCTTAAGTCCTAGTCATTTGTTCTATCAATTCTTGTTGAAACCTAATCATTTGCTCTTACAAATCAAATTGAGCTTTCTCTATCCTTTCTATTCTAGATGCATGCTCGCTTTCCATGATTATGACTTATGAGTGAATGTTGTAATGATGACAAGTGGTTTGATCTATGTTTGCTTAATGGCCTAACTATCTTTGCACTTGATTGAGTTAAAGGAAACTCTTTGAGATTTGTTATTTTGAGGTTTCTTTCTTTTAGTCACGATGCATTTTTTTTAAAAATGAAACACATATATGATGCATGAATGCATGAATGCAAAAGATGTGCTTATTATATATCCAATATTTGCAAAAGATTTTAAGTATAAACTTGAACCACCATATCATAACTTCACATTATCCTTACTAAATATTTTTTTCATTACAATATTAAAATTTTCAAAAAAAGACCCTACATGCTTGTACTGCTCATAACCAATCTCTAGAAAATTGGTCAAGCGTTGGCTATGATGTCCTAGATAAACCTCTTCTTTCATTTCTTTAGCTTCTTAGGCCATGTCTCTTACTTTGAAGTTGACTTCTCTTATCTGTTCTATTAGACTAGTGGCTTGAAATTCTTTCAACTGATATTCTTCCTTCCAATACTGTGCTTTATGTTCAAATTGATTTCGTTCCTCTCTCAAAACTTGAATGGCTTCACATCGATAATGCATTTATTATTTCAAGTCATCTACGAGACCTTGTAGTTTCTTTTTTTCTTCCACAGATTGACTAAGCTCTTCTTCCTTAGATAATAAATTGGACTGAAGCTGTTCTGCATTTTTCTTGGATCTTTCAAGCTCTGTAGCCATTGTGGCGATGGACTTATGCCAGCTTTCAAAGATATTTTCTTATTCTCTTTCAAGCATTCAAAATTTTGCTTCACTCTTATCATTCTTGTCTTTCCACTCATTAATCTTATGCCAAAGCCTCTTCTTTTCAAGCTTTCATATTTCTTTTTCTTCTTCAAATTTACGTTTCATAATCTTCATATCCTCAAGAATCTTTTCATAATGGGTGTCTTCTTGGTGGCATGGTCTGTTTTCTTTAGGACCAACTTTACTTGTGACTCATTGACTTCTCCATATCAAATATGTAGATATGGCTTTGCCTGTTTATCCCCCACAATCTACTCTTCGAGTTTGCTTCCACTCTTTGATAATCTCTTTTATCTTTCCCATAAATCTTGATTCTTCAAATGAGAATTCCAATTCTTAAAGCCCATAAGTCATTGAGACAAATTGCTCAGACCCTAATTGTCAACGAACTAGTATTGGAGCATAGCTTATACGTCCCCACACTCTTAAGAGTGGAACCCATGGCTTGTCACCACACTTGTATAACATGGCTTCTCGTGGCATCCATGAAGCTCTCCATATAACCTGAACACTAGTGAGATCTTGCAAAATCAATACCCACTCTTCCTTGGTCTTTGATTCTGGCCACTCAACATTATAGCATTCTTTAATTGGCCTACTTTTATTACTATAAGTAGGACAAAATTTACCTATAGGATGTTGAAGATGACTTTTTGCCTAAATGTAGAGTAACTATACACACCCTATGAAACGTCCTCTTCTTTTTCAGTAATGATTTAATGATCTAAAAGTTTCTTCCAGTATAGAAGGAACAAGATTGATTTTATTGTCCACCTGCTCAAGAAAGTCAATCACTGATACCTCAATGTGCCCTAAGACCTTTAGAAAAATAATCAAGCCATAAATTGCCAAAGCTATCATTCTCATGCCTCGTTCATCCTCTAAGTGTTTGATGATGTAATCACGTAAGATTTCCCACAGGATGCAATCACTTTTGCCTTTTGTTTGGATATACGAGTTCGCATTTTGAGTGGGGACCTCCATCATACAGACGAGTTTCTTTTGAGATCCAAGTTTTTGACCTCACCAATAGATTTTGTCTAGATTGGGAAGATATAACCAAAACAATGTAGTATACTCTTCAATCGTTGGGGTTATATCTATTTCATTGAATATGAAACATCTGTATATAGGATCCCAAAATTGAACTAAAGCTCTTATCAATTGATTTTTCATAGGCACCTCAAGCAGTTAAGCAATATGACCATATTATTCCTTGAAAGCCATCTTTCTAGAAGTTGTTACACAATGCCAAATCTCGACCAACTCAAAAATGTCATTTTGTTGAAGTCCCAAGTTGATTTCTTTAGGCAAAATTTCTTGTTCAGATTCTTTCAAACAATTTCCCATTCTACTTTGGGCTTCTAATGATAAAGTTATCACCACATTGGTCTTTTCACATATGGTGAGCTTCGAAGCTGAGAACATCATGATGGTGTTTTTAAAGCAAGACTAAAAATCTTCTTACTGATATTGGCATATTGATAAGCACATCCCATATGCAAGTGTTTATGATGATGCATGATCATGAAACAAAAGGAGATCAAAACAAAATAGGGTTAGTAATCACATTAAAATAAATATTCCCTCATGTGTCCTAATTTACGGTATAGTAAAAAATGGTATGGCCCTATCTAAGGTTGGTTTCTTAAGGTTCACTATATGCATGGTTTGGTAATTAACATAGGCTAAAAATGTTCCCAAATTGATCGTCACTATCATCCACTCTGGACTAGTAAAGCCCCCAATCCTCATCCATAATGAGCTGCCAACGGAAAGGGTTCAACTTGAGTAGAAGTATTTCACTAGCCTAAGTAAAGGCATTATAACCTTATAAAAGCGTAGGTACTCTACTCCCTCCAAAAAGGAATAGATTTAAGAGCCCGGGTATAGAGCTCATGCATGAATGCAAATGTGCATGTGTGTGACGGAATGTAACAAATAAAATTAACAATATAATTAGCAATAATATAAAATAATAATATATCAAAACCAAATGAAACCAAAAAAAAAAAAATTTAAAATTTAGAGATAAGAAATTAAAATTAAATATCAAAAAGATAATAAAATCAAATTTTGGATGACGCATGTTTAATTTTTGGCTTGACTCTCATTTGTCCCCAGTGGAGTCACCAAGCTATTATAACAATTTTTCATCCGGGGGGCTCAATCACTAGACTTGGTGAAAATTTTCGAAGCCGCCACCAATCTTTTTATAAGGTGTGATTGGTCACCCAAAATATCATCTTTTAGTAAAAAAATTTTAAAATTAATTAAAACTTACTAAAAGAAATTTAGGTCTATAAAATCAAGACTAGGTCCAGGAGTACGGTTACGAGTGAGGAAGGTATTAGCACCCTCTCATCGCTTATTCGAAGAACGGTACCATTTAAACATGCATAATCCTATAATTTTGATAACGGGGTCTTTTTTATTTAAGTTTAATTTCCTAAAATTTATTTCAAAACATTTTTCTCTGTTTCAAAATTAACATTATTATTATATATATTCTATAAATTCTCGAACGCTTTGGTGGAATTTATAGAAAATCACTATTTAGAAAATATTTCGAGAAAATTGATAATTCACAAAATTCTTGAAACTTCATCATAAGATATTTTAATTATTTATTTAAAAAGGATTTGAAGAACATCCTGACTCTTTGGTGAGTTCTCAAAATTTTGAACAAATTTTAAGATTATCCCGACTCTTCAGTGAAATCTAAATATTGTGGTTATTTTAAAATTTTGTATTACTTATTCTTTAATTATATTTTATAAGAAGAAATTTAGATTATCCTAACTCACTGGTGAAAAATAAATATTAATCTCTTGTTTGTATTAAAGAAAATCGAACTCTTTTAACTTTTTATTCTTTTAAATACAAAATATCAATTATTATTATTTTCATTTTTTATTATTTTTTATTATTGCTTTACATTGTTTAAATCAATCTTTATTTTAGTGAAAATAATTTTCGATTATCCCAACTCTATGGTGAAATTCAAAAAATTATTTTTACTTGCAATAATTAAAGAAAACTAAACTCTTTTTGCTTTCTCTAAAAATTACATTTAAAAGATTCATTTAAAGAATTTATTTTCTTTTTTTTATCAATTTTTATTTATTTTTTAGCAAAAATTATTTTTTAAAATTATCCCAACACTTTATTAAAATTTAAATAATATTTTTGCTTGTAATAAAATTTATTTCCTTTAAGTAGTTATTATTATTAAATTTTTTATTTATATTTTTTTAAGTCTTTATTTTATTTCAGTTTCATTTTTTATTCTATTTATTTATTTATTTTTTTAAAAAAATTTACCAATAATAATATAAAATAACAACAATAATAAAAAAAACATAAAAATCAACGTAAAAATTAAAAATCAAAATCAAAATGGAAAATAAAAAGAAAAAGAAAAGGAAAAACCTACGAAATGGGTCGAGTTACCGTGCAAATCCTACACGGGTCAAGTTTGGTCCAGACGTCCAAAATGACGTCATTTTAAAGGGCCTATAAAAGGCCTGTTTTTGGTTTTTTACCTTATTTTCTCCCTTCCCCTTTCTCTCTCTACCCAGAGCTCCTCTCTCTAGAAAACCTAGCCCCTATGCCGGCCACCATGGAGCCTAGTTTTCGATCGGTTGTCGTCATGCATCGATGGTCGAAAAATTCAATGGTCACCAAAAAATTCAAACTTTTCTAGATTCCAGTGCCAAAAAATTCAACGATTGCCGAAAAATTCAAACTTTTCCAATTTCTGGTGACCCAAAAAAAGTTTTCAAAAATTCCCAAAAATTCTCCCAATGATCCTTTCTGCTTTCTAAACACCTTTCCAAGCCCATATTTTTCAAAAAGAATCTACAACTTCCTAGATTGAGAATTTCATTCTCGAAAAAAAAATTTTTGTGTTTGCTATTTTTTTTTATTGTGTGTTCCCTCTTATTGTTCTTTTTTTTTTTTGTCTGTTCCTTGTAGAGATTAGCTCTATTTATAGAGCTTTTGAGAATCAAGATCCCAGATCTTCTAGGATCCTTTTGTGGAAAATTTGGTTGTCTATCCGGTGACTTTTGGTCATCGAATTTCATGTTGCCATGTTAGACAATGCCAGGAAGAAATTTGGACCACTCTAGCAGCTTGATTTTGGCTGCCATAGTTGAAATCAAAGATTTTTTTTCTCTTTTTTTTATACTTTTTTTCCTTTTGTTTTAAAGATTAATAACAACAATAATAATAATAAACAGAATTATATATAATAAAAAAATAACAAAATTATATAATAATAATAAAAAAGAAAAACAAAATTGGTACCTATGAGGACGATTAGGGGCATCATATTTCATAGTCAGAGGTGAAATTCATGGATTTTTGAAAGATGAACAATTGCAAAAGCATTTGCCAAGGATGTTTTCATTAATCAAGAATGAAAGTTGGGGGCTCAAAGACAATAAGATACCATCCTAATCTTAACCATTAATGGTGCCTACCCGGGATCAATGGATGTTACTTTTAGGACTTTGTCAACACCTTATGAGAAATCAAAGTCTTTGGGTTTCAGGTGAGTATGGTCTCAAGGCTAAAACTTAAAGGAATTGATAAAAGGGCACAACCAAGAGTGGAGCTTACGGCTTAATTTGGCTTAACACGAGGAAACTTACTAAGTTCAAACATAGTAAGGATTCATAGACTTAGAACTCATTCTTGATTCTATGGGTGATGGTGCATGGCTAATCTTAGTTGGTGAAGTGATTTGTTTGGTTAATTTCATTAATGAATGAGAGCTCAGCCTACGATGTCACAAGAAGCCCATTAAACCTTATCATTTAGAGGAAAGAGAAGTCATAAAAAGGTTTTCATAAGTAAACCTACGAAAGGATCATTGTTGAAACCCGCTTAACAAAGGACCCATAAATGTTTTAACGAAACACTAAGAGGGCAAGGATGCTTCTGTGCCCTAAGCCTCATGCCTCTTCTGGCCTTAGACATGCATGACGGTTGCTTCATTCTGGCTCTCGAGCAAGTGAAACGATTGGTATCATCACCTAGGGCTAAATAACAAACCCCCAACACAAATCCCACTAAGAAATCAGAATGAAAAAGAGTTTGTGTGCTATCACCATACCATTTGTAATGCATGTATGAGTGCTACCATGACTCTTTTTGTCATGAAAAAATAAAATGAGTCTCGACAATGGATATCTCAACTCTCACATCGATGAAGAATGTAATGAAATGCGATACTTGGCGTGAATTGCAGAATCTTGTGAACCATCAATTCTTTGAATGCAAGTTGCACCTTTAGCCATTATGCCAAGGGCATGCCTGCTTGGCTATCATGCATCATCACCCTTTCTAACCTCTCGCCTATCGAGCGGTTTATTATGGTTGGCCCAAAAATGAGTCCCTAGCAATCAAAGCCCTATGACTATCAATGCTAAAGCTCCTAGTGTGAATCATCTTTGGTGACATGCACTCATCCAACAGAACCCATTGGACCCTCCACATCACTTAGTCAATGCTCACATTGTGACCCTAAGTCATGTAAGATTACCTATTGAGTTTAAGTATATGAATAAGTAAAGGAAAAGAAACTTACCAAGATTCTTCTAGTAACAATGAGCGAACCAATAAAAGCCCAAGTTGAGAATCGAAAACCCTTGGAGTCCAAATTGTAGTTTGGTGAAACATCTTCAATGATGGACTAGGCCTAAGTCCCATAGAAAGAGGTGTTAGAGAGGCTGAGAGTCCTGTTATGCTTGGATCCTATCGCACTATAAGACTCTATCTATGAGTCAGGTTGTTTGGGACTGCAGCCCTAATCGGTTGGTAAATTTCATCCAAGGCTGAATACAAGTGAAAAACCAATAGTGAAAAAGTACTACAAGGGAAAGATGAAAATGACTTTGAAAAGGGAGTCAAAGAGTGCTTCAAATTATCGAAAGGGAAATGGATAAGGAACGATGATGCACCCTAGTTAGATGTGGAATGGTGAAAGCCAGTCGATTGATTAGCTTAGGGCATGGACTAACATGTGTCACAGTGGCTGCCCAACCCTGGGCTTTCGATATACGCATGGAGACATTGTCGCTATGATCGTGGAACATAACACACATCATCTCAACATACCTCAAAACTCGTGTGCTCCTGGCATCAGCCTACAAGCTCCTAATCTAGCTTGTCTTGAAACATAGACCAAGAAGTGTGACATGTGTGCAAGTTAACATGCTAGACAACCTATAAGGTGCAAGGAAGTTGGTTGGCGAGATCCCTCACAGGTGCACCATCGATCAACCTTGATCTTCTAAGAAAGGTTCGAGTGTGAGATTACCTATTGAGGTGAACTATGATTGAGTGGGGCTAAGCTATGGGAAACTCTAGTGGAAGCCCGTAATGATACTAATGTGTAAATCATTCATCTAACTTGGGTATAGAGGTGAAAGACTAATTGAACCATCTAGTAGCTAGTTCCCCCTAAAGTTTCCTTAAAGATAGATGGAGCCCTTAGCGAGTTCTATTGGGTAAAGCCATGGTTAGAGGCATTGGGGCACAATGCCTTCAACCTATTCTCAAACTTAAATAAGTAGGATGATGTAGCTACTTCATTGAGATGCTCCATGGAATCGAGACCTCAAAGTGGGCATTTTTGGTAAGTAGACCTGGCGACATAGGATGAACTAAAAGTTGGGTTACAGTGGCTAATTGTGTGCTAACTTAGAACCCTCAAAGGTGTTGGTCAATTAAGATAGTAAGACAGTGATCATGGAAGTCAAAATCCTTTAAGGAGTGTGTAACAACCCACTTGTCAAATCAACTAGCCTCGAAAATAAATGGCGCTTAAGCATGTGACCTATACTAGATCATCGAGGCAAGGGTGAAGCTCTAATGAGTAGGAAGATATAATGGTTGCTGTAAAACTCAGTGCGTAAGCTTGTGCAAAGAGACTATTAGTGCAGATCTTGGTAGTAGTAGCAAATATTGAAATGAAAACTTTGAAGGCCAAAAAAAGGAAAAGTTCCATGTGAACAGCACTTGCACATAGGTTAGTCAATCCTTAGAGATAGGTCCAACATGAGCTTTGAAAGGAAATTGAGTTGAAATTCCTAAACTAGGACACAATGGCTAACAACAACATTAGGGATTCCAAAGACATCGATGGGGGTTTTAAGAAGAGTTATCTTTTCTATTTAATGACCTGCCCACCCTAGAAACAACTCAATTGGAGGTAGATTCCATTGGCCAAAAGAGCAACACATGTCACATTATGTCCTATTTACCCTAGCAGCCCTTGAAAATATGGAGGAGTGAGTGCTATTTATGCCCAGTTGTACTCATAATTGCATGGGTTTCCAAATTGAACAAGCTCTAGTCGATGGAATAATGTAGGTAAGGGAAGTCAGCAAAATGGATCTCTAACCTTGGGAAAATGATTGGCTCTAAGGGTTGGGCATAGGGGTCCTAGTCTTGAACCTTTTGGCTATCAATGCACTACTCGAGCTGCCCCCACGATGAGAGTAATTCGATACATGTAGGCTGGGGGATAGACTAAGAATGGCTCCTTCGGGGGGCCTTCCCTATGTGATGAATAGTCAACTCAAAACTAGTATGGACTAGGGGAATTCGACTGTTTAATTAAAATAAAGCATTGCGATGGTCCCTAGGGATGCTCACTTAATGTGGTTTTTGCCTAGTGCTTTAAATGTCAAAGTGAAGAATTTCAACCAATCATGGGTAAATGGTGGGAGTAATATGACTCTTTTAAGGTAGCCAAATGCCTTTACATCTAATTAGTGACACAAATGAGTGGATTAACAAGATTCCCATTATCCCTTTTGACTATCCAACAAAACCACAACCAAGGGAATGGGCTTAGCAGAACCAACAGGAAAGAAGACTTAATTGAGCTTGATTCTAGTCTAACTTTGTGAAATGACTTGAGAGGTGTAGGATAAGTGGGAGCCCTCTGATGAAATTGAAATACCATTTCTATTAATGTTATTTTACTTATTTCATGAATCAGAGGTAGGGCACAACCTTTTTTTTTTTACATAAGGCAAGCCTCGGTTGGTCAATCTAGGCAAAAGACATTGTTAGGTGGGGAGTTTGCTGGGGCAGCACATCTATTAAAAGATAACACAGGTGTCCTATGATAATCTCAATGAGAACAAGAATCTCATGTGGAACAAAAGGGAAAAGGCTCATTTTATTTTGATTTTCAGTACAAATATGAACCATGAAAGCATGGCCTATTGGATCTTTTAGACCTTTGAAATTTGAAGCTAGTGGCATTAGAAAATTAGCTTGTGGCAATGAAGTATTCATTAGCAACATTGTTTTTTGATCCTTTGATGTCACTCTTCTTATCATTGTGAAGCAAAATTCTCTAAGTGTTGGATTGTTCACCCACCAATATGAAATGTGAGCTAGGTTTAGACTATTGTGAGATACATTAGTTTTACTCTATTGATAGCAATATTACAATAGTAATTGAACCTAGAATGAGAAGAACTGTTGACTTGCACAATTGGTCATCGTGCTTGGTTGAAAAGCTAGGGGTAAAAAGCTATCATGTGCTGGATTATAATTGAATGCCTCTAAGTCAAAATCTAGGCTAGAAGTGGTTCACGTGCCCATCATCCAATTACCGACCTATAGCATGGATGCATGGCCCCTAACGGCATGTGTCATAGGTGCAACCCCTATTACGGACAAGCTATACAAGCCTCATTAGAGCTCAATTCCTATTGAGCGATGAGTAAAATCTTTTGCAGATGACTTAAATATGCAATGGGGTATTGTAAGTGGCAGAGCAACCTTGCTACCATGATCCACTGAGATTCAATCCTTTGTCGCTTCAATTCATCCCTCCCTCTAACTGGTAGAGTTACCTTGAACACCTTTTTGGTAGATGTTGGCACTTGGTGTGGCATGTGTACCATAACCCTCCCATCCAAGGCAGTTGTTTGCCTCTCAATTGCTATTGGCACTAAATAACGCTCGATGCATGTGTCATGAGCTCTAGTCTTAAGCCAAACTCTGTGTGGCCTTGGACAGGGAATTGACTCCATTTGCCTAAGTCAGCATATAAAATTCAAGTGCTTAGCATAATTCTAGCTCATCAAAGATTGTGTTATAGTATTGGGCCTTCTAGAAGCCCATATATACTGCTCCTCCTATGACTGTATCCAGGCATGCTCACACCTAGGTTTGGCCATGTTTTCATACCTCGATCATCAGTGCTTGCACTTGGGTCTGACTGTGTGTTAGTGCATCACTCACCAATGCACGGACCTAGGCCTGGCTCAATCCTACTAACCTAGACACCATGCCTGAGCTTTTAGAGTCTTGATGATTGTCGATACCACTAGTCTGGGCTAGTTCCCCATGATCTAGGTCTCTAATAAGCTTTAAGTCTTGGTCCCCCTGGCTATCAGACCTTGTTTCACTAGAGCTAGAATTACTCCTTGACTTAGAGAGAACCCCTAGGCTAGTACCAGCTTGTGGACTATGACACATGCACCTGTCTCAACCACCATCGAGACATGTTGGCTTTGGACTCAACACATGCTTTGACCACTATCAACACATGTTAGCCTTTTGTATGGGTAGTTCCCTCAAATACCATTGGCACATGTTAGGCCATGAATCATGTGCGGGTATCTTGGTATCGGCCATGCACCATGCACACCATGATCAAGTAATAGGAGGGCTTAGCACATTTTTATATTTCGGTTATGCCAATGCCATTTTAATGGCTTGCAATTTCATATAAGTGCTCACTAGTGCCTGCACATAGGCTTGGCTCAATTTTGCCAAACATAAACACTGTGTTTAAGTCGCAGAGTCTTGATCACTGCCAATACCACTATTTTGGGCTAGTTCCCCATGACCTAGGCCTCCAATAGGCCTCATGGCTCAATCCCCTTAGCTGTTAGACCTTATCCTACTAGAATTATAACTACACCTTGTCTTGAAAAGAACCTTTACGTTTGATTATCTTATAGACCAAACATATGCACATGCCTCGACCCCTATTGGGACATGTTAGCCTTTGGTCTTAAAACATGCTTCAACCACCATCGGCACATGCTAGGCCATGCACCATGCGTATGTATCCTGGGCCTAGGCCATGCACCATGTGCACCATGATCGAGCAGTAGGTGGATTTAGGCACATCTTATTTCTGCAGAGCCAATGCCATTTTTATGGCTTGTAAAATCATATAAGCACTCTCCAATGCCTGTACCTAGGATTGTCTCAATTTTGCCAAACATGAACACCAAGTCCTAGCCTCTAGAGTCTTGATCATTACTTATACCACTATTTTAGGCTAGTTCCCCATGACCTAGGCCTCTAGTAGGCCTCAAGAACAAGTGTTCATGGCTATTGGACCCTATCTTGCTGGAACTAGAATTATCCCTTAACTCAAAGAGAACCACTAGGCTTATACTAGCTTGCGAACCATTACACACACACATGCCTTGACCTTCATCGAGACATGTTGGGCCTTGGTCTTAGCACATGCTTTAACCATCATCAGCACATACTGGCCCTTTGTATGGGCAGTTCCTTTAAAAACCATCAGCACATGCTGGGTCATGCTATCTTGGGCTCGAGCCATGAACCATGGGAACCATAATTGAGTGGTAGGTGGGTTTAAGCAATTTGTTCATTTTTGCTAAGCCAATGCCATTTTTATGGCTTCTAAATTCATATAAGTGCTCACCAACACTCGCACTTAGTCCTAACTCAATTTTGCCAAACTTGAAAACCATGCATAAGCCTTTGGAGTCTTGATCACTACTCATACCACCAATTTAGGCTAATTCCCCATGCCCTAAGCCTTTAGTACACTTCAAGGCTTGGTCCCTTTAGTTGTCAGACCCTATCCCACTAAAATTAAAACTTCTTCTTGACTTAAAAAGAACCCATTGGCTTGGGCCAGCTTGCAGATTGTGACACATATGCATACCTTGACCACCATCATCACCCAATGACCCTCAGTGCATGTGTCAAGGTCTGCAAGTTGGTCCAGGCCTAGGGGTTTTTTCCAAGTTAAGTAGTAATACAAGTTCTAATGGGATAGAGTCTTATAGTTTAAGAGACCTGGCCATAAGGTGCGTTAAAGGTTCAAGTCACATGGAACTAGCCTAGAACAATAGGGCGAGTATTGATCGAGACTCTAGAGGTTTAGGAAAAAGGATAAGGTTAGGCAAGATTGAGCCAGGCCCAAGGACAGGCACTAGTGAACAATGGGTGGGCACCTAGTTAGACTAAAGTAGAAGCACTAATGATCGAGGTATGGGTGCATGGTCTTGGCATGCATGAACACAATCCTAGAAGGATTATATTTAAGGGCTTCTAGAAGGCTTGGTGCTTAGCATGATTTTAGCAAGTCAAAAATCATGCAATAGCACCAAATCCCTCAAAATCAAGGATTGTAATCTCTAGAGTTTAAGAATGTATTTTAGGCTCTGATTATAAAGGAGACTCAGCTATAAAGAGAGAGTCCTCCATTTTTATTACGCACACACTAAAACCATTGAGTAATAACATTTTTACTCTTGTTTTAAACTTTTTGTTGTTCTTTTAACCTTTCTTCAAACACTTATTATGCCCTTTTGTTTTGCAATGTACTAGGCAGCCAACCTCGCAGTCTAGAGTGATCATGCATTATTTCTTATCTTAGATTGATCTAGGATGTAGAAGAGTTCATTCCCCTATTATGGAGCTATACGATCCTAGAGCTTGAGTCTTAGCCTATGATAAGTTGTATCAAAGTCTAATTTAAGGGAGTTAGGAGTAGGTAGCAAAACCAAATACTAGGGGGTATCAAAGCCTGGATCAAACCAAAGGTGGTGACTAGAGCCTTGGTTAGTGTGCAACAGATCCCTACTCATGACATGAGGAGCCAGAGTTGTCGTAAGAGCTAAAGTTGGTGTGAAAAGCCAAAGTTGGCATTAGTGCAAGTTAGGGGACTTACATGCGAGCATCCTAGTGTGGTGTGTAAGAACTATGGTAAGTTGTGCAAGCATGTTTTAGGCTATAGCATGTTTAGGGAAAACCAGAGAAGAGGCTAAAGAGAGGTGCTTGAAGAGTGCCCACCTATAGACAAATGGGGGAAAGCTTTAGAAAGATATGTGCCAACAAGCACTAGATTAGCAAAGTATGGGAGTCTATTTTGTAAATAATAGATTGGTTTAGAGATGTTAAGGGACCCTTGAATAAGGCACTAGAGAAGTTCATGCAATGTAATGAGGCATTAGAGTCCATGGTGACAACTTTGTGAGAAGAGCTAGCTAGGCTCAAGGTTGACCATGCTACATTACGAGCTGCTAAGGTTGCTGATGCAAGCTTATAACCGAGAGTGGAGGTGCCTAAACATTTCATTAATAGACTAATGCCATGGGTCAAGGTCAAGCTGTAATGAAAAGGCATTTAAAAGTTGAGTCGGGCTAGAGTTGCTATAGAATCATTAACTCAGGTTGAGTGCACCAAGTTTCCAAGGCCAAAAAAAAAAAAAAGAGTGTGAGAGACACCGATGGTAATTCCTTAAGAGAGGAAAAGGCTATGAGGAAGCCTAGATTTAGCAAAATTGATAAACTATCAACAAAGGCATGAGGCCCATGAGTTGCTATTTTTTTGCCAGTCCATATTGGGTTAGGGAGTGCCTAAAGCTTTCAACCATCAAAAAGGAAGAGACGTTGTCCAAAGGCAAAGTGGCAATGGTAAACAACCCTAGAAAGGGCCCAACAAGGAGCAACTAGGTGCTAGTCGAGACTGTTAAGGGATTGAGACCTCTCAAAAAGATGATAAAGGGAAACCAATGGTAATAGAGTGCACAGTATGAGTTCCATAGTACAACCAAATTCCTCATAAGAGAGGGTGCAATAGATAACTCAAAATCAAAAGTGTCGACAGCATAAGTTAAAGGGACCAGCACCTGTACCTAGGCCTGGCTCAATTTTGCTAGACCTGAACACTATCCCTGAGCTTTTAGAGTCTTGATCACTACCCATACCACTATTCTATGCTAGTTCCCCATGACTTGGGCCTCTAGCAGGCCTTAAAGCCTAGTCCTTCTAGTTGTTAGACCTAGTACCACTAAAACTAGAACTGTTTCTTGACTCGAAGAGAACCCTTGGGCTTAGACTAGCTTGTGGATCATGACACATGCACATGCTTCGACCACCATTAACATAAAATGACCCTCAATGCATTCATATACCTCGACCATTATCGAGACTTATTAGCCCTTTGTCTTGGCACATGCTTCAATCAGCATTGGCATAAGCTGGCCCTTGTATAGGTAGCTCCCTTAAATGCCATGCACTACATGTGAGTATCCTAGGCCTAGGCCACACACCATGCACACCATAATTGAGCAGTAGGTGGGTTCAAGCACATCTTTGTATTTCTACCATGCCAATGCCATTTTTATGGCTTGTAAATTCATATAATGGTCTCCTAAACTTTCATGTTAAGTTCATGGCAAGATGACTTGTTTTCTATTTTTCATGATGTTTGGAATTTTTCATGGTTTAAGATTTTTTAAAATTTTTTTAGAAAGAGTTTTGGCCCTAAATTTGGTACATGATGCTTGTATTTTTGTTGGCATTCATAAAAAATTTAGCTAAAAATTTGAAATGTAGAAGATTTTGTGGCCATTTGGAAAAAGCATCCCCATTTTAGACACTTGAATGGCTACTGCCTATGAACTTGTAAAAGCTCTTATGCTATTTAAAGAGGTATGAGTTGTTAAGGTTCCTTGGGGGATAGGGGAGCAATATAAGGGCCAAGGGCTAGTACCCATCACACATCATGTGCACACGCCCCTAGCCTTTCATCCTTAATCGTCAGAACCCTTAGTGCCATCGATCAAGTTCTCTGATGATGCTTCGAAGATTGTGCCTTAGGCAAAAACACATGCTTGAGGCTAGCATGTGTACCGTGACCTAGAATCAAACTTTAGCCAAGGCCTTGACCATCAACGACACATGTTGGTACATGGTGTAAGCCTATGCCTTGACTATCATCAATACTAACTGGCCTTTGGTATGAGCACTTACATTAACTACCATCGTCACAAACTAGCCTTTGGTATGGGTACTTGCCTCGACCACCATTGGCACATGCTAGCCCTTGGTGTGAGCACATGCCAACCTTTGGTGCAAGCATATACCTCGATTAGCATTGGCACAAGCTAGACCTAATATGAGCACATACCTTAATTAGCATCGATAGAAGATGGCCCTTAGTGTAGGCAGTTGCCTCGAATACCATCGACACATGTTGGCCCTCGCTACTAGCACTTGCCTAAAACACTATCAGCATATGCTAGGCTTTGGTGAGGGCACATGCCTTGACCACCATCGGTACATACAAACCTTTAGTGTAAAATATGCCTGTTTGAAAAAAGTGCCCCCATTTTAGACCCGTTAATGTTGACTACCAGTACATCTATAAAATCTCTCATGCTCTTTAGGTGTTCATGATGGGCCTGTCATTATGTACATTTGTGGTAACATCCTTAGAGCAAAATCTAGGCCATGCATGCCTTTTGGCCATGTTGTCTGATGACTTGTTGCTTTGGTGACTCGTAAGCAACCCATGGCCTTGACTGGTTGGCATGCATATGTAAAAGGGCTTGGCTATGCCAAGCTCAAGCCCATGCCTGTAGTTGATGCTACCCCAAACCTTAAACCAATCCTTGAATCAAGTAATGGCACTTTGGGTTGGTACAAGCAGAAGCTATGGTTACAGGCTTGGTCTAGCCTAGTCTATCGGGTATTTGGCAATATCATAGTCTTTTTTCATCGACCACAAAAATGCCTAGGCCTAATCAAGCCCGTGCATGCAGTTGATGCTGCCCAAGGCCCTAGGAACAAGTTCCTGAATCGATCAATGTCTTTTTTGGATGGTGACAATAGAGTTTGTGTGTACCATCCTAGCTAGAGTAAGCATTGGGGGTGTATGCCATTGTTGCCTATTGGATGGCAGGGGTAGTCTCATGGACATTGCTTGTGTTTCTCCCATGCCAAGCAATTATGGCATGGCCTCGTACGTTGTTTCATCTGCTCGCTCATCGAATAATTGATTAGGTGGGTTATAAACTAGTGTATGTGGATGCTATTGGTTGTAGTAATAAGCATAAGAGTGGTACTACAGTTGTGCATGTTGGCAAGCTCTGAGGTTGATGCATCAAATTGTTCACCCATCATCCATTTCAATCTACCCCTATGTGGTCATCATACCTTGGGGGTGCAATTAGGATCCTATGCCACATGTTGAAATCAATGGAAATCAAATGTCTTGCCATCCCTAATCAATCTTATGTCCTTAAAGGCTAGGAGTCAGACCTCAATTATACCTCATGACCCAATTATGCCATTGTTGCCTATTGGATAGTAGGGGTAGTCTCATGGACATTGCTTGTGTTTTTCCCATGCCAAGTAGTTGTGGCATGGCCTCGTACATTGTTTCATCTGTTTGCTCATCGAATAATGGATTGGGTGGGTTATAAACCAGTGTGTGTGGATGCTACCTTGTAGTAATAGGCATAGGAGTGGTGCTATGGTTGTGCATGTTGGCAGGCTTTAAGCTTGATGCATCAAACTATTGACCCATCATCTATTTTAATCTACCCCTATGTGGTCATCATACCTTGGAGGTGCAATTAGGATCCTATGCCATATACTGAATCAATGGAAATTGGATGTCTTGCCATCCCTCATCAATCTTATGTCCTTAGAGGCTACGAGTCAAAACTCAATCATGCCTCGTGACCCAATTATGCCACTCAAACTGCCATGGCTACATTGGTGCACTGGTGTTCGATAGTGCTCTTAGATGTGGAACATTTTGTAGGCGTGGGCTCTCTACCTTGCTCATCTAATGCTATGCATTTTATATGCTTAACATGCAAGATGTTTGTGCTCCATGTTAGCTCTCTTCGCTACTTAGTTGGTGCGTTGAGGCCTATGTGCTATTATAAACTAATTCAAATTGTGAAACTATGAATGGCTTATTAAATTAGTTATAGTTTATTTGATGGTATCTACTACTCGGATAACCATAGTAATACTAGAGCTAATACGTGCAGAAACCCCAACTTTTAAAAAGGATGCATTTATTAGATAAAAGGTCGACACGAGCTTTGTCCGTTATTTTGATGATTCATGATAACTTAATGGATTGCATGGCCTTTGTGCTATGCTAGCAACACATCATTCAAATTTTTGCCCTATGAAGTTTTGATGCTAGGATTGTGGTCTATTATGATGATGATGGGTGATGGAGAGTTAGGGTTTGATTCTGAAGAGAGAGCCTGAGAAATGGCTACCCCATCCAAGGAAGGCAGTAGGAGTAGAAATTACCCAATCTTGACATAGGGAGTTGGTGATAATAAATAACAATATTGAGCTTTATAAGTCTAGCAATTGGAATGACTACAATCTAAATCCCTTAGCGAAGATCCATTGGAGGGCAAGTCTGGTGCCAATAGCCATAGTAATTCTAGCTCTAATAGCATAAATTTAAGTTGTTACAGTTAAAAAGCTCATAGTTAGAGCTAGGGTTAAGTCATCTGGTCCACCTCACAATAAGCATCGATTTACTTGTCCCTACTACTAGCGATGTGCCCTTGGCCTTAACTGGCTAGGTCATTCCTCTGACACTACTTCTTTGAAGAAATTAGAGTGCTTAAAGCAAGCCCTTGCTTGTATGCATTAGCATGGGATAACATCATAGGATTTTAGTCCTATTGCATTGGCCTTCAAGATCAGAGTAATGATTAACAGAAACAATCAGGGGCATTTGTATTTCATAGTCAAAGGTGAAATTTTTAAATTTATAAAAGACGAACAACTACAAAAGCATTTACCAAGGATATTTTTATTAATCAAAAATGAAAGTTAAGGGCTAAAACATGATCAAATACCATCCTAGTCTCTACCATAAATGATGCCGACCAGGGATCAATGGATGTTACTTTTAAGACTCTGTTGGTACCTTATGAGAAATCAAAGTCTTTGGGTTTCA
Organism: Durio zibethinus; assembly: GCF_047325235.1. Taxonomy (NCBI): domain Eukaryota; kingdom Viridiplantae; phylum Streptophyta; class Magnoliopsida; order Malvales; family Malvaceae; genus Durio; species Durio zibethinus. The sequence goes on from NC_143171.1 coordinate 178,090, forward strand.
GGGGGAATATGGTCGTAGGGCTAAAACTTAAAGGAATTGATAGAAGGGCACCATTAAAAGTAGAGCCTATAGCTTAATTTCAGTCAACATGGGGAAACTAACCCGGTCTACACATAGTAAGGGTTGATAGATTGAGAGTTTTTTATTGATTCTATGAGTGGTGGTGCATGGCCGTTCTTAGTTTGTGGAGTGATTTTTCTAGTTAATTCTATTAATGAACAAGATCTCAACCTACTAACTAGCTATGCGAAGGTGATTCTTCATGGCTAGCTTCTTAGAGGGACTATGGCCATTTAGGCCAAGGAAGTTTGAGGGAATAACAAGTCTATGACACCCATAGATGTTTTGGGCTACTCATACACTACACTGATGTATTGAACGAGTCTATAGCCTTGGCTGACAGGCTCAGGTAATCTTTGAAATTTCATCATGATGAAGATAGATCATTGCAATTGTTAGTCTTCAATGAGAAATTCCTAGTAACCATGAGTCTTCAGCTGATGTTGACTATTTTTTTCCTTTGTAGACACCACCTATTGCTCTTACCGATTGAATGGTCCAGTGAAGTGTTTGGATCATGGTGATGTGGATGCTTTATTGCCAAAAATGTTGTAAGAAGTCCATTGCACCTTATCATTTAGAGAAAGGAGAAGTCGTAACAAGGTTTTCATAAGTGAAACTATAAAAAAAATCATTGTCAAAACCTACTCATCGAATGACCCGCAAACGCATTAATGAAACACCTAGGGATGAGGGTGCCTTTATGCCCTAAGCTCTTTTTAGCCTCATGCATGTGTAGCGGTTGATTCATTTTACCTTCTAAGTGGGTGACATGATTGGTATCATTGCCTGTGGCTAAATAATGAACCCTTAACATGAATCACACGAAGGAACCCTAATGAAAAAGAGTGTGTGTGCCATTGCCATCCCATTTACTATGTGTGTGAAGGCGACACCATGACTCTTTCTATCATGAAAAACCAAAATGACTATTTGCAATAGATATCTTGGCTCTCTCATTAATGAAGAATGTAGCAAAATGCGATACTTGGTGTGAATTACAAAATGGCATGAATCATTGAATCTTTGAAGGCAAGTTACTTCCCATTCCATTAGGCTAAGGGCACGTCTACCTAGGTACCATGCATTGTTGCCCTTCCACCCCTTGTCTATTAGGCTTTTGGTGAAGGGGTAACAGACGGCCTCTTATGATCTCGTCAATCATGGTTGGCCCAAAAGTGAGTCCTTGGCAATGATAGCACTAACCATCAGTGGTAAAGCTTTTGATGTGCCTCATCTCCTATGACATGCACTCATTATCTATTTAGACCCTATCAGGCCCCTTACATTGCTCGATCAATGCTTGCATCACCACTCTAGGTCAGGTAGGATTACCTATTGAGTTTAAGCATATCAATAAGTGGTGGAAAAGAAACTTACCAGGATTCCCCTAGTAATGGCAAGCAAACTAGGAAGAGCCTAGCTTGAGAATCAGGCACTCCTAGTATCCAAATTGTAGTCTAAAGAAGCATCTTTAGTGGCGAACCAGGCCTAAGTCCCTTGGAAAAAGGCACTAAAAAAGGTAAGAGCCCTATTGTGCCTAGACCCTATCCCACAATGAGGTACAGTCTGTGAGTCAAGTTGTTTGGGAATGCAACCCAAATTGAGCAATAAATTCTATCCAACGCTAAATGCAAGTAGTGACTGATAACAAAAAAGTACTACAAAAGAAAGATGAAAAGGTTTTTGAAAAGAGATTCAAATAGTGCTTGAAATTGTTATGAGGGAAGTAAATGGGGGTTGGCTATGCACTTTGGTCAGATATGGAATGGCAAGAGCCGGTCTATAGATCAACTCAAAGTATGGACCAATACAGGTCATAGTGGCAGCCTAAGCCTAGGCTTTTGATATGCCTATAGAGATGTCATTTTTGTAATTGTGGAATGCAACACAAGTCATCTCAGTGTGCCTTGGCACTCATATGCTCCTGACATTGGCCTATAGGCTCTCCATCCAGCCTATCTTGAAACATGAACCAAGGAGTCTGACATGTGTGCAAGTCAACAAGCTAGAAAACCTATAAGGTGTAAGGAAGCTAATTGATGAGATCCCTCACGAGTGCACCACTAACTGAACTTGATCTTCTAAGAAGGGTTCGAGTGTAAGCATGCCTGTTGGGATCCTAAAAGATAGTGAACTATGCTCGAGTAGGGTAAAGCTAGAGAAAACTCTGATGGAGGCCTACAGTGATATTAACGTGCAAATCATTCATCTGACTTGGGTTTAGGGGTGAAAGACTAATCGAACCATCTAGTAGCTAGTTCCCTCTAAAGTTTACCTTAAGATAGTAGGAGCCCTTAGCAAGTTCTATTAGGTAAAGCCAATGATTAGAGACATCAAAGGTGCAATGCCTTGAACCTACTCTCAAACTTTAAATAGGTAGGATGGTGTAGCTACTTCATTGAGCTGTGCCACAGAATCAAGAGCTCTAAGTGGGCCATTTTTGGTAAGCAAAATTGGCAATAAGGGATGAACTGAAAGCTGAGTTATGGTGCCCAACTGCATGCTAACCTAGAACCCATAAAGGGTGTTGGTCGATTAAGATAGTAGGATGGGGGTCATAAAAGTTGAAATCCACTAAGTGTGCAACAACTTACCTATCGAATCAACTAGCCTAAAAAATGGATGGCATTTAAATGTGTGACCTATACGCAACTATCAGGGCAAGGGCAAAGGCCAGGTCCTAATGAGTAGAAAGGCATGGTGGTCACTGCAAAGCCTGTGGCATAATCTTGGTGGTAGTAGCAAATATTCAAATGAGAACATTAAATGCTAAAAAGGGGAAAGGTTCCCTATGAATTGCACTTGCACATGGGTTAGTTGATCCTAAGATATGGGGAAAGCATATCTGATAGTGTGTCTAATGTGAGCTTTAAAAGGGAATTTAGTTAAAATTCCTAAACCAGGATGCATTGGCTGACAGCAATATTAGGTAGTCTAGAGGTGTTGGAGAGGGCCTTGGGAAGAGTTATCTTTTTTATTTATGGCCTGCCCACCCTAGAAATGGCTCAGCCAGAGGTAGGGTCCAGCAATCAAAAAAGCATCACAAGTCACATGGTGTTTTGTGTACCCTCAATGACCTTTAAAAATATGGAAGATCAAGTGCTCTCCATGCCCAATCATATTCATAATCACATCACTCTCTAAAGAGAATAGCCTCTAGTCAATGGAACAATATAGGCAAGGGAAGTTAGCAAAATGGATCGATAACCTCAAGAAATGGATTGGCTTTGAGGGTCAGGCACGGGGTCCTAATCCCAAACTCATTGGCTGTTGATGCACTACTTGAGCTGCTCTCATGGCAATAGTGGGTCGTTGTGTGTTGATCAAGTACGGACTTGGAAAGGCTTCCTTGAAGGTTTTCCCCGGGCAATGAATAGTCAACTTAGAATTGATATGGATAAAGGGAATCTAACTATTTAATTAAAACAAAGCATTACAATGGTCCCTACGAATACTCATGCAATGTGATTTTTGCCCAGTGCTTTAAATGTCAAAGTGAAGAACTCAACCAAGTGAGGGTAAACGACAGGACTAACTATGACTCTCTTATGGTAGCCAAATGCCTCATCATCTAATTAGTGAGCACATGAATGGATTAACATAATTCCCATTGTCCCTATCTACTATCCAATGAAACCACAATCAAAGGAATGGGCTTGATAGAATTAGCAGGGAAAGAAGACCTTATTTAGCTTAACTCTAGTCCAACCTTTTGAAATGAATTGAAAGGTGTAGGATAAGTGGGAACCCTAAGTCAAAATTGAAATACCAATACTTTTAACATTATTTTACTTATTCCATGAATCGGAGGTAGGGCAAAACCCCTTTTATTTGGCCTAAAGCCAACCTTGATCGATTGATTAGGATAAAAGACAATGTTAGGTGGGGAGTTTGGCTGGGGTAGCACATTTGTTAAAAGATAATGTAGGTGTCCTAAGATGAGCTCAACGAGAATAGAAATCTCATATAGAACAAAAGGATAAAAGCTCATTTGATTTTGATTTCTAGTAGGAATAAACTATGAAAGGATGGCCTGTTAATCTTGGAGACCTTCAGAATTTGAAGCTAGAGGTGTCAAAAAAGTTATCAGAAGGATAACTTGCTTATGATATACAAATGTTCATAGTGATGTTGCTTTTTGATCCTTCAATGTTGGCTCTTTCTATCATTATGAAGCAAAATTCACCAAGTGTTGGATTATTCACCCACCAATAAGGAATGTGACCTAGGTTTAAACCATCATGAGATAGGTTAGTTTTACCATACTAATGGTAGCGTCACAATAATAATTCAACCTAATACGAGAAGAATCATTGAGTCACACATTTGGTTATCCCACTTGCTTGAAAAGCTAATAGCATGAAGCTACCTTGTGCTTCATTATGACTGAATGCCTCTACATTAGAATCTAGGTTAAAAGGGACACATGCATCTGTCACCTAACTATCGACTAGTAGTAGGGGCCTATGCCTTGAAGGACACATGTCATAGGTGTAGCACCCATAGCAAACAAGCCATACGGGCCTCCTTGGAGCTCAATTCCCATCGAGTGGTGGAAAAAATCCTTTGTAGATGACTTAAATATATGATAGGGTATTGTAAGTGGTAGAATGGCCTTGTTGCCATGATCCAATGAAATTCAACCTTTTTGTTGCTTTGATTCACCCCTCCTTCCACCATAGCCACTGAAGTCCTCTCACTTTATTTTTTTTTTCACCACACCTCACTAGGTTTAGGGATGAATGGTGTTCTCTATTGCAATTGATTTAGTCGGGTGATGATGTCCTTTCCTTAAGCATACAAGTAAACAACAATTGAATGCTCTTGGTATTTGTTACAGTGATGGGCTCACTTTTGGTGTAAGAACTTGCCTTAAACTCCATCGGCACATGCTGGCCCTAATACAGGTTGTTGCCTTGAGCACCATCGACAAGATTTGGCCCTTGGTTGGTGCAGGCAATCACATCCAACACCATCTGCAAATGCTAGCCCCTTGGTGTGTGATGTTACCTTAGACACTAAAGCTAGATGTTGGCACTTGCCTCGACCATCATCGATATAAGTGGGCCCTTGTTATGGGTTGTTGCCTTAAACACCTCTTTGGTAAATGCTGAAACTTGGTGCAGCATGTGTACCATGAACCTCCTACCTAAGGCACTTGTCTGCCCCTCGATTACCATTGACACTAAATGATGCTCAGTGCATGGGTTATAGGTTCCAATCTTAAGCCAAACTCCATGCAGATTGACCTCATCTACCTAAGTTAGATTACAAAACTCAAGTACTCAGCATAATTCTAGCTTGTCAAAGATTGTGTTACTGTGTTAAGCCTTTTAGAAGCCCTCAAATATGATCTTCCTAGGACTATGTTCAAGTGGGCCCATACCTAGGTATGACCATGCACCCTCAACTAGGCTTGACCATGCACTCACACTTCGGTCATCAATGCCCACACTTAGTTCTGACTATATGCTTACGCATCGTTCATCAATGCTCGCACCTGGGCATGGCTTAATTTTTCCAAATTTGAACACTGTGTATAAGCCTTTGAAGTCTTGATCACTGCTCATACCACTATTTTATTTTAGTTCCTCGTGATCTAGGCCTCTTATAGGCCTTAAAGCTTGGTCCCCCTGATTGTTGTACCGTATCTTGCTAGAACTCGAACTGCTCCTTAACTTGGAGAAAACCCTTGGGCTAAGACCAGCTTGCAAATTGTGACACATCATATAACTCAACCACCATTGAGACAAGTTGGCCCTTAGCCTTAGTGCATGCTTCAACTATCAATGGTAAATGTTGCCCTTTTGTGCAGGTAGTTCCTTCAAACACCATTGCAACATGTTGGGCTATACACTATGTAAGGGTATCCTTTGCCCAGGCTATGCACCATGCACACCACTATCGGGCAGTAGGTAGGGTCAAGCACATCTTCAAATTTTTACTGTCTTAATGGTATTTTTATGGCTCGTAAATTCATATAGGCACTCACCAATGCCCACACTAAGGCCAAGCTCAATTTTGTCGAACATGAACACCATGCCTGAGCCTCTAGAGTCTTGATCACTACCCATACCCTTATTCTGGGTTGGTTCCCTATGACTTGTGCCTCTTATAGGCCTCAAGGCTTAGTCCTCCTAATTGTCGAAACCTATCTCGCGAGAACTAGAATTGCTCCATGAATTAGAAAAAATCCCTAGGCTTGGACCAGCTTGTAGACCGTGACACATGCACATGCCTCAACCACCATTGGGACATGTTAGCCATTGATCTTGGCACATGTTTTGACCAGCACTAGCACATGTTGGGTTATGCACCACGCGAGAGTATCCTAGACCCAAGCCATGCACCTTTCATATGATGATCAAGTAGTAGGTGGGTTCAAGCACATCTTCATATTTCTACCATGCCAATGCCATTTTTATGGCTTGTAAAATCATATAAGCACTCATTAGCAACAACACTTAGGCCTGGCTCAATTTTGCCAAACATGAACACTATGCCTAAGCCTCTAGAGTCTTGAACACTACCCATACCATTGTTTTATGCTAGTTCCTTGTGACTTGGGCCTCATTAAACCTCAAGGCCTGGTCTCCATGACTATTAGACCCTATCCCATAAGAATAGGGACTGTTCCTCTACTCAAAGAGAACCCTTGGACCTAGACTACCTTGCAAACCATGACACATGCACATGCCTTAACCACCATCAACATCAAATGACCCTCGATGCATATGTCACAAATCGTAAAAAAGTTCAAGACCAAAAGAGTCATGTGACGAGACTTGCTTATGATGATATGGGTAATGAACTAGGAAAGATTGAAATAGAGGCTGTAAAGGCACTTACTTTACCCAAGTGTGTGGGTCAAGCCAAGGCCAAAGTGTAAGCACTCAAGGTAAGTTGTATAGTGATAAGGATGAAGGCTACTCATTAGAAGTTTTTAGAAAGCCCTAAGATGCGGCATAAGCAGTCAAGCACAAAAAGGCCTAATAGAACCACCTGGAGATAGGCTAGGCTTGCGAGCATAAAACTTTTAGATAAACCTAGAGATAGGCTAAATGGGTGGGTATGAAAGGGCTAGAAAAGCTTGGAGGCAAGCAAGGTGTGAGGGCACTGAAGGTTTTAGAAGGATTAGGCACACGCACAGTGATGGGCACTATAGAGCCTATATGAGGAAGCCTCTAGAAAGCTCTAATTGCAAGTAGAGTGGCACTAAATGGAAAAGGCTCTGGAACTAGCTAGGCATGAGCACTCAAAGTAAGTGCTTAAACTTTTCCAAACCAAGGGGCTCAACAGGGAAACTAAAACTAGCAGATCTCTAGAAAGGCCTTAGCCAACCTTAATAGAGCCTAGGCACCGTATAACTATCTATAAGGCCTTTAATGGACATACACTTGGATTCATTCTAACTACAAATGCCAAGGGGGATCAAGTATAAATAGGCAAGTCTCCCCCTGATTTGTACATAAGCCATAATCAAGTGACAACAAGAGAAGCAAGAGTATAAAGCATTAAAGACTTAGGCCTTGAGAGCCTTTGTAGAGAACACATAAGGACTGTGTTCTAAGAGTAAATGTACATACCCCATCAAGTAAATAAACTACTCTTGCCTTAACCATTTCCTTTCTAGCATTTTTCTAAACTCCTAGGAGGTTTGTCGAGTTTCAGCACAAGTGCATAGCACAAAAAGTCAGTTAAGGGCTGACTTAGGCATACGGATGATAGTTTCCTACCTAAGGTTGCACAATAGCTAGACATGTAGATGGTAGTTTCTTGGGCTACGCACCATGTAAATCAAGATCGGATAGTAGGTAGGTTCAGGCACATCTTTATATTTTTACCATTTTAATGCCATTTTTATGGCTTGTAAATTCATATAATGGTCTCTTAAGCCTTCATGGGAAGTTTCATGGCAAGATGAACCATTTTCTATTTTTCATGATTTTTAAAATTTTTTACGATTTAGGATTTCTTAAAATTATTTTAAGAGTTTTGGCCCAAAATTTGGTATACATGATTTTTGTATTTTTGTTGGCATCTACAAAAAAATTCAGCTAAAAAATCAAAGTATGGAAGATTTTGTGGCCATTTGAAAAAAGCATCCCCATTTCAGACATTTGAATTGTTATTAGATGTGAACTTGTAAAAGCTCTTATGCTTATTAAGGGGGGAGAGTTGTCAAGGTTCTTTAGGAGATAAGGGGCCAATATAAGGGTTGAGGACAACACCCATCGCACATCATGCACTCACTCTCTAACCCACCACCCCTAATTATTAGAACCCTTAATACCACCGATTAGGTTCTCTAATGATGCTTTAGTGATGGTGCTATAAGCAAAAGAATGCAGTGCCAGCACATGTCTGAGCCTAACATGTGCATTATGGCCCAAAATCAAACTTTGGCCAAGGCTTCAACCATTAATAGCACATGCTACTGCATGGTGCAGGCACATGCCTTAACCATCACCAGCATAAGTTAGCTCTTAGTACAAGCACTTACCTCGATCAGCATTAGCACAAGCTAGCCTTTGGTATAGGCACGTGCCTTGATCACCATTGACACATGCTGGCCCTTGGTACAGGTACATGCATTGATCTGGCCCTTGGTGCAAGCACATACCTCAATTAGCATTGGCACAATCTGAACTTGGTACAAATATATACCTCAATCAGCATCAATACATGATGGCCCTTGGTGCGAGCAGTTACCTTGAACACTATCGATACATGCTGGGCCTTGGTACAGAAACATGCCTCGACCACTATTGGCACCTATGGACCTTTAGTGTAGGATATGCCTATTTGAAAAAGTGTCTCCATTTCAGACACTTTAATGTCTACTATTGAAATATTTGTAGAATCTTTCATGCATTTTAGAAGGTGATTGTTTGGGCCCCTCTCTCCTTCCCATGAAAAGAAAAGGTGTGTGTGATGAGCTTGTCATTACATACATCCATAACAACATCTTTGGAGCAAAATCCAAGCCATGCATGCCTTATAGCTGTGTTGTTAGGTGACTGGTTGCTCTAGTGACCTGTAACCATCCATCGCCCTAATCGGTTGGCATGCATGAGAAAAACTTAGCTATGCCAAGTTCATACCCATGCCTACAGCTGATGTTGCCCTAGACCCTAGACTAAGTCCCTAAATTGGGCAATGGCTCTTTAAGGTGGTGCAAGCAGAAGCGGTGGTCACAAGCTTGGTCTGGCCAAGTCTTTTAGGTATCTGGCAACCTCGTGGTCTTGTTTCATCAACCATAAAAATGCCTTAGCCTAGCCAAGCCAATGCATGTGTCATGGGTAAAGGGCTAAAGTTTAGCACCCGTACAGCCATAGTTGGAAACTACCATCCATTTGCCTAAGTTGGCCTTTTTTTCCAACTTTGTGCTGAACGCTTGTGCTGTGCACTCCATTGGCTCTCTAGCAACTTGAGAAAAAGCTAGGAATGAGAGTTAAAGCAATTGTATTTCTATTTACTTGACACTATGTATAATTACCCATTGTCCTTACAATGACTTCTATGTCTATCTCCAAGTCTCTATGTATGGCTAAGTTTAAGACTTGGTTCTTTTAACTTCTCTCTTGTTATTGCTAACTTTTTACAAATGAGAGGAAAGACCCTTATTTATACTTAAGTTTCCCTAGCATATATGGCCTTTATTGATCCAAGTGTGTCACCATCATATGCCTTTAGTCTATTACATAGTCCTTAGACACTTTCTAGGTTGGCTAAGGCCTTTACAAAATCTAGCTGGTTCTAGGCTCCTTATTGAGCCTCATGTTTGGAAGTGTTTGGGCACACTAGTTGACTGCCCATGCCTAGCAGGTTCTAGAACATTCCCTATTTAATCACTATTCTACTCAGAGATAGGGCCTTTCAAAGCTTCCTCATTTGGGCACTATAATACCTATTGCTATTCCTACACATGGCCCTTCTATAACCTTTAATGGCCATGCATGTGGCCTACCTCTAGGCTTTTCTAGACTCTTTTGCACTTGTGTGCCTAGCCTGTCTCTAGGCTAATCTAGAGCCTTTTGTGCCTACCTTCTCATGCCACTCTTCTGGGGCATTCTAGATCTTTCCAATGGGTAGTCCCTATTCTCGGTACTAGGCTGCTCACCTTACCATACTCTTGCACCTTAGCCTAGGCCCTAGCTTGCTCACTGAGCCTAGTATGTGCCCTTAGGACCTTGGTCTCAATCCTTCTAGGTCTTTCACCTACACTAACTTGAAAAAGCTGAGTCTATCAACTAACTTGGCTTAGGACTTTGTGCGCAAACCATGACATTCTCTTGCACTTGTCAGATCGATGTCCCATTCTCGTCTTGATGGTCTTTGGCACACAATGGTTCTTGGTACATGATGGTTCTTAGTACAACATCATAGTCATCCCGTGTTCTGGTCATAATCCCAATATGGTTCCTATGAAACCAATGCTTGTCAAATTAAGTAGTGCCTCAGTTGGTGACATGCCATTACCCTCTCTTCATGCTCAATTGGCCCTTTAGGGTATACAGCACTTGCATCACATAGGCTTCTATGATCCTAGCTTGTTGAACCATACAATGCCTCTATGCCTAATGTGCCATTACCCTCTTCTCTACACCATGGGGTCCTTTCCCTCTCCTAGCACTCAATGGGCCTTTTTAGGTGTACAGTGCATAAGTGTAGGGCATCCATGCTCATGTCTAGGCCATTACCCTTTCTTCAACAAACCATCCATCTTTAGGGCCGGTGTCATTTATGCCTCCACCTTAATAAGGCAACATCAGTAAGATACATAAAAACGGTGCTTACCTTAGTAGCATCGTCCTGTATACTCATGGCCTAGAAGTACTACTCCATCCCCCATAGATAATTGTCTACTTTCTTGGCTATCTTAGTCCCCTTAAACTCCTTGGGCTTGGAAATTTCCACACAAGTCTTAGACACTCCAATAATCATACCATTCTCAATGGCTATCTTGCAAGCAACAAACCACCATTTGACCTCCTCCATTTCCTTATGCATAGTCTCCACCTGGGCCTCTAAGGCTTCATTCCTTTGGGTGATCATGTCAATTGCCTTATCAAAGCCACTTGCAACTCACTATTGAGCTCTTCCTCCATGGAGTCTAATGCCTCGATGTGAGTTTCAACCTCGTCAAGCTTCTCCTTCACATCGTCCATTGTCACCTCCACCTTAGATAGCCTCCCATCCATGGTAGACTAGATGTCCCTTGAACTAGCTTTCTTCCCCTTTCCACAGCCTTACTCTTAGGCCTTGAGTTGTTGGCTAGCAACATTACTCTGGGATGCCATTTTTGTAAATGCCTTGAGTGTGATCTAAACATCACCGAACACCTACACAGAACCTACTCTGATACCAATTATCATAGGCTTGGATCTTTTAAATTGAAATCCATGCAACCTTAGACTAGGAATGAGCTCCTTATGTCTAAGTTAGCCTATGAACCAAGTGTGCAGGCACTAGACCAACTAGAAATGCAGAATATGCAAGTTTGAAAAAATAAGAGAATGTTGGAATATGTTGTATATTACTATAGACAAAATGTGTCTAATTATGTACAACTATGGGTGGGGTGACCCTCTATTTATAGTTGAGGCCTTAATACTAATTATGGTTGCTTCCTAAAATCAAAAGATTATATGATTCCAAGAATTAAGGGATTTACACATTAATACACATATTAAACCCTGATTCTAAGGACCCCTCTTGATTCTTAGGGTTGACTAGATCCTCCCATTGAATGCTACCAATCCTAGATGCCTCTAGAAGATTTTGGATCTACTAATCTCCCCTGAGTCCATCTAGGTGCGATGTGGGCATGTTGCAAGCTTGGTCCTGGCTGGGCGGTTTGGACATTTCTCCCATGCTTACTATGCCAACCCTTGCAACTGTCCCTAGTGCTTGAGCCTATTAATATTTAAACAATTAATAAGTAAAAAATTTTAAAAATAGATCTGTTTATCGAATAAGTTTAAATAGTTATGATTATTTTAACAATTATTTATTTTAAATCGTTATGACTTTTAGTTTTCTCATATAACAATAGCTTTTGTTCATACAAGCTTATTCAGATTAAAATAATATTAATTTATTAATATTTAGACAATTAATAAGAAAAAAAATTTTAAATAAATATGTTTACCAAACAAGTTCAAATAGTCACAACTATTTGAGTAATTATTTATTTCAAATCATTATGACATTTTGTTTTGCCATAAAACAATTGTATCAATTCATATAAACTTATTCAAAATAAAATAATACTAATTTATTAATGTTCCCAAAATTAATGAGTAAGAGACTTAAAAAATGAATCTATTTACCGTACAAGTTCAAATAGTTATAACTAATTGAACAATTATCTATTTCAAATCATTATGACCTTTTGTTTCGTCATAAAACAATTGTTTTTGTTCATTCAAGCTTATTTCAAATAAAATAATATAAATTTATTAATATTTCAAAAATTACTAAGTAGAAATTTAAAAAATAAATCTATTTTCTGAACACATTCAAATAGTTATAACTATTTGAACAATTATCTATTTCAAATAGCTATGACCTTTTGTTTTGTCATAAACCAATTGTTTCTATTCATATAAACTTATTTGAAATAAAATAATACTAATTTACTAATATTCCAAAAATTAATAAATAAAAGATTTAAAAAATAAATTTATTTATCGAGCAAGCTCAAATAGTTATGACTGTTTGACAAAACAAAAGTCATAACGATTTGAATTATATAATTGTTCAAATAGTCATAACTATTTAAACTTATTTGGTAAACAAATTCATTTTTTAAATCATTTACTTACTAGTTGTCAAAATATTAATAAATTTATATTATTTTAATTGAAACAAGCTTTTATGAATACAAAAAAAATATTTTATAATAAAACAAAAGGATATAGCGATTTGAAATAGGTAACTGTTCAAATAGTCATAACTATTTAAACTTGTTTGATAAACAGATTTAGTTTTTAAATCTCTTACTTATTAATTTTTGAAATATTAATAAATTAAAATTATGTTATTTCTAATCAGTTGTATAAACAAAACAATTGTTTTGTGACAAAACAAAAGGTCATAATGATTTGAAATAGATAATTGTTCAAACAATTATAACTATTTGTACCAGTCATGCCAATAGATTCATATTTTAAATCCATTATTTATTAATTTTTAGAATATTAATAAATTAGCATTACTTTATTCCAAATAGGATTATATCAATAGAAAATTTGTTTTATGACAAAACAAATAGTCATAACAGTTTGAAATAAATAATTGTTCAAATTGTTATAACTAATTGAACTAGTTTTATACAGATTTATTTAATTGTTCAAATTGTTATAACTAATTGAACTAGTTTTATACAGATTTATTTTTTAAATCTCTTATTAATTATCAAAATATTAATAGATTCATATTATTTTATTATAAATAAACTTATATGAATAAAAACATTTGTTTTATGACAAAACAAAAGGTTATAATGATTTGAAATAGAGAATTGTTCACATAGCCGTTAAATCTCTTAGTTATTAATTTTCATAATATTATTAGATTAGATTACTTTATTTCGAATAAGATTGTATGAGCATAAATAATTATTTTATGACGAAACAAAAGATTATAACTATTTGAAATATATAATTGTTTAAATAGTCATAATTATTTGAACTGGTTCAATAAGCATATTTATTTTTTAAATCTCATACATATAAATTTTTGAAATATTAATAAATTAGTATTATTTTATTCTGAATTGGCTTGTATGATGAAGAACAATTGTTTTATGACAAAACAAAAGTTCATAATGGTTTAAAATAGATAATTGTTCAAATGTGTTAGCTTTATAGGTGAGATGACGACCAAGAGGGGGGTGAATTGGATTTCTCCAAATTCTTCCCAAACAATGATTTCAATTTAGTTGAATGAAAATTAAAACAATAAGCACTTTTGATGAAAATATAATGCAAACAATAACAATTAATGAACCTAAAATCAAATATAAGCAATAATAAATTGTAAAGAAATAGGGATAGAGAAATCAAATACAATGATTTATAGAGGTTCGGTCCTTCTCCACAAGGCACCTACGTCCTCTCTTCTTGGTTGTCCACACCAAGGCTTCACCCCACTATTCTTGAATTGAAAATACAACCTATCTTTTTCTTTCTAAGGCTTAAGATAGAAACCTCTACCCTTTGTAGTATTTTACCCAATCTCACTACAAAGCTCTCAAGAAGATACCTCACCTCTTGTTCTCTTCCACCCTTGTATATCAAAGGTAATTTTTCAAACAATAGAACAACTTCTCTAAGGCTAAGTGTTTGCTAAGTTTAAGTACATGAAAATGATGAATGAACAACAAATTAAAATTGGATACAATAAATACAAAGATATGGACTTTGAAGCTCTAAAAACTCTTGATTTTTTTTTATACAATGAAAATATAGCTTGTTGGCTCTTGCTCTCTTGATTTATCAATCCTCTTGGTGTGTTGGAGTGCCAAATTTATAGAGAAATTGAAGAAGTAGCCATTGGGGAAGCTTGGGAAGTGAAAGTACCCATTGAATGCATGAAAAAAATAGCTGTTGGTGTGATTCCACCCAGACCCGATTGATCCCTTCCTTAAGGGGATCGATCTTGTCAATGGCTAGGTGGTTATCTTCTATTTGCACTCTACCCACTAATTTGATCATATATTGAGTTATATAAATCCAAATCACAAAAAGTTTGAAGATTTAGAAACTATACTTAAAGGGCTTTCTATCCATATAAAATTCATCACCTAATTCATTGAGTATGAATTATAGTGAATTTTTAAAATTACCCCTTTGTGCAGTTTTTCTAACAACTGCAGAGTGTCTAGTAAAAATTCAAAATCTTTTCTTAGAAAATTTGGATTTTGATTTTGTTTATCCATTAGAAAGTAGACTCAAAGAACTTTCCAACCATATAAAATTCAAATATTAAAACTTTGTGAATTAATACAGAAAAATAAAATAAATTCATTGTTGGAAAACTTTGTTCTTGTAAAACAGCTTTCTTAAGTTAATCTTTTTCTCAAAACCAATATTATCAAAATTGTATTAAGTCCAAAATAAATAAATTCACTTTAAAAACAACAATTGAACTTTCATTTAAGCTCAAATAAATAATCTTTAATGATAGATTTGGTTTGAGAAATATGAAACCAAGAAAGGTTTGTTTAAACTTTGAAAATCATATTATTTATTTAGTACCAAAATATAAAACTTAAGAATATGTACTAAATAAATCTTTTTCAAAATTTTGATCAAGTTTATTTATCTTTAATGTTTTGTCATTTCAAAATAAAGATCAATTCAAGGCTAACAAAATGGCTATAATTATTTAAACTGATTTGATAAACTGATTTATTTTTTAAATCTCTAACTTTTCAATTTTTTAAATATTAATAAAGTAGTATTATTTTATATTGGATAAGCTATTATGAACTAAAACAACTGTTTTATGATAAAACCAATGTTTGATAAATAGATGTTTTTAAAAATTTCTTGCTTATTAATTTTCTGAATGTTAATAAAATAGTATTATTTTATTTCAAATAAGTATATATGAACTAAAACAATTATTTTATGACTAAACAAAAGGTCATAACGATTTTAAATAGAAAATTATTCAAATAATCTTAACTATTTAAACTAGTTCTGTAAACATATTTATTTTTTAAATCTCTTGGTTATTAATTTTTAAAATAGTATTATTTTAGCAATATTTGACTCCAAATAAGCTTGTATAAACAGAAATAATTTTTTATGACAAAACAAAAATCATAATGATTTGAGATAAATAATTGTTTAAAAAGTCATAACTATTTGAATTGGTTCAATAAGCAGATTTAGTTTTTAAATCTCTTATTAATTTTTGAAATATCAATAAATTATTATTATTTTATTTTGAATAATTTTGTATGAATAAGAATTTGTAAACAAAATGTCATAACGATTTGAAATAGATAATAGTTTCAATGACATGATTATTTGAACTTATTCAGTAAATAGATTTATTTTGTAAATTTTCAACTTATTAATTTTAAGAATATTAACAAATTAGTATTATTTTATTTCAAATAAACTTGTATGAATAGAAACATATGCTTTATGACAAACAAGAGATCATAACGATTTGAAATAAATAATTGTTTAAATAGTCATAACAATTTTAAGTTGCTAGGCAAATAGATTTAATTTTTTAATTTTTTACTTATTAAATTTTGAAATTTTAATAAATTAGTATTATTTTATTCCAAATAAGTTTTTATGAATAGAAACAATTAGTTTATGATAAAACAAAAGGTAATAATGATTTGAAATAGATAAAATCATTATAACCTTTTTGTTTTGTCATTAAATAATTATTTATGTTCAAAGAAATTTATTCAAAATAAAATAATACTAATCTAATAATATTATTAAAATTAATAACTAAGAGATTTAAAAAATAAATTTGTTTGCTAAACCAATTTAAATAATTAAGCTATATGAATAATTTTCTATTTCAAATCGTTATGACTTTTTGTTTTGTCGTAAAACAAATATTAAGTTTGTTCAGAATAAAATAATATTAATTTATTAATATTTTGAAAATTAATAAGAGATTTAAAAAAAATATGTTTACCAAACTAGTTCAATTAGTTATAACAATTTGAACAATTATTTATCTCAAATCTTTACGACCATTTGTTTTGTCATAAAATAATTGTTTCTATTAATACAATATTATTCAAAATAAAGCAATGCTAATTTATTAATATTCTAACAATTAATAAGTAACAGATTTTAAAAAATGAATCCATTGGTTTGACCCATGCAAATAGTTATATTAGTTTGAACAATTATCTATTTCAAGTTGTAATGACCTTTATTTTGTCAGAAAATAATTATTTCTATTCGTACAAGCTGAATCTTCAAAATATTAATAGAATAGAAATAATTGTTTTATGACAAAATAGGAGGTCATAATGATTTGAACTAGATAATTGTTCAAATGGACATGACTATTTGAACTTGTTCAGCAAATATATTAATTTTTAAATCTCCTACCTATTAATTTTCAAAATATTTATAAATCAGTATTATTTTATTATGATAAACTTATATGAATAGAAACAATTATTTTATAACAAAACAAAATATAATAACTATTTGAAATAAATAATTGTTCAAACAGTGATAACTATTTGAACTTGCTCAGTAAATAGATTTATTTTTTAAATCTTTTACTTATTTATTTTTGGAATATTAATAAATTAGTATTATTTTATTTCAAATATGCTTGTATGAATAGAAACAATTGGATTATGACAAAACAAAAGGTCATAACTATTTGAAATAGATAATTATTCAAATTATCATAACTATTAGAATGTGTTCAAAAAATAGATTTCTTTTTTAAAATTTTACTTATTAATTTCTAGAATATTAATAAATTTATATTATTTAATTCAGACTAAGCTTTTATGAATAGAAACAATTATTTTATGATAAAAACAAAAGGACATAACAATTTGAAATAGATAATTGTTCAAATAGTCATAACTATTTGAACTTGATCGAAAAATAGAATCATTTTTTAAATCTCTTACTCATTAATTTTCAAAATATTAATAAATTAATATTATTTTATTTTGAATAAGCCTATATAAACTGATACAATTGTTTTATTATGAAACAAAAGATCACAATGATTTGAAATGGATAATTATTTAAATAGTTACGCCTATTTGAACTTGTTTGATAAACATATTTATTTTTAAAATCTTTTGCTTATTAATTGTCAAAATATTAATAAATTAATATTATTTTAATCCGAATAAGCTTGTATAAACAAAAACAATTGATTTATGACAAAACAAAAAGTCCTAAGAATTTGAAATAAATAATTGTTCAAATAGTCATAGCTATTTGAACTTATTCAATAAACATATTTATTTTTTAAATCTTTTATTTATTAGCCATCTGAATATTAATAAATTTGTATTATTTTAATTGAAATAGGCTTGTATGAATAGAAAAAATAATTTAAAACAACTTGTTCGATAAACAGATTCAATTTTTAACTCACTTATTTATTAATTTTTTGAATATTAATAAATTAGAGTTATGTTATTCTGAATAAGCTTATACAAAAGAAACAATTGTTTTGTAACAAAACAAAAGTTCATAATAATTTGAAATAAATAATGTTTCAAACAGTCATAACAATTTGTATTGGTCAAGCCAACAGATTCAATTTTTAAATCTGTTACTTATTAATTTTTAGAATATTAATAAATTAGCATTACTTAATTCCAAATAAGATTGTTTCAATAGAAACAATTATTTTACAACAAAACAAATTGTCATAACGATTTGAAATAGATAATTACTCAAATACCCTTAACTGCTTGAACTGGTTCAACAATATTTTATTCTGAATAAGCTGGTATGAACATCAATAATTGTTTTATGATAAAACAAAAGGTTATAATGATTTGAAATATATAATTGTTCAAATAGTTATAACTATTTAAACTGATTCAGTAAATAGATAATCTCTTACCTAGTAATTTTTGAAATATTAATGAATTAGTATTATTTTATTCCAAATAGGCTTGTTTGATGAAAAAAAATTGTTTGATTACAAAACAAAAGTTCATAATGATTTGAATTAGATAATTGTTCAAACAGCCATAACTATTTGAGTTAATTCGATAAACTAATTTATTTTTTAAATCTCCAACTTCTCAATTTTTGAAATATTAATAAAGTATTATTATTTAATTTTGGATAAGCTTTTATGAACTGAATAATTGTTTTATGATAAGTAAAAGGCCATAACAATTTTAAATAGATAATTGTTCAAATAGTCATAACTATTTGAACTTGTTTGGCAGCAGATTTTTTTTAATTCCTTATTAATTTTTTGGATGTTAATAAAATAGTATTATTTTATTTCGAATAAGCATGTATGAACTGAAATAATTATTTTATAACTAAACAAAAAGTCAGAACAATTTGAAATAGATAATTATTCTAATAGTCTTAACTGTTTAAACTAGTTCATCAAACACAATTATTTTTAAATCTCTTACTTATTAATTTTTAGAATATTATTAGTTTAGCAATATTTACTCCAAATAAGTTTGTATGAATAGAAACAATTGTTTCATGATAAAACAAAGCTCATACAAATTTGAGATAGATAATTGTTCAAATAATTCTAACTATTTGAACCGGTACAGTAAATAGATTTAGTTTTTAAGCTTATTAATTTTTGAAATATTAATAAATTAGTATTATTTTATTCTAAATAATTTTGTATGAATAGAAACAATTGTTTTACGACAAAACAAAATATCATAATGATTTAAAATTGGTAATAGTTCAAATGGACATGATTATTTGTACTTGTTTGGTAAATAGATTTATTTTTTAAACTTCCAACTAATTTTTTGAATATTAATAAATTAGTATTATTTTATTTCAAATAAACTTGTATGAATAGAAATAATTGTTTTATGACAAAACAAAAGATCATAACAATTTGAAATAAGTAATTATTTAAATAGTCATAACTATTTGGACTCACTCGGTAAATAGATTTATTTTTTAAATCTTTTACTTATTAAATTTTGGAATTTTAATAAATTAATATTATTTTATTTTGAGTAAGCTTTTATGAACAAAAACAATTGGTTTATGACAAACTAAAAGGTCATAACAATTTGAAATAGATAATTGTTCAATAGTCAGAACTATTTGAACGTGTTCAGAAAATAGATTTATTTTTAAATTTTTGCTTATTAATTGTTGGATTAGTAGTCAGTTTATATTATTTTATTTAGAATAAGCTTTAATGAATTGGAACAATTGTTTTATAACAAAACAAAAGGTCATAACGATTTGAAATAGATAATTATTTAAATAGTTATAACTATTTGAACTTGTTCGATAAATAGATTCATTTTTTAAATCTCTTACTCATTAATTTTTGTAATATTAATAAATTAGAATTATATTATTCTAAATAAGCTTGTACGAACAGCAACAATTGTTTTGTGACAAAACAAAAAGTCATAATGATTTGAAATAGATAATTATTCAAACAATCATAATTATTTGCATTGGTCAGGCCAACAAATACATTTCCTAAATCCTTTACTTATTAATTTTCAAAATATTAATAAATTAGCATTACTTTATTCTGAATAAGACTATATGAACAGAAACAATTATTTTATGACAAAACAAATGGTCATAATGATTTGAAATAAATAATTGTTCAAATAGTTATAACTAATTGAACAGGTTTGATAAACAAATTTATTTTTTAAATCTCTTATTAATTTTTAAAATATTATAAATTAATATTATTTGATTCCAAACAAACTTATATGAACAAAAACATTTGTTTTATGACAAAACAAAAGGTAATAATGATTTGAAATAGATAATTGTTCAAATAATCATAATTATTTGAACCGGTTCGACAAACATAATTATTTTTTAAATCTCTTACTTAATAATTTTGAAATATTAGTAAATTTGTTTTGCTTTATTCCAAATAGGTTAGTAAGCACTGAAAATTTGTTTTACGACAAACTAAAAGGCCATAACAATTTGCAATAGATAATTGTTCATACATTGTTAACTATTTGAAGTGGTTTGGCAAAAAAATTTATTTTTTAAATCTCTTAGTTATTAATTGTCAGAATCTTATTAGATTAGTATTATTATATTTCAAATAAGCTTGTATGAAAAAAATTATTATTTTATGACAAAACAAAAGGTTATAATGATTTGAAATATATAATTGTTCAAATAGTTATAATTATTTGAATTGGTTCAGTAAATAAATTTTTTTTAAATCTCTAACTTTTAAAATTTTGAAATATTAAAAAATTAGTTTTATTTTATTACGAATAAACTTGGATGGGATGAAATAATTTCTTTATGACAAAACAAAAGGTAATAACAATTTAAAATAGATAATTCTTCATATAGTTTTAATTGTTTTAACTAGTTCGGCAAACTGATTTAATTTTTAAATCTCTTAGTTATGATTTTTAGAATATTTTTAATTTTGTATTACTTTATTTCGAATAAACTTATATGAACGAAAATAATTATTTTATGATAAAACAAAAGATTATAACAATTTGAAATAAATAATTGTTCAAATAGTCATAACTATTTGAACTGGTTTAGTAAATAGATTTATTTTTTGAATCTCATACTAATTCTTGAAATATTAATAAATTAGTATTTTTTATATAAAATAAGCTTGTTTGTTCAAAACAATTGTTTTATGACAAAACGAAAGGTAATAACAATTTGAAATAGATAATTATTTAAATAGTTATAATTATTTGAAGTGATTCAATAAACTGTTTTATTTTTTAAATCTTTTACTTATTAATCTTTAAAATATTAATAAAGTAATATTATTTTATTTTGGATAAATTTTTATGAACTGAAACAATTGTTTTATGATAAAACAAAAGTTCATAATGATTTTAAATAAATAATTGTTCAAATAGTCATAACTATTTGAACCTGTTCGGTAAATCAATTCATTTTTTCAAATCTCTTGCATATTAATCTTTTAAAAGTTAATAAATTAGTATTATTTTCTTCCAAATAAGCTTGTTTGAATTGAAACAATTATTTTATGACTAAACACAAGGTTAGAATGATTTGAGATAGATAATTATTCTAATAGTGTTAACTATTTGAATTGATTTAGTAAACACATTTATTTTTTAAATCTCTTACTTATTAATTTTCAAAATAATATTAAATTAGTATTATTTTTATCCGAATAGCTTGTATGATCAGAAACAATTATTTTATGACAAAAGAAAGATCATAATCATGTGAGATTGATATTTATTTAAATAGTCATAACTATTTGAACTGGTTCAAAAAATAGCTTTAGTTTTTAAATCTCTTGCTTAATAATTTTTGAAATATTAATAAAGTAGTATTATTTTATTTTGAATAACCTTTTATGAACTGAAACAATTGTTTTATGATAAAACAAAAAGTCATAGCAATTTTAAATAGATAATTGTTTAAATAGTTATATTTATTTGAACTTGTTTAGTAAATAGATTTAATTTTTAAAATTTTTTGCTTATTAATTTTTTGAAAGTTAATAAGTTAGTATTATTTTATTCGAAATAAGCTTGTATTAATTGAAATAATTATTTTATGACTAAATGAAAGATCAAAATGATTTGAAATAGATAATTATTCTTATAGTCCTAACTATTTGAACTGGTTCGACAAACATATTTAATTCTAAATCTCTTACTTATTAATTTTTTGAATATTATTAAATTAATATTATTTTAATCCAAATATGCTTGTATGAAAAGAAACAATTATTTTATGACAAAATAAAGATCATAATGATTTGAGATAGATAATTATTCAAATAGTCATAACTATTTGAAACTGTTCAGTAAACAAATTTATTTTTTTAAAATTCTTGCTTATGAATTTTTCAAAAGTTAATAAATGAGTATTATTTCTTCCAAATAAGCTTGTATGAACTGAAACAATTATTTTATAACTAAATAAAAGGTTAGAATGAGTTGAAATAGATAATTATTCTAATAACCTTAACTATTCAAACTAATTGAGTAAACACATTTATTTTTTAAATCTTTTACTTATTAATTTTTGAAATATTATTAAATTAGTATTATTTTTATCTGAATCAGCTTATATGATAAAAAACAATTACTTTATGACAAAACAATTATCATAACGATTTAAGATTGATATTTGTTTAAATAGTCATAACTATTTGAACTCGTTAAAAAATAGCTTTAGTTTTTTAATTTCTTACTTAATAATTTTTGAAATATTAATAAAATAGTATTATTTTATTTCAAGTAAGTTTTTATGAATTGAAACAATTGTTTTATTACAAAACAAAAGGTTTTAACAATTTTAAATAGATAATTGTTCAAGTAGTCTTATCTATTTGAACTTATTCAGTAAACAGATTTATTTTTTTTAAATTTCTTGGTTACTAACTTTTCGAAAGTTAATAAATTAGTAATATTTTATTCTGAATAAACTTATATAAACTGAAATAATTGTTTTATGACTAAACAAAAGTTCAAAATGATTTGAAATAGATTCTAATAGTCCTAACTATTTGAATTGGTTTAGCAAATGTGTTTATTTTTTAAATCTCTTACTTATTAAGTTTTGGAATATTATTAAATCAGTATTATTTTTATCTAAAATGCTTGTATGAAAAGAAACAATTGTTCTATGACAAAATAAAGTTCACAACAATTTGAGATAGATAATTGTTCAAATAATCATAACTATTTAAACTGGTTAGATAAACAGATTTAGTTTTTAAATCTCTTATAAATTTTCAAAATATTAATAAATCAATATTATTTTATTTTCAATAATTTTGTATGAACATAAACAACTTTTTTATGACAAAACAAAAGGTCATAACAATTTGAAATAGATAATTGTTTAAGTGGACATGACTATGTCAACTTGCTCAGTAAACAAATTTATTTTTTAAATCTCCTACCTATTAAATTGCAGAATATGTATGAATAGAAATACTTTTTCTACAACAAAACAAAAGTTCATAATAATTTGAAATAGATAACTGTTCAAGTGCATGTGACTATTTGAACTTGTTTGATAAACAAATTTATTTTTTTAAATCTCCTACCTATTAAATTGCAAAGTACTAATAAATTAGTATAATTTTATTCAGAATAAACTTGTTTGAATAGAAATAATTGTTTTATGATAAAACAAAAGAGCATAACTATTTGAAAAAAATAATTGTTCAAATAGTCATAACTATTTTAACTGGCTCAGTAAACATATTTATTTTTTAAATATTTAACTTATTAATTTTTGGAATATTAATAAATTAGTATTATTTTATTTTGAATAAGCTTGTATGAATAGAAACAATTGGTTTATGACAAAACAAAAGGTCATAACTATTTGAAATAGATAATTGTTTAAATAGATAAATAGTCATAATTATTTGAATAGGTTTAAAAATATATTTATTTTTTTTATTTTGACCTATTAATTTTTGGAATATTGATAAATTTAATTATTTTATTCAGAATAAGCTTGTATGAATAGAAACAATTGCTTTATGACAAAATAAAAAGGTCATAATGATTTGAAATATACAATTGTTCAAATAATCATAACTAATTGAACTTGTTCAGTAAGTAGATTCATTTTCTTAAATCTCTTACTCGTTAAATTTTAGAATATTAATAAATTAGTTTTATTTTATTTAGAATAAGCCTATATAAACTGATACAATTGTTTCATAATGAAACAAAAGGCCATAACGATTTGAAATAGATAATTATTTAAATAGTTATGACTATTTGAACATGTTCGATAAACAAATTTATTTTAAAATCTTTTACTTATTAATTGGCAAAATATTAATAAATTCATATTATTTTAATCCAAATAAGTTTGTGTGAAGAAACAACTGTTTTATGATAAAACAAAAGGTCATAACAATTTGAAATAAATAATTTTTCAAATAGTCATAACTATTTGAACTTATTAGGTAAAAAGATTTATTTTTTAAATATTTTACTTATTAATTTTATTTGAAATAAGCTTGCATGAATAGAAAAAAATTGTTTTATGACAAAATAAAAAGGTGATAGCAATTTGAAATAGATAATTGTTCAAATTGTCATAACTATTTGAACTTATTCAGTAAATAGATTAATTTTTTAAATCTCATGCTTACTAATTTTTGAAATATTAATAAATTAGAATTATATTATTTCGAATATGCTTGTACAAACAGAAACAATTATTTTTGTGATAATACAAAAGGTCATAACGATTTAAAATAGATAATTATTCAAACAATCATAACTATATGCACTGGTTAGGCCAATAGATTTGTTTTTTAAATCCATTACTTATTAACTTTTAGAATATTCATAAATTAGCATTATTTTATTCCGAATAAGACTATATGCATAGAAACAATTATTTTATGACAAAACAAATGGTCATAATGATTTGAAATAAATAATTGTTCAAATAGTTATAACTAATTGAACTGGTTTAGTGATAGATTTTTTTTTCTTAAATCTTTTACTTTTTATTTAAATCTTTTACTTTTTAATTTGCAAAATATTAAGAAATTAATCTTGTTTTATTTCAAACAAACTTATATGAAAAAAAAACATTTGTTTTATGAATAAACAAAAACATTCATTTTATGTCATAACAATCTAAAATAAATAATTGTTCAAATAGATATAATTATTTGAACTAGCTTGGCAGAAAAAATTATTTTTTAAATCTCTTACTTATTAATTTTTGAAATATTAATAAATTTATTTTATTTTATTTCGAATAGGTTACTAAGAACTGAAAATTTATTCTAAGGCAAAACAAAAGGTCATAAGAATTTGAAATAAAAGAATTGTTCATATAACCTTAACTATTTAAACTGGTTTGGCAAACAAATTTATTTTTTAAATCTCTTAGTTATTAATTTTTAGAATATTATTACATTAGTATTATTTTATTTTGAATAAATTTGTGTGAATAGAAATAATTGTTTTATGACATAACAAAAGGTTATAATAATTTGAAATATATAATTGTTCAAATAGTCATAACTATTTGAAATGGTTTGGTAAATAGATTTATTTTTTAAATCTTTTACATATTAATTTTTGAAATATTAGTAAATTAGTATTATTTTATTTTGAATAAGCTTGAATGATAAAAAACATTTGTTATATGACCAAAAAAAAGGTAATAATGATTTAAAATAGATCATTGTTGAAATGGCCCTAATTATTTGAAATGATTCGGTAAACAGATTCATTTTTTAAATTACATACTTATTAATTTTTGAAATATTAATAAATTTGTATTATTTTATTTCAAATAAGCTTATATGAACTGAAACGATTATTTTATGACAAAACAAAAAGTCAAAATGATTTGAAGTAGATAATTGTTCATATAATCTTAAATGTTTGAACTACTTCGGCAAATAGATTTATTTATTTAAATCTCTTAGTTATTAATTTTTGAAATATTATTAAATTAATATTATTTTATTTCGAATAAGCATATGTGAAACTGAAACAATTATTTTATAGTAGAACAAAAGATTATAACGATTTGAAATAGGTAATTATTCAAATAGGAATTGGTTCGGTAAACAGATTTATTTTTTAAATCTCCTACTTATTAATTTTTGAAATATTAATAAATTAGTATTATTTTATTCCAAATAGGTTTGTATGATGAAAAATAATTGTTTTATGACAAAACAAAAGTTCATAATGATTTGAAATAGATAATTGTTGAAATGGCCAAAATTATTTGAATTGATTCGGTAAACAGATTCACTTTTTAAATCACTTACTTATTAATTTTAGAAATATTATAAATTATTATTATTATTATTATTTTATTTCAAATAAGCTTGTAAGAACTGAAACAATTGTTTTATGACAAAACAAAAGGTCATTATGATTTGAAATAGATAATTATTCAAATGACCAAAATTATTTTAACTGATTTAGTAAACAAATTTATTTTTTAAATCTCTTATTAGTTTTAGAAATATTAATAGATTAGTATTATTTTATTCCATATAAGTTTGTATTAACTAAAACAATTGTTTTATGACAAAACAAAAGGTCATAATGATTTTAAATAAGTAATTGTTCAAATAGTCATAACTATTTGAGCTTATTTGGTAAACAGATTTATTTTTTCAAATCTCTTGCTTATTAATTTTTTGAATGTTAATATATTAGGATTATTTTATTTCGAATAAGCTGGTATGATATGAAACAAATATTTTATGACTAAAACAAGGTCAAACGATTTGAAATAGATAATTATTCTAATAGTTTTAACTATTCAAAAGCACATTTATTTTTTAAATCTCTTATTAATTTTTGAAATATTAATAAATTAGTATTATTCTATTTCGAATAAGCTTGTCTAATAAAAAACAATTGGTTTATAACAAAATAAAAGGTTAGAATGATTTGAAATAGATAATTGTTTAAATGGCCATAATTATTTTTACCGATTCAATAAACAAATTTATTTTTAAATCTCTTATTAATTTTAGAAATATTAATAAATTAATATTATTTTATCCGTTTAAGCATGTATTAACTAAAACAATTGTTTTATGACAAAACAAAAGGTCATAATGATTTTAAATAGATAATTGTTCAAATAGTAATGATTATTTGAACTTATTCAATAAATAGATTTATTTTTTTAAATCTCTTTCTTATTAATTTTTAAATTTTAATAAATTAGTATTAATTTATTCCAAATAAACTTGTATGAACTGAAACAATTGTTTTATGACTAAACAAAAGGTCAAAACGATTTGAAATAGATAATTGTTCTAATAGTCTTAACCTATGAACTGGTTTGGTAAATAAATATATTTTTTAAATCTCTTATTAATTTTTGAAATATTATTAAATTTGTATTATTTTAAACCAAATAAGCTTGTACAAAAAAAAATTTGTTTTATGATAAAACAAAGGGTCATAAAGATTTGAAATTGATAATCGTTCATATAGTCTTAATTATTTGAACTGGTTCAGTAATTAGATTAATTTTTTAATTTTCTTGGTTATTAAGTTTAGAAATATTATTAAATTAGTATTATTTCATTATGAATAAAATAGTATGAATAGAACCAATTGTTTGATGACAAAACAAAAGGTTATAATGATTTAAAATAGATAATTATTACAAATAGTCAAAACTATTTGAAATGGTTTGGTAAATAGATTTACTTTTTAAATCTCTTATTGATTAATTTTCTAAATATTAATAAATTAGTATTATTTTATTTCAAACAAACTTATATGAATAAAAACAATTGTTTTATAACAAAACAAAAAGTAATAATGATTTGAAATAGGTAATTGTTTAAATAGTTATAATTATTTGAACTTGTTTGGTAAATAGAATTATTTTTTAAATCTCTTAGTTATAAAATTTTGAAATATTAACAAATTAGTTTTATTTTATTCCAAGTAAACTTATATGAGCTGAAATAATTGTCTTAAAACAAAATAAAAGGTCATAATGATATGAAATAGATGATTGTTCATATAGTTTTAATTGTTTGAACTAGTTCGACAAACAGATTTATTTTTTAAATCTCTTAGTTATGAATTTTCAAAATATTATTACATTAGTATTATTTTATTTTGAATAAACTTGTGTGAACAGAAATAATTGTTTTATGCAAAACAAAAGGTTATAACAATTTGAAATAGATAATTGTTCAAATAGTCATAATTATTTAAACTAGTTCGGTAAATAGATTTAATTTTTAAATCAATTACTAATTCTTGAAATATTAATAAATTGATATTATTTTATTTTAAATAAGTTTGTATGTTGAAAAACTATTGTTTTATAACAAAACAAAAAGTATTAACAATTTTGTTCAAATGGCTATAATTATTTGAACTGATTTGGTAAACTAATTTATTTTGTTAAATTTCTTACTTGCTAATTTTTGAAATATTAAAAAAAGTAGTATTATTTTATTTTGGATAAGCTTTTATAAACTGAAACAATTGTTTTATGATAAAACAAAAATTCATAATAATTTCAAATAAAATCATTCAAATAATCATAATTATTTGAACTTGTTCAGTAAACAAATTTATTTTTTCAAATCTTTTGTTTATTAATTGTTTGAATGTTAATAAATTAATGTTTATTCTGAATAAGCTTTTATGAACTAAAACAATAGTTTTACGACTAAACAAAAAGTTAAAACAACTTGAAATAGATAATTATTCTAATAGCCTTAACCATTTCAACTGATTTGGCAAACATATTTATTTTTTAAATCTCTTACTTATTAATTTTTGAAATATTATTAAATTAGTATTATTTTTATGTGAATAAGCTTATATGATCATAAACAAATTTTTTTTGACAAAACAAAGATCATAAAATTTAAGATTGATATTTGTTCAAATGGTCGTAACTAATTGAACTGGTTCGGAATATAGGTTTAGTTTTTAAATCTCTTACTTAATAATTTTTGAAATATTAATAAAGTAGTTTTATTTTAGTTTGGACAAGTTTTTATAAACTGAAACAATTGTTTTATGACAAAAGAAAAAGGTCATAATGATTTTAAATAGATAATTATTCAAATAGTCATATCTATTTGAGCTTGTTTGATAAACATATTTATTTTTTTTAAATCTCTCACTTATTAATTTTTTTAATTTTAATGAATTAGTATTATTTTATTTCGAATAAGGTTGTATGAATTGAAATAATTATTTTATGACTAAACAAAAGGTCATAACGATTTGAAATAGATAATTGTTCTAATAGTTTTAACTATTTGAACTGGTTCAGCAAAACACATTTATTTTTTATTATTAAATTAGTATTATCTTAATCTGAATAAGCTTATATGAAAAACAACAATTGTTCTATAACAAAATAAAGATCATAACGATTTGAGATATATGATTATTCAAAAAGTCATAACTAATTGAGCTAGTTTGATAAACAGATTTATTTTTTAATACTCTTATTAATTTTCAAAATCTTAATGAATCAATATTATTTTATTCTAAATAATTCTGTATGAATAGAAACAATTGTTTTACTATAAAATAAAAGGTCATAATGATTTGAAATAGATAATTATTCAAATGAACATGACTATTTGAACTTATTTGGTAAACAGATTTATTTTTTAAATCTCCTACCTATTAATTTCTAGAATATTAATAAATTAGTATTATTTTATTTTGAATAAACTTGTATGAATAGAAAAAATTATTTTACAACAAAATAAAAGATCATAACTATTTGAAATAAATAATTGTTCAAACAGTCATAACTATTTGAGCTTGTTCAGTAAGCCTATATGAATTGACACAATTGTTTTATGATGAAACAAAAGGGCAAAACGATTTGAAATAGATAATTACTAAAGTAGTTTATGACAATTAGAACTTGTTCGGTAAACATATTTATATTTAAAATCTTTTACTCATTAATTGTCAAAATATTAATAAATTAATATTATTTTAATCTAAATAAGCTTGTATGAACAAACAATTATTTTATGAAAAAACAAAAGTCATAACGATTTGCAAAAAATAATTGTTCAAATAGTCATAACTACTTGAACTTATTTGATAAACAGATTTATGTTTTAAATCTCTTAATAATTAGTTTTCTAAATATTAATAAATTTGTATTATTTTAATTGAAATAAGCTTGTATGAATAGAAAAAATTATTTTATGAAAAAACAAAAGGTTATAGCAATTTGAAATAGATAATTATTCAAAGAGTAGTAACTATTTGAACTTGATCAATAAACAGATTCAGTTTTTAAATCTCTTACTTATTAATTTTTGAAATATTAATAAATTAAATTTATGTTATTTCAAGTTAGCTTGTACGAATAGAAACAATTATTTTCTAATAAAACAAAAGGTTATAACACTTTAAAATAGATTTTGTTCAAACAGTTATCACCATTTGTATTGGTCAGTCCAATAGATTCATTTTTTAAATCCGTTAGTTATTAATTTTGAGGATATTAACAAATTAGCATTGCTTTATTTTGAATAAGACTGTATCAATAGAAATAATTATTTTATGACAAAACAAATGATTATAATAATTTGAAATAAATAATTGTTAAAATTATTATAACTATTTGAACTAGTTTGGTAAATGGACTTACCTTTTAAATCTCTTATTAATTTTAAATATTAATAAATTAATATTATTTTATTTTGAACAAACTTATATGAACAAAAACATTTGTTTTACGACAAAACAAAAGGTCATAACGGTTTGAAATAGATAAATATTCATATAGCCTTAACTATTTGTATTGGTTTAGCAAAAAAATTTATTTTTTAAATCTCTTGGTTATTAATTTTTATAATATTTAACATTGTATTCCAAATAAGCTTGTATGAACATAAATAATTGTTTTATGAAAAAAAAAAGGTTATAATGATTTGAAATATATAATTGTTCAAATAGTCATAACTATTTGAACTGGTTCGGTAAGCATATTTCTTTTTTAAATCTTCTACTTATTAATTTTTGAAATATTAATAAATTAGTATTATTTTATTCGAAACAAGCTTGTATGATGAAAACATTTGTTTTATGACAAAACAAAAGATCATAAATATTTGAAATAGATAATTATTCAAATGGCAAAATTATTTGAATTGATTCGATAAACTAATTTATTTTTTAAATCTTCAACTTCTCAGTTTTTGAAATATTAATAAACTAATATTATTTTATTTTGGATAAGCTTTTATGAACTAAAACAATTGTTTTATGATAAAACAAAGGGTCATAACAATTTTAAATAGATAATTGTTCAGATAGGCATAACTATTTGAACTTGTTCAGTAAACAGATTTATTTTTTTAAACTTCTTGCTTATTAATTTTCTGAATGTTAATAAAAGAGTATTATTTATTATTTATTTTGAATAAGGATGTATGAACTGAAACAATTATTTTATGACTAAACAAAAGGTCAGAATGATTTGAAATAGATAATTGTTCTAATAGTCTTAACTATTTGAACTGGTTTAATAAACACATTGATTTTTTAAATCTCTTACTTATTAATTTTTAAAATATTATTAGTTTAGCAATATTTTACTCTGAATAAGCTTGTATGAATAGAAACAATTGTTTTATGACCAAATGAAGATCATAGTGATTTGAGATAGATAATTGATCAAATAGTCATAACTAATTGAAATAATTTTGTAAACAAATTTATTTTTTAATTTTCTTTTTAATTTTTGAAATATTAATAAATTAGTATTATTTTATTTTGAATAATTTTGCATGAATAAAAACAATTGTTTTACGATAAAATAAAATGTTATAACGATTTGAAATAGATAATAGATTAATTGGACATGATTGTTTAAACTTATTTGGTAAACATATTTATTTTTTAAATCTCCAAATTATTAATTTTTAGAATATTAATAAATTAGTATTATTTTATTTCAAATAAACTTGTATGAATAGAAACAATTATTTTATGACAAAACAAAATATTATAACAATTTGAAATAAATAATTATTTAAATAGTTGTAACTATTTGAACTCGCTTTGTAAACAGATTTATTTTTTAAATCTTTTACTTATTAAGTTTTGGAATTTTAATAAATTAGTATTATTTTATTTCGATTAAGCTTTTATGAACAAAAACAATGGGTTTATGACAAAACAAAAGGTCATAATGATTTGAAATAGATAATTGTTCATATAGACACCCAATTTGGTCTAGGCCCGGATCAATTGGGCCTGGTCCAAATGGGTAAGCCCAATTTTGTTTTATATTTTTATTATTTTTATTTTTATTTTATATTTTATGTATATATTTTCTTTTGTATCCTATGTATTTATTATTTATTTATTTATTATTACTATTTATTAATATATATTTTTTATTTTTTTTCTTTCTTTTTCATTTTATTTTATATGTATTTTTATTTATCTAGTTATATATTCATTTATCTGTTATTATTATTTTTTTATTTTATTTATTTATCTTGTAATATTTTGGATTTATCTTTTTTTTCTTCTAATCGTCTATTTTTTTTTTATTCGTTTATCTGATTTTTTTTTCTCTTTTTTTTGGGGTTGAGATTGAAGACTTTGAAGAATCTACCGTGAATGGGGATTCAATTAGAATCCAGATTGGATTCAAAAATTGAATCCCCATCCAAAAAAGAATAGGGATTGATCAGAAACTCTTTTGATCAATCCCTATAAATAGGTACTGGAACAGAAGGAAGAGGACACAAAAAATAGAAGCAAAAAAATACTGGTTCAGGGAAAAAGAGATACAGAGAAGATTTAAAGGTTAGGAAGGTTTTGGTGCGTTTAGAACAGCTCTAGGAATTAGCAGGAATTTTTGGAGAATTTTTACGATTTTTTTCTGGGAATTTCTGGAAAATTCCAAATTCCGGTTGAATTTTTTGGCGAAAGTTGAATTTTTCGGTGACAATTCCGGCCAAGTTTGAAGTTTTCGACCAGCTACCCAGTTTTCGGTGAAGATTCCCAGAAACCGACCAACTTTTCGATTAACTTCCGGTGAAAAACCTAGATTTCGGTGAAAATATCCAGAATCCGATGAATATTCAACCGGAGTTCTTCGACCGTTTTAGAGAGAAGCGAGAGAAAAAGGAAGGAAGAGAGAGAGGGGAGAAGGTTTTTGTTGAAAAACGAAAGAAACAGCCTTATATACCTTCCCAAAATGATGTCATTTTTGCGTTAAATAACCCAGAGGATCCGCGCATTTTGCCAAGATCCAACCCGATCCGAACGTTGACCCGTTTTTTGACCCGCACGTGTTCCACCTCCCCGAGCCGTTAGCCGAGCCGAGCTGACATCTCGACCCACTTTTCCAAGTCGTTTTTCTTCCTTGAGCTGAGCCAAGCCGAGCCGTTCTTCGAGCCGCTCTAGTTTTTTTTTTTATATTTATATTTATTTATTTATTTGTTTTTTTATTATTAAATTAGGATTATTTAATGTTCTTTTATCTTTATTTTATTATTTTTTTTTACTTTTCTTTTTTTATTTTCACTTTTATTTTGTTTTATATTTTATTTTCTTTAAATAAAATCCAAAAAAAAATATTTTTGGGGAAAAGTTGAAAGTACCAATTTTTCTTAACAATAAATTTTCAAAAAAAGATTTTTTTGCGAAAAAGTTGAAAGTATCAATTTTTCTTAAAAATAAATTTTCAAAAAAGATTTTTTTTTAGGAAAAGTTGAAAGTATCAATTTTTCTTAAAAATAAATTTTCAAAAAAAAAAGTTTTTGAGGAAAAGTTGAAAGTATCAATTTTCCTCGAAAATCAAAGTTTCCAAAAAATATTTTTGGGGAAAAGTTGAAAATATCAATTTTTCTTAAAAATAAATTTTCAAAAAAATAAATTTTTGAGGAAAAGTTGAAAGTATCAATTTTCCTCGAAATTAAAGTTTCAAAAGATATTTTGAGAAAAAGTTGAAAGTATCAATTTTCCCTACACAAAAACAACCATTCTTTTCTTCCATTTTTTTGTTAAATAATCCGACGATGGAGCCTCTGCAAGTGAAACAACAGTTTTCTTGCATACTCTTGAGGTGAGAGAATTTTTTCAATTTTCTGCTAAAAGTATTAGAGTCAATTGAGAATAATTTCCAATAATTAAGTACTTGGTAAAATTTTAAGGCTCATTGGACAACACAAATTTAAGCTGGTACCATCTTTCGATGGGCATTGTGAGGGTGCTATAACCTTTCTCACACATAACCGAACTCCCGAACTCTGTTCTGGTTAGTAGACCTGAACCTATTCTTTTAGGGACCCTTAAACTTAGGTGTTCCCTGAAAGGACAGATTCCTTAGGTAACCAATCGCACCTAGATAAAAAAGATTGGTGGTGACTCCCTTCAAGTCAATGTCTAGCGATAGATCCCTGGATCTAGACGTTATGACAACTTGGCGACTCCACTAGGGAATTTGAGAGTCAGGCCAGCAAATAATTTGTGTTATCCAAAAGCCTAATAAAATTGCACCTTTTTATATATGTGTTATTATTCATCCATGTTTATTTACTTTATTAATTATGTCATTCATATGCATATGCATAATATGAGCTCTATACCCGAGCTCCGTCCCTCTAGGAGGGAGTAAAGTACCTATTGCTTTCATGAGGTTTAATGCCTCCGCAGTGGCTAGCGAAATACTCCCATTCAAATTGAATCTTTTTCGCTTGTAGCCTGTAATGGGTGAGGATTAGGGTGTCTTACTAGTCTATGATGGACAATGATGTAAGGAGCAATTTGGAAACCTTTAGATTTTAACCTTGAACCACATATAGTGAACCTTAGAAGTGCCTAACCCTAAGATAGAGCCCTTTCTACCCAATGATAGATATACCCTAAAATTAAGACACAAAAAGGGTGTTTATCTAATCATTTTGACTATTTAACTTTGTGCATCATTTTCATTATCATATGTAACATTATGCATCAGCATCACTTTCATTTCATCCATGAAACTAACTATGTTATTTGTCTGATTGTATGCATCTGCATTACTTTCATGATCATGTTTTAACACAATCATTTGCATCCATTTCATATTAGATTTCATTCAGGAAAATGTACATTTTATTCGTACATCAAAGCATCATACATAAAGCATAGCATAACATTTCTAATTATAATTGTAGGGCTAAAGGTTCAAGGATAGCTCCATCTAGTAAGAACCCTGTCCATCGATACAATACAAGATCCAGAGCTAGACAAATAGAGCAGGAAAATTCTCACAGATTCGAAAAGATAGAAAAAGCATAGGAAAAGATTGAAAATGAGTTAAGCAAGATTCTGGATGCTCTTAATAGGCTGAATAAGGGAAAATGAGTTGAAGAAGATACAAGCCAACAAGTTCCCTCGTTGCAATAAGTGGCTGACCCTTTATATCCTTCAGGTTTTGGCCCACCTTAAGCCCAGTCTACTCAAGAGGTTCCATCACAACACTTCACATATCCAACATATCCTGGAATACCATCAGCTTCCAACCTGAGGCATTATAATAGCTATGTAAATCCTGTCTTTACTGAAAAGATAGTAGAACCAATTCCTGATCTAAATGATCTAAAAGAGAAGGAGAAAGAAAAGATAAAAGTGGAAACTCAGGAAAGCTCCAAGATTAGTATGCTAGAGCAAAGGCTACAGGCTATGGAAGGATTTAGTTTTTATGGGTCAGTTGATGCTCCTGGACTCTGCCTAGTCCCTGATGTGGTCATTCCTCATAAGTTCAAAGTACCAAAATTTAAAAAATATGATGGTATGAAATGCCCCAGAACTCACATCACCATGTATTATCGGAAGATGGCAGCTCATGCTCATGATGAAAAACTTTTAATGCATGTTTTTCAGGATAGCCTTACTGGCTCTGCAGCCAGATGGTATGTTCAGCTGGACAGAACCCGCATTCACTCTTGGAGCGATACGGCACATGACTTCATCTATCAATATCGACATATTATCGATTTGGCTCCTGATCGTTTGTCTTTACAGAATCTGAAAAAAAAAAAAGCAAACAAGTCTTTTAAAGAGTATGCCCAGAGGTGAAAGGATGTTGCTTCTCAAGTACAACCTCCTCTGACTGAGAAAAAAACTACAGTGTTATTTGTCAGCACTTTGAAGCCTCCCTATTTTGAAAAGATGATAGGGAATGCAACAAAGAATTTCGTTGACATGGTAATCTCTGGAGAAATTATTGAAAGTGCCATAAAAAATGGCAAGTTGAAATAAGGAGAAACCAAGAAGGCATCAAAAAATAAAGAAGCTGAAGCTCAAGCTGTGAGCTTTGATAGACAACAATTCTGGGATTATCAACCCTATCCATCCCAAGGTTACTTTCCATACTATCCTGTTGTGAATAATGCCTCATCCTACCCATACCAGCTAGCTCTACAACCACCTTATTCATCCACATACCGATCAATTTTTAGCCCTCAAGATTGTACATATAGCCTTAACATTCAAGCTCCTGCAAGAACCCAAATTCACCCTACTAACCTAACAAGTGGTTCACGAGAACAACGGACTACTCGAGAAAAACCTGTATTTGATCCAATCCCTATGACTTATACAGAGTTATATCGAGAACTCTATAATAGCCATTTGATTGCCCCCAGCCATGTGGAGCCGCTTAAACCACCTTATCCAAAGTGGTATGATCCTACAGCCACTATGACTACCACTATGGAATTACTGGCCATTCTACTAAAAATTGCACTGCTTTAAAGTATAAGGTGGAACGGTTGATCAATGATGGAATGGTAAGTTTTGATCAAGGAAAAGCAACAACACCTAATGTTAGCGTTCTGAGTGAAAGTCAAGAACATAAAGGTTCTGGAGAGTCACAATGAATTAAGGGGCAAGATGTCAATAGAGATTCTTGACCTGATCGCATAGGGGGACAATTTTAAAGGATGGAGATAAGGCTGGTTGAAGGTTTCTTTTGTCATTTTAAGATTTCTTTTCAAGTAATTGTTAGATTTGTTTTTGCAATATGATTTCACTTGTTATCATCTTAATAAAGGTAAGTTAATGCATTTCATTACATTTTTCTCTTTCACTTGACCATTACTCCATGCTCTGTTACCTTTCATAACTTTATACTCCCATTCTTAAATTTCAAATGATGAATATTTAGACATTGATAACAATAATTCTGAGATTTAATTTTGAGAACTCATCCACATTAATATGAGGAGATGATTTGAATAAAAAAAAAAGGGGTAAGCCATTACCAAAGGTGAAAGAGATATGTCTTAAAGATATGTAATCTTTTATACAGGATCATGAGCTTTGTTCAATAGATAATGTTCAAGAAAAGTATTCACAATTGAGATGAAAAATGGCCATCTTTCTTTTACCATTCGAAAAACCATTTATTGCTACCCCTTTGAGCCTATTATAATTTTTTTTTCTGAGGAACCCCAACCAAAGATCACCCTCTACACTGGGGGGTAACAAAAGGTCTCAAAGATGGAAAGAGAAAGAAAAGTAAAAGAAAAAAAATAAATGCCACATATGATTTGGGGTAAAATAATGAGAATCTTTTGTGTGAGGAAAGAAAAAGCAGTGAAATGATGTGGGGCAAAATGCCAAGTTACATCAAATGATCCTTGGTTTTGAACCTTTTTAATACATGTTTTGAGCCTATTATATCCATTTCTTTTATGACCCCTCACCTTGACCTACATTACAACCTCGAAAAGCCCATTTGGATCAAGTGTGAATGCTTAACTCGAATGATCATATGTTGAGCGAGGGCATGCTCATGATGAAACAATGGAATCATTGCTCTAATGTTTGATGTATGGAAGATATCAACAATGGATGAAAAATGAAAAAAAAAAGAAGATAAAAAAAAAGAAAAAATGAGAAAATGAAAAAAGACATTCAAATTGAAAACCTGAGAGGGTGATTTTGGTAGAAAAAGATCCAGGTCAAATGGTTCATATGGATAAAAGATCAAAGACATTTGAAGACCCCTCAAAGACTGGGGCAAAGTTCACCAAGCTCAAAATGACTCCAACAGTAAATGGAATGAGTTTTTGAAAAAGAATCCTAGATTAATGTTGAGAATTGCCTGGATATTCATTGTTTGGACATACCATTCATCCCAATGACATGTATCCAATTTATTTCCTTTCCCATTTGTTTTGTACCAAAATAGTTCTTCATTGATTATCTTTACCATAATTCACCTTGTGTTCTCTTATTGTTCCACCCCTAGAATGAATTGAGAAAATGTTTGATTACATTGTATTTGTCAAGAATTGAAATGATAATGAATGAATGAATATGTGTTTAAAAGAGTCTTGCATTCATTTGAAAAGAAATCTAAGATGATGGTGGTAACAAAATAAAGAAATGGTAGAAACCTAAAAGAGATGATTTCGAAGGATATATGATGCCACCAAATGCAGAATATGATGAGGCAAATCTTGAAAAGTGGTATAACCAAATGATGAGTACAAGGATGAATTGGTCGATATGACTTGCAAGTTACGATTGAATGATGAAAACAATCAGTGGATACAGTTTGTTTTGGAATGGTTAATGCTAATACAGCCATGAGTAATGACCCAGTGATGGTAGATGAAACTTGTTCTGAAATCTGTTAGTGCTGAGAAGTCCATGAATGGTGGTCAAGTGATTATTGATTGATGAAACTTGTTTCAAAATATTGAGAAATTGAACAAGGAAGACATGGGAATGGTGGAGTTTTGAGAGCCATATCACCACAATTATTTAGAATTTATTGCATAGACATTCGCATTACATGCATCATGGTGACATCGTCGCTTAAATAGTACATGCACATAATTTGATGAATTAAACTTTGTTTGGACATGCATGGCACTATGAGAATATAGGTAACCGCGTTTGCATCATTAAGAAGGCATTTGCATCTTTGGTCATAACATTCATTCATGCAAGTTTTTGAGTCACTTGAAAAATAAATTGTAAATATTTTGATTTTTTGAGAACTCAAATGAGAATCTTTGAGTTTCAAAATGAGAATCTTTGAAAGGTGAAACCCTAAAGTTCATCGAATGTGAATCTTCGAACAAATGAAAAGTTTTAAGCTTTTGGATGTGGATCTCCAAAATACAAAGCTTCAACCTTTTGGATATGAATTTCCAATGTTTTAAATGAGAGCCTTTGAACTTAGATGTGAAACTCTAAGTTTTATTGCATGTGAGCCTTTGAACTCAAATGAAAAGCTTTGAATTTTTGGATGTGAATTACCAAAATTCAAATGAAAAGCTTTAGATTTTTGGATATGAATTCCAAGTTTGCCAAATGAGAACCTTTGAAAAGCCTTGAACTTTTGGATGTGAGCCTCCAAAATTCAAATGAGGATCTTTGATGCGAGTCTTGCAAGTTGCAAATGCAAATCTTGAGATCTTGCAAATTTGAATGAAACTGAAATTTTGAGAATCAAATTTTAGTAAATTCTTACAAAGTTAGAAGGTTCTTGCGAATCTGAACCTATGAATGTTAAACTCAAATTGTGAATCTTTGAGTTCCCAGTACAAAATTTTTTCCAATCACAATCTATAACTCCTTTGGACATGATTGTCAAGGAGCAATTTATTTTCCAAAGTCATGGTGCCTCTGTTTAGAGGAGCAATTTACTTTCCAAAGTCATGGTGCCTCTGTTTAGAGGAGCAATTTACTTTTCAAAGTCATGGTGCCTCTGTTTAGAGGAACAATTTATTTTTCCAAAGTCGTGGTGCCTCTGTTTAGAGGAGCAATTTACTTTTCAAAGAGGAGCAATTTACTTTTCAAAGTCATGGTGCCTTTGTTTAGAGGAACAATTTATTTTTCCAAAGTCGTGGTGCCTCTGATTAAAGGAGCCATTTATTTTTCCAAAGTCGTTGAGCCTCTGCTTAGAGGAGTTTTGATCAAATCTTAAAAAATAAAAAGTGTCGAGTTGAGTCTTGATTGGGTGTCTACGTCTTTGCACAATTTTTGTTTCACAGAAAATGTGCAAAGAGGAGCAACTGTAGACACCCAATTTGGTCCAAGCCCAGATCAATTGGGCCTGGTCCAAATGGGTAAGCCCAATTTTGTTTTATATTTTTATTATTTTTATTTTATATTTTATGTATATTTTTTTTTTGTATCCTATGTATTTATTATTTATTTATTTATTATTACTATTTATTAATATATTTTTTTTTATTATTTTTTTCTTTCTTTTTCATTTTATTTTATATGTATTTTTATTTATCTAGTTATATATTCATTTATCTATTATTATTATTATTTTTATTTATTTATCTTGTAATATTTTGGATTTATCTTATTATTATTTTTTTCTTCTAATCGTCTATTATTTTTTTTATTCGTTTATCTGATTTTTTTCATTTATCTGATTTCTTTTTTTTTCTCCTTTTTTTGGGGTTGAGATTGAAGACTTTGAAGAATCCTACCGTGAATGGGGATTCAATTAGAATCCAGATTGGATTCAAAGATTGAATCCCCATCCAAAAAAGAATAGGGATTGATTAGAAACTCTTATGATCAATCCCTATAAATAGGTATGGAACAGAAGGAAGAGGACACAGAAAACAGAAGCAAAATGAATACTGGTTGAGGGAAAAAGAGATATAGAGAAGATTTAAAGGCTAGGAAGGTTTTGGTGCGTTTAGAACAGCTCTAGGAATTAGCAAGAATTTTTGGAGAATTTTTGTGATTTTTTTTTTGAGAATTTCTGGAAAATTCCAGATTTCGGTTGAATTTTTCAGCGAAAGTTAAATTTTTCGACAACAATTTCAGCCAAGTTTGAAGTTTCCGACCAGTTACCCAGTTTTCGGTGAAGATTTTCAGAAATCGACCAACTTTTCAGTGAACTTTTAGCGAAAAACCCAGATTTCGATGAAAAATTCCAAAATCTGATAAATATTCAACCAAAGTTCTTCGGCTGTTTTAGAGAGAAACGAGAGAAAAAGGAAGGAAAAGAGAGAGAATGGAAAAGGTTTCTGCTAAAAAACGAAGGAAACAACCTTATATACCCTCCCAAAACGACGTCGTTTTTATGTTAAATAACCAAGAGGATCCACGCGTTTTGCTAAGATCCGACCCGACCCGAGCGTCGACCCGCTTTTCGACCCGCGCGTGTTCCACCTCCCCGAGCCATTAGTCGAGCCGAGTTGACGTCTCGAGCCGCTTTTCCAAGCCTTTTTTCTTCCTTGAGCCGAGCCGTTCTCCGAGCCTCTCCAGGTTTTTTTTTTTATATTTATATTTATTTATTTATTTGTTTTTTTATTTATTTGTTTTTTTATTATTAAATTAGGATTATTTAATGTTCTTTTATCTTTATTTTGTTTTTGTTTTACTTTTTTTTTTCACTTTTTTTTGTTTTATTATTTTATTTTCTTTAAATAAAATCCAAAAAAAAATATTTTTGGGGAAAAGTTGAAAGTACCAATTTTTCTTAAAAATAAATTTTCAAAAAAAGATTTTTTTGAGAAAAAGTTGAAAGTATCAATTTTCCTCGAAAATCAAAGTTTCCAAAAAATATTTTTGGAGAAAAGTTGAAAGTATCAATTTTCCTTAAAAATAAATTTTCAAAAAAAAAAGTTTTTGAGGAAAAGTTGAAAGTATCAATTTTCCTCGAAAAAAAAGTTTTCGAAAAATATTTTTGGGGAAATTTTGAAAATATCAATTTTCCTTAAAAATAAATTTTCAAAAAAATAAAATTTTGAGGAAAAGTTGAAAGTATCAATTTTCCTCGAAATTAAAGTTTCAAAAGATATTTTGGGGAAAAGTTGAAAGTATCAATTTTCCTCGAGATTAAAATTTCTAAAACATATTTTGGGGAAAAGTTGAAAGTATTAATTTTCCCTACACAAAAACAATCATTCTTTTCTTCCATTTTTTTGTTAAATAATCCGACGATGGAGCCTCTGCAAGTGAAACAGTAGTTTTCTTGCATACTCTTGAGGTGAGGGAATTTTTTCAATTTTCTGCTAAAAGTGTTAGAGTCAATTGAGAATAATTTTCAATAATTAATTACTTGGTAAAATTTTAAAGCTCATCGGATAACAGAAATTTAAGCTGGTACCATCTTTCGATGGACGTTGTGAGGGTGCTATAACCTTCCTCACTCGTAGCCAAACTCCCGAACTCTGTTTTGGTTAGTAAACCTAAACCTATTCTTTTAGGGACCCTTAAACTTAGGTGTTTCCTGAAAGGATAGATTCTTTAGGTGGTCAATCGCACCTAGATGAAAAAGATTGGTGGCGACTCCCTTCAAGTCAATGTCTAGCGATAGATCCCCGGATCTAGTCGTTATGACAGTTCAAATAGTCATAACTATTTGAACGTGTTCAAAAAACAAATTTATTTTTAAAATTTTTACTTATTAATTTTTGAAATATTAATAAATTTAAATTATCTTATTCAAAATAAGCTTTATTGAACAGAATCAATTGTTTTATGTTAAAACAAAAGGTCA
Organism: Durio zibethinus; assembly: GCF_047325235.1. NCBI lineage: Eukaryota > Viridiplantae > Streptophyta > Magnoliopsida > Malvales > Malvaceae > Durio > Durio zibethinus. The sequence continues at coordinate 220,836 of NC_143171.1, forward strand.
TAATGTTTTGAAATAAATAATTGTTTAGGTAAATAGATTCATTTTTTATTTCTCTTACTCATTAATTTTAGAATATTAATAAATTAGTATTATTTTAGTTTAAACAAACTTATAAGAACTAAAACAATTCTTTTATTACAAAAGAAAAGGTCATTGTGATTTGAAATAGATAATTATTCAAATAGTCATGACTATTTGAACTTGTTTAGTAAACATATTATTTTTTCAAATCTTTTACTTATTTATTGTCAAAATATTAATAAATTAGTAATATTCTAATATGAATAAACTTGTATGAATAGAAACAATTGTTTTATTACAAAACAAAAAGTCATAAACAAGTTGAAATAAATAATTGCACAAAATATTCGTAACGATTTGAACTTATTCGGTAAACATATTTATTTTTTAAATCTTTTACTTATAAATTGTCTTAATAGTAATAAATATGTATTATTTTTTTTTTAAATGAGCTTGTATGAATAGAAAAAAAATTCTTTTATAGCAAAACAAAAGGTTATAGTGATTTCAAATATATATTTGTTCAAACAGTCATAATTATTTAAACTTGTTCAGTAAATGATTCATTTTTTAGATCTCTTTATTATTAATTTTTGGATTATTAATAAATTAGTATTATTTTATTCCCAATAAGCTTATATGAACTGAAACAATTCTTTTATGATAAAACAAAAGGTCATAATGATTTGAAATAAATAATTATTTAAATAATCATGATTATTTGATCTAGTTTGGTAAACATATTTATTTTTTAAAATTTTTACTTATTAATTGTTGAAATATTAATAAATTAGTATTGTTTTAGTCTAAATAAGCTTGTATGAACATAAACAATTGTTTTATAACAAAACAAAAAGTCATAACGATTTGAAATAAATAATTGCTCATATAGTCATAACTATTTAAACTAGTTTGATAAATAGATTTATTTTTTAAATCTCTTATTAATATTAGAAATATTAATAGATTAGTATTACTTTTTTTCGAACAAACTTATATGAACAAAAACATTTATTTTATGATAAAACATATAGTCATAATGATTTGAAATAGATAATTGTTCAAATAGTCATAATTATTTTGGACTGGTTAGGTAAACAAAATTATTTTTTAAATCTCTTACATATTAATTTTTGAAATATTAGTAAATTCGTTTTATGTTATTCCAAATAAGCTAGTATAAATTCAAAAAAACTTATTTTATGACAAAACAAAAGGTCATAATGATTTGAAATAGATAATTGTTCATATAGTTTTAAATATTTGAACTGGTTCGAAAGACAAATTTACTTTTTAATTTTTTTAGTTATTAATTATTGGAATATTATTATATTAGTATTATTTTATTCCGAATAAGCTTATATGAACAAAAATAATTGTTTTATGATAGTACAAAAGGTTATAAGGATTTGAAGTTTACAATTGTTCAAATAGTCATAACTATTTGAACTAGTTCGGTAAATAGATTTATTTTTTAGATCTTTTACATATTAATTTTTGAAAGATTAATTAGTATTATTTTATTTTGAATAAGCTTGAATGTTCAAATATAATTTTTATATGACCAAACAAAAGGTAATAACTATTTGAAATAGTTAATTATTGGCATCACCATAATTATTTAAACTTATTAGGTAAATAGATTTATTTTTTAAATCACTTACTTTTCACTTTTTGAAATATTAAAAAATTATTATTATTTTATTTTGAATAAGTTTGTATGAATTGAAACAATTGTTTTATGACAAAACAAAAGGTCATAACAATTTGAAATAGATAATTGGTCATACAGTCTTAACTGTTTCAACTGCTTCGGCAAACAGATAATTTTTTAAATGTCATAGTTATTAATTTTTGGAATATTATTAAATTAGTTTTATTTTATTTTGAATAAGTTTATATGAACTAAAACAATTATTTTATAACAGAACAAAAAGTTATAACAATTTGAAATTGATAATTGTTCAAATAAGAACTGGTTTGGTAAACAAATTTATTTTTTAAATCTCTTATTTATTAATTTTTGAAATATTAATAAATTAATATTATTTTATTTTGAATAGGCTTGTATGATGGAAAACAGTTGTTTTATAACAAAACAAAAGTTTGTAATAAATTGAAATAGATAATTGTTCAAATGGCCAAAATTATTTGAACCAATTCGATAAATTGACATATTATTTAAATCTCTAACTTATCAATTTTTGAAATATTAATAAAGTCATATTATTTTATTTTAGATAAGCTTTTATGAATTGAAACAATTGTTTTATGATAAAAGAAAAGGTCATATTTATTTTAAATAGGTAATTGTTCAAATAGCCATAACTATTTGAACTTGTTAGGCAAATAGATTTATTTTTTGAAATTTGTAGTTTATTAATTTTTTGAATGTTAATAAATTAGTATTATTTTATTTTGAATAAGCATGTATGAATTGAAAAAAAATTTTTATGACTAAACAAAAGGTCAAAACGATTTGAAATAGATAATTATTCTAATAGTCTTAATTATTTGAACTAGTTCGGCAAACACATTTATTTTTTAAATCTCTTACTTATTAATTTTTAGAATACTATCAAATTAGCAATATTTTACTTTGAATAAGCTGGCATGAATATAAACAATTGTTTTATGACAAAACAAAGATTATAACGATTTGAGATAGATAATTATTTAAATAATCATAACTATTAGAACTGGCTCGACAAACAAATTTAGTTTTTAAATCTCTTATCAAATTTAAAAATATTAATAAATTGGTATTATTTTATTTTGAATAATTTTGTGTGAATAGAAACAATAGTTTTACAACAAAATATAATGGCATAATGATTTGAAATAGAGAATAGCTCAAATGGATATGACTATTTGAACTTGTTTGGTGAACAAATTTATTTTTTAAATCTTCAACTTATAAATTTTTAGAATAGTAATAAATTAGTATTATTTTATTTTGGAATAAACTTATATGAATAGAAACAATTGTTATGACAAAATAAAAGATCATAGTGATTTGGAATAAACAATTGTTCAAATAGTTATAAATAGTTGAACTCGTTTAATAAACATATTTATTTTGTTAAATCTTTTACTTACTAATTTTTGGAATTTTAATAAATTAGTATTATTTTATTCTAAATAAGTTTTTATGAATAGAAAAAATTGGTTTATGACAAAATAAAAGGTCATAATGATTTGAAATAGATAATTATTCAAATAGTCATAACTATTTGAACGTGTTTAGAAAACATACTTATTTTTAAAATTTTTACTTATTAATTTTTCAAAATATTAATAAATTTATATTATTTTATTCAAAATAAGCTTGCATGAATAGAACCAATTTTTTTATGACAACAAAATGTCATAATGTTTTGAAATAGATAATTGTTTAGATAGTCATAACTATTTGAACATGTTCGGTAAACCTATTCATTTTTTAATTCTCTTACTCATTAATTTTTGGAATATTAATAAATTAGTATTATTTTATTTCAAATAAGCTTATATGAATTGAAACAATTGTTTTATTACAAAACAAAAGGTCACAATGATTTAAAATAGATAATTATTCAAATAGTCAGGACTATTTGAACTTGTTCAAAAAACATATTTTTTAAATATTTTACTAATTAATTTTATTTATATTAATAAGTTTGTATTATTTTATTCAAAATAAGCTTTTATGAATAGAAAAAATCATTTTATGACAAAACAAAAGGTTATAGCAATTTCAAAAAGATAACTGTTAAAATAGTCATAATTATTCAAACTTGTTCGACAAACAGATTCATTTTTTAAATCTCTTAATTATTAATTTTTATAATATTAATAACTTAGTATTATTTTATTTCGAATAAGCTTATATGAACTGAAATAATTTTTTATGACAAAACAAAAGTTCATAATGATTTGAAATAAATAATTATTCAAATAGTCATGACTATTTGATCTAGTTTAGTAAACATATTTATTTTTTTACTTTTTCTACTTATTAATTGGTGAAATATTAATAAATTAGTATTATTTTAATATGGATAGGCTTGTATGAATGGAAACAACTATTTTATAACAAAACAAAAAGTCATAACAATTTGAAATAAATAACTGATCAAATAGTCATAACATTTAAACTCATTTGATAAATAGATTTATTTTTCAAATCTCTTATTAATTTTTGAATATTAATATATTAGTATTACTTTATTCCAAACAAACTTATATAAACAAAAACATTTGTTTTATGACAAGACAAAAGGTCATAATGATTTGAAATAAATAATCATTCAAATAGTCATAATTATTTAAACTGGTTAGGTAAATAAAATTATTTTTAAATCTCTTATTAATTTTTGAAATATTAATAAATTCATTTTATTTTATTCCAAATAAGTTAGTATGAATTGAAAAAAACTTATTTTATGACAAACAAAAGGTCATGATGATTTGAAATAGATAATTGTTCATATAGTCTTAAATGTTTGAAATGGTTCGGCAAAAAAATTTATTTTTTAATTCTCTTAGTTATTAATTTTTGGAATATTATTAGATTAGTATTATTTTATTTTGAATAAGCTTGTATGAACAAAAATAATTGTTTTATGATAGAAGAAAAGGATATAATGATTTGAAGTTTACAATTGTTCAAATAGTTATATATTTGAATTAGTTTAGTAAACAGATTTATTTTTTAAATCTCTTACTTATTAATTTTTGAAAGATTAACAAATTAGTATTATTTTATTTCAAATAGGTTTGAATGATCAAAAGCAATTGTTATACGATGAAACAAAAAGCCATAATTTTTTATAAACAGATAATTGTTCATGTAGTCTTAATTGTATGAACTACTTTGGCAAATAGATTTATTTTTTACATCTCTTAGTTATCAATTTTTGGAATATTATGAAATTGGTATTATTTTATTCCAAAAAAGCTTATATGAACTGAAACAATTATTTTATAATAGAATAAAAAGTTATAATGATTGGAAATAGATAATTGTTCATATAAAAATTGGTTCAGTAAATAAATTTATTTTTTAAATCTCTTACTTATTAATTTTTAAAATATCAATAAATTAATATTACTTTATTCCGAATAGGCTTATATGATGAAAAACAATTATTTTATGACAAAACAAAAGTTCGTAACAATTTGAAATAGATAATTGTTTAACTGGCAATAATTATTTGAAGTGATTCAATTAATTTACTTATTTTTTAAATCTTTAACTTTTAAATTTTTGAAATATTAATAAAGTAATATTATTTTATTTCAGATATGCTTTTATGAATTGAAACAATCGTTTTATAATAAAACAAAAGGTTATACTTCTTATAAATAGATAATTGTTCAAATAGTCATAACTATTTAAACTTGTTTAGTAAACAAATTTATTTTTTAAATTTCTTGTTTATTAATTTTTTGAATGATAATAAATTAGTATTATTTTATTTTGAATAACCATGTATGAACTGAAAAAATTATTTTAAGACTAAACGAAAGGTCAAAATGATTTGAAATAGATAATTGTTGTAATAATCTTAACTATTTAAACATGTTTAACAAACACATTTGTTTTTTAAATCTCTTACTTATTAATTTTTAGGATATTATTAATTTCATAATATTTTAATTCGAATAAGCTTGTATGAATAGAAATAATTGTTTTATGACAAAACAAAGATCATAAGGATTTGAGATAGATAATTATTGAAATAGTCAAACTATTTGAACCGGTTTGATAAATTGATTTAGTTTTTAAATCTCTCATTAATTTTTAAAATATTAATAATTTAGTATTATTTTATTCTTAATAATTTTGTATAAATAGAAATAATTGTTTTACGACAAAACAAAATATCATAACTATTTGAAATAGATAATAACTCAAATGGACATAACTATTTGAACTTGTTTGGAGCATAGATTTATTTTTTAAATCTCTAATTCATTAATTTTTAGAATATTAATAAATTAGTATTATTTTTTTTGAATAAAATTATATGAATAAAAACAATTGTTTTATGACAAAACAAAAAGATCATAATATTTGAAATAAATAATTGTTCAAAGGGTTATAACTATTTGAACTTGCTCGGTAAATAGACTTATTTTTTTAAATCTTTTATTTATTAATTTTTGAAAGTTTAATAAATAAGTATTATTTTATTTTGAATAAGCTTTTATAAATAGAAACAACTGATTTATCACAAAATGAAAGGTCATAACGATTTGAAATAGATAATTGTTCAAATAGTCATAACTATTTGAATGTGTTAAGAAAACATATTTATTTTTTAAAATTTTACTTATTAATTTTTGGAATATTAATAAATTTATATTATTTTATTCAAAATAAGCTTACATAAACAAAACCAATTGTTTTATGACAAAACAAAAGGTCATAATGTTTTGAAATAGATAATTGTTCAGATAGTCATAACTATTTGGAAATGTTCGATAAACAAATTAATTTTTGAATTCTCTTACTCATTAATTTTAGAATATTCATGAATTAGTATTATTTTATTTCAAATAAGCTTATATGAACTGAAACAATTGTTTTATTACAAAACAAAAGGTCACAATGATTTGAAATAGATAATTATTCAAATAGTCAAGACTATTTGAACTTGTTCAATAAACATATTTATTTTTTAAATCTTTTACTTATTAGTTGTTGAAATATTTATAAATTAATATTATTTTAATATGAATAAGCTTGTATGAATAGAAAAAAATTGTTTTATGACAAAACAAAAAGTCATAACAATTTGAAATAAATAATTGTTCAGTTAGTCATAAGGATTTGAACTTGTTTAGTAAACAAATTTATTTTTTAAATCTTTTGCCTATTAATTGTCTTAATATTAATAAATTGTATTATTTTATTCATAATAAGCTTGTATGAATAGAAAAAATCATTTGGTGACAAAACAAAAAGTTATAGTAATTTCAAATAGATAATTATTCAAATAGTCATAATTATTTAAACTTGTTCAGTAAATAGATTCATTTTTTAAATCTCTTAATTATTAATTTTCAAAATATTAATAACTTAGTATTATTTTATTTCAAATAAGCTGATATGAAATAAATAATTTTTTTATAACAAAACAAAAGGTTATAACAATTTGAAATAAATACTTATTCAAATAGTCATAACTATTTGATCTAGTTTGGTAAACAATTTATTTTTTAAAATTTTGCTTATTAATTGTCAAAATATTAATAAATTAGTATTTTTTTATATGAATAAATTTTTATGAATAGAAATTATTGTTTTGTAATAGAACAAAAAATTGTAACAATTTTAAATAAATAATTACTCAAATAGTCATAACTTTTTAAAGTAGTTTTATAAATAGATTTATTTTTAAAATCCATTATTAATTTTTGAAATATTAATAGATTAGTATTATTTTATTTTGAACAAACTTATATGAATAAAAACATTTGTTTTATGACAAAACAAAAGGTCATAGAAATTTGAAATAAATAATTGTTCAAATAGTCATAATTATTTGAACTGGTTAGGTAAATAGATTTTTTTTTTAAATCTCTTACATATTAATTTTTGAAATGTTAATAAATTTATTTTATTTTATTCTGAATAAACTAGTATGAAGTGAAAAAATTATTTTATGACAAAACAAAAACAATTTGAAATAGATAATTGTTCATATAGTCTTAACTATTTGTACTGGTTTGACAAACAAATTTCTTTTTTAAATCTCTTAGTTATTAATTTTTGGAATATTTTTATATTAGTATTATTTTATTTCAAATAAGCTTGTATGAATAGAAATAATTGTTTTATGATATAACAAAAGGTTATAACGATTTGAAGTATACAATTGTTCAAATAGTCATAACTATTTAAACCAGTTTGGTAAATAGATTTATTTTTTTAAATCTTTTACTTATTAATTTTTGAAAGATTAATAAATTACTATTATTTTATTTTGAATAAACATATATGATTAAAAACAATTGTTATATGACCAAATAAAAGGTAATAATGATTTGAAATAGATAGTTGTTGAAATGGCCATAATTATTTAACCTGATTCGGTAAACAAATTCACTTTTTAAATCACTTACTTATTAATTATTGAAATATTAATAAATTAGTATTTTTTTATTTTAACTAAGCTTGTATGAATTCAAACAATTATTTTATGACAAAACAACAGGTCATAATGATTTTAAATAGACAATTGTTCAAATAGTCATAATTATTTGAATTTGTTCGATAAGCAAATTTATTTCAAACTCTTGCTTATTAATTTTTGAATTATTAAGAAATTAGTATTATTTTATTTTGGATAAGCTTTTATGAACTAAAACAATTGTTTTATGTCAAAACAACTGGTCATAATGATTTTAAATAAATAATAGTTTAAATAATCATCACTATTTGAACTTGTTTGGTAAACATATTTATTTTTTCATATCATTTCCTTTTTAATTTTTTGAATGTTAATAAATTTAGATTATTTTATTCCGAATAAACATGTAAAATATGAAACAAATATTTTATGACTAAACAAAAGATTAGAATGATTTAAAATAGATAATTATTTTAATAGTTTTAACTATTCGAATTGACTTGACAAACACATTTATTTTTTAAATATCTTACTTATTAAATTTTGAAATATTATTAGATTAGTATTATTTTTAATGAAATAAGTTTCTATGATCAGAAACAATTGTTTTATGATAAAACATAGATCTTAACGATTTGAGATTAATAATTGTTTAAATAGTCATAACTATTTGAACCGGTTCGATAAACATATTTATTTTTTAAATCTCTTACTTATTAATTTTTGAAATATTAATAAATTAATATTATTTTATTTCGAATAAGCTTGTGTGATAAAAAACAATTGTTTTATGACAAAACAAAAAGTCATAACCATTTGAAATAGATAATCGTTCAAATGGCTGTAATTGTTTTAACTAATTCAATAAACTGATTTATTTTTTAAGTTTCCTACTTATTATTTTAGTAAGTATTAATAAATTAGTATTATTTTAATCAATCTAAGCTTGTATTAATTGAAACAAATGTTTTATGAGAAATCAAAAAGTTATAACGATTTTAAATTAACAATTATTAAAATAGTAATAACTATTCGAACTTGTTCGGTAAATAGATTTATTTTTTTAAATCTATTTCTTATTAATTTTTTGAATGTTAATAAATTAGTATTAATTTATTCTGAATAAGCTTGTATGAATTGAAACAATTGTTTTATGACTAAAAAAAATATCAGAACGATTTCAAATAGATAATTGTTCTAATAATCTTAACCATTTGAACCGATTTAGTAAATAAATTTATTTTTTAAATCTCTTACTTATTAATTTTTGAAATATTATTAAATTAGTATTATTTTAATCAAAATAAGCTTGTATGAATAAAACAATTGTTTTACGAAAAAAGAAAAAAGTCATAATGATTTGGAATAGATAATCGTTCATATAGTCTTAACTATTTGAACTGGTTCGACAATTATATTTATTTTTTAAATTTTCCTAGTTATTAAGTTTTAAAATATTATTAAATTAGTATTATTTTATTCTAAATAAAATAGTATGAATAGGACCAATTATTTGATGACAAAATAAAAAGTTATAATGATTTAAAATAGATAATTATTCAAATAGTCAAAACTATTTGAAATGGCTTAGCAAATAGATTTACTTTTTAAATCTCTTACTAATTAATTTTCTAAAATATTAATAACTTAGTATTATTTTATTTCGAACAAACTTATATTAAGAAAAAGCAATTGTTTTATGATAAAACAAAAAGGTCATAACAATTTGAAATAAATAATTATTCATATAGTTTAACTATTTGAACTAGTTCAGCAAATTGATTTATTTTTTAAATCTCTTAATTATTAATTTTTAGAATATTACTAAATTAGTATTATTTTATTTCAAATAAGCTTATATAAACAAAAAACAATTGTTTTATGATAGAACAAAAGGTTATAACAATTTGAAATAGAGAATTGTTCAAATAGTCATAACTATTTGAACTGGTTTGGTAAACAGATTTTATTTTTTAAATCTCTTATTAATTATTAAAATATTAGTAAATTAGTATTATTTTATTTCGAATAAGCTTCTATATTGAAAAGAAATTGTTGTATGAGAAAACAAAAGATAACAACAATTTGAAATAGGTAGTTATTTAAATGGCCATAATTATTTAAACTAATTCAGTAAACTGATTTATTTTTTAAATCTCTTACTTATTAACTTTTGAAATATTAATACAACTTTATTTTATTTTAGATAAGCTTTTATGAACTAAAATAATTGTTTATGAAAAAACAAAAGGTCATAACAATTTAAAATAGATAATTGTTGAACAAGTTTGATAAAAAGATTTATTTTTTAAATCTCTTATTAATTTTTGTAATATTAATATATTAGCATTATTTTATTCCAAACAAACTTATATGAATAAAAAAATTTGTTTTATGACAAAACCAAAGGTGATAATGTTCAAATAGTCATAATTATTAGAATTGGTTAGGTAAATAGAATTATTTTTTAAATCTCTTACTTATTAATTTTTGAAATATTAATAAATTCATTTTACTTTTTTCTGAATAAGCTACTATGAATTGAAAAAATTGTTTTATGACAAAAGAAAAGGTCATAATGATTTGAAATAGATAATTGTTCATATAGTCTTAACTATTTAAACTAGTTCAGCAAACAAATTTAATTTTTAAATCTCTTAGTTATTAATTTTCATAATATTATTAGATTACTATTATTTTTTTCAAATAAGCTTGTATAAACATAAATAATTGTTTTTATGACAGAACAAAAGGTTTATTTTTTTAAATAATTGATTTGAAGTATACAATTGTTCAACTATTTGAACTGATTTGGTAAACAGATTTATTTTTTAAATCTCTTACTTATTAATTTTTGAAAAATTAAACAATTAGTATTATTTTATTTTGAACAACCTTGTACAATAAAAAACAATTATTATATGACTAAACAAAAAGTAATAACAATTTGAAATAGATAATTGTTGAGATGACTGTATCTATTTGAGCTTGTTTGATAAACATTTTTTTTAAAATCTTTTGCTTATTAATTTTTTGAATTTTAATAAATTAGTACTATTTTATTCTGAATAAGCTTGTATAAACTGAAATAATTATTTGTTGACTAAACAAAAGGTTAGAACGATTTGAAATGGATAATTGTTCTAATAGTTTTAATTATTTGAATTGGTTTGAAAAAACTCATTTATTTTTTATTATTAAATTATCTTAATCTGAATAAGCTTATATGAAAAGAAACAATTGTTCTATGACAAAATAAAGATCATAATGATTTGAGATATATAATTGTTCAAAATGTCTTAACTATTTGAACTAGTTCGATAAATAGATTTAGTTTTTAATAGTCTTATTAATTTTCAAAATCTTAATGAATCGATATTATTTTATTCTAAATAATTTTGTATGAACAGAAACAATTGTTTTACGATAAAACAAAAGGTCATAACGATTTGAAATAGATGATTTTTCAAATGAACATGACTATTTGAATTTATTTGGTACACATATTTATTTTTTAAGTCTCCTACCTATTAATTTTTAGAATATTAATAAATTAGTATTATTTTATTTCGAATAAACTTTTATGAATAGAAACAATTGTTTTATGACAAAATAAAAGATCATAACTATTTGAAATAAATAATTGTTCAAACAGTCATAAGTATTTGAGCTTGTTCAGTAAATAGATTCATATTTTAAATCTCTTACTCATTAATTTTTGGAATATTAATAAATTAGAATTATTTTATTTTGAATAAGCCTATATGAACTGATACAATTGTTTTATGACGAACATTTGAAATAGATAATTATTCAAGTAGTTATAACTATTAGAACTTATTTGGTAAACATATTTATTTTTAAAATCTTTTACTTATTAATTGGCAAAATTTTAATAAATTAATATTATTTTAATCCGAATAAGCTTGTATGAACAAAAATAATAGTTTTATGACAAAACAAAAAATCATAACGATTTGAAATAAATAATTGTTCAAATAGTCATAACTATTTAAACTTATTTGATAAACAAATTTATTTTTTAAATCTTTTACTAATTAGTTATCTAAATATTAATAAATTTGTATTATTTTAATTGAAATAAGCTTGTATGAATAGAAAAAATTATTTTGTGACAAAACAAAAGGTTATAGTAATTTGAAATAAATAATTGTTCAAAGAGTCATAACTATTTGAACTTAATCGATAAACAGATTCAGTTTTTAAATCTCTTACTTATTAATTTTTGGAATATTAATAAATTAGATTTATGTTATTCCAAGTCAGCTTGTATGAACAAAAACAATTATTTTGTAACAAACAAAAGGTTATAATACTTTGAAACAGATAATTGTTTAAACAGTTATAACTATTTGTATTGGTCAGGCCAACAGATTCATTTTTTAAATAAGTTACTTGTTAATTTTTAGGATATTAACAAATTAGCATTACTTTTATTTCGAATAAGATAGTATCAATAGAAAAAATTATTTTATGACAAAACAAACGGTTATAATGATTTGAAATAAATAATTGTTCAAATTGTTATAACTATTTGAATTGATTTGGTAAATACATTTACTTTTTAAATCTCTTATTAATTTTTAAAATATTAATAAATTAATATTATTTTATTTTGAACAAACTTATATGAGCAAAAACATTTGTTTTAAGACAAACAAAAGGTCATAATGGTTTGAAATAGATAATTATTCATATAGCCTTAACTATTTGAATTGGTTTGATAAAAAAAATTGTTTTTTAAATCTCTTAATTATTAATTTTCATAATATTATTAGATTAATATTATTGTATTCCAAATAAGCTTGTATGAACATAAATAATTTTTTTATGACAAAACAAAATGTTATAATGATTTGAAATATATAATTGTTCAAATAGTCATAACTATTTGAACTAGTTCTGTGAGCATATTTATTTTTTAAATCTCCTACTTATTAATTTTTGAAATATTAATAAATTAGGATTATTTTATTCAGAATAGGCTTGTATGATAAAAAAATAATTGTTTTATGACAAAACAAAAGATCATAAAGATTTGAAATAGATAATTGTTCAAATGGCAATAATTATCGGAACATCTTTAGTAAACTGATTTATTTTTTTAAATCTTTAACTTCTCAATTTTTGAAATATTAATGAACTAATATTATTTTATTTTAGATAGGCTTTTATGAACTAAAACAAATGTTTTATGATAAAACAAAAGGTTATAACAATTTTAAATAGATAATTGTTCCAATAGTCATAACTATTTGAACTTGTTTGATAAACAGATTTTATTTCTTTAAACTTCTTGCTTATTAATTTTTTGAATGTTAAACAAAAGTATTATTTTATTTCGAATAAGAATGTATGAACTGAAACAATTATTTTATGATTAAACAAAAGATCAAAATGATTTGAAATAGATAATTGTTCTAATAGTCTTAACTATTTCAATTGGTTCAGTAAACACATTCATTTTTTAAATCTCTTACTTATTAATTTTTAAAATATTATTAGTTTAGCAATATTTTACTTTGAATAAGCTTGTATGAATAGAAAACAATTGTTTTATGACAAAACAAAGATTCTAATGATTTGAGATAGATAATTGTTCAAATAGTCATAACTATTTGAACTAATTTGGTATACAAATTTAGTTTTTAAACCTCATATTAATTTTTGAAATATTAATAAATTAGTATTATTTTATTTTGAATAATTTTGCATGAATAAAAACAATTGTTTTATGACAAAATAAAATGTCATAACAATTTCAAACAGATAATAGTTCAAATGGACATGATTGTTTAAATTTATTCGATAAATAGATTTATTTTTTAAATCTCCAAATTATTAATTTTTAAAACATGAATAAATTAGTATTATTTTATTTCAAATAAACTTGTATGAATAGAAACAATTATTTTATGACAAAACAAAAGATTATAATAATTTGAAATAAATAATTGTTTAAATAATCATAACTATTTGAACTCGCTCGGTAAATAAATTTATTTTTTAAATCTTTTACTTATTAATTTTTTGGAAGTTTAATAAATTAGTATTATTTTATTCCAAATAAGCTTTTATGAACAAAATCAATGGGTTATGACAAAACAAAAAGTCATAACGATTTGAAATAGATTATTGTTTAAATAATCACAACTATTTGAATGTGTTCAGAAAATAGATTTATTTTTAAAATTTTTACTTACTAATTTTTGGAATATTAATAAATTTAAATTATTTTATTCGGAATAAGCTTGCATGAACAGAACCAATTGTTTTATGATAAAACAAAAAGTCATAATGTTTTGAAATAGACAATTGTTTAGATAGTCAAAACTATTTGAACTTTTTTTGTAAATAGATTCTTTTTTTAATTCTTTTACTCATTAATTTTTGGAATATTAGTAAATTAGTATTATTTTAGTTCAAGCAAACTTACATGAACTGAAACAATTGTTTTATTACAAAAGAAAAAAGGTCATTATGATTTGAAATAGATAATTATTTAAATAGTCATGACTATTTGAACTTGTTCTGTAAATATATATATTTTTTAAAATCTTTTACTTATTAATTGTTGAAATATTAATAAATTATATTATTTTAATTCGAATAAACTTGTATAAATAGAAACAATTATTTTATGACAAAACAAAAAGTCATAACAAGTTGAAGTAAATAATCACACATATAGTCATAATGATTTGAACTTATTCAGTAAAAAAATTTATTTTTTAAATCTTTTACTTATTAATTGTCTTAATATTAATAAATTTGTATTAATTTTTTTTAAATAAGCTTGTATGAACAAAAAAAATTCTTTTATAACAAAACAAAAGGTTATAGTGATTTCAAATAGGTAATTGTTCAAATAGTTATAATTATTTAAACATGTTCAATAAACAGATTCATTTTTTAAATCTCTTTATTATTAATTTTTGGATTATTAATAAATTAGTATTATTTTATTCCCAATAAGCTTATATGAACTGGAACAATTCTTTTATGACAAAACAAAAAGTCATAACGATTTGAAATAAATAATTATTCAAATAATCATGATTATTTAATTTAGTTTGGCAAACATATTTATTTTTAAAATTTTTTACTTATTAATTGTTGAAATATTAATAATTTAGTATTGTTTTAATCTGAATAAGCTTGTATAAATAAAAACAATTGTTTTATAATAAAACAAAAAGTCATAACGATTTGAAATAAATGATTGCTCAAATAGTCTTAACTATTTAAACTAGTTTGATAAATTGATTTATTTTTTAAATCTTTGATTAATATTCAAAATATTAATAGAATTGTATTACTTTATTCCGAACAAACTTATATGAACAAAAACATTTGCTTTATGAAAAAATAAAAGGTCATAATGATTTGAAATATATAATTATTTAAATAGTCATAATTATTTGAACTAGTTAGGTAAATAAAATTATTTTTTAAATCACTTACTTATTAATTTTTGAAATATTAATAAATTCATTTTATTTTATTCCAAATAAGCTAATATGAATTAAAAAAACATATTTTATGACAAAATAAAAAGGTCATAACAATTTGAAATAGATAATTGTTTATATAGTCTTAAATATTTGAACTAATTCGGCAAACAAAATTTTTTTAATTCTCTTAGTTATTAATTTTTGGAATATTGTTAGATAAGTATTATTTTATTTCGAATAAGCTAGTATGAACAAAAGTAATTGTTTTATAACAATACAAAAGGTTATAAGGATTTGAAGTTTACAATTATTCAAATAGTTATAACTATTTGAGATAGTTCGGTAAATAGGTTTAATTTTTAAATCTATTAGTTATTAATTTTTGAAAGATTAATAAAGTGGTATTATTTTATTTCAAATAAGCTTGAATTTTAAAATATAACTGTTATATGACCAAAAAAGGGTAATATCATTTGAAATAGATAATTGTTGGCATGGCTATAATTATTTGAACTAATTCAGTAAATAGGTTTACTTTTTAAATCAGTTACTAATTTTCAAAACATTAATAAATTATTATTATTTTATTTTGAATAAGCTTGTATGAACTGAAATAATTATTTTATGACAAAACAAAAGGTCTTAATGATTTGAAATAGATAGCTGTTCATATAGTCTTAATTGTTTGAATTGATTCAATAAACAGATTAATTTTTTAAATCTCTTAGTTGTTAATTTTTGGAATATTATTAAATTAGTATTATTTTATTCTGAATAAGTTTATATGAACTACAACAATTATTTTATGACAAAACAAAAGGTTATAACAATTTGAAAGAGATAATTGTTCAAATAGGAGTTGGTTTGGTAAATAGATTTATTTTTTAAATCTCTTACTTTTTAATTTTTGAAAATTAATAAATTAATATTATTTTATTTTGAATAGGCTTGAATGATGAAAAACAATTATTTTATAACAAAACAAAAGTTTGTAACAATTTGAAATAGATAATTGTTCAAATGGCTAAAATTATTTGAACCAATTCAATAAACTAACTTATTTTTTAAATCTCTAACTTATCAATTTTTGAAATATTAATAAAGTAATATTATTTTATTTCGGATAAGCATTTATGAACTAAAACAATTATTTTACGATAAAACAAAAGGTCATATTTATAATAAATAGATAATTGTTCAAATAGCCATAACTATTTGAACTTGTTCGATAAACAGATTTATTTTTTTAAATTTGTTGTTTATTAATTTTTGAATGTTAATAAATTAATATTATTTTATTTCGAAAAGGCATGTGTGAACTGAAAAAATTATTTTCTGACTAAACAAAAGGTCATAACGATTTGAAATAGATAATTATTCTAATAGTCTTAATCATTTGAATTGATTCAGCAAACACATTTATTTTTAAATTTGTTATTAATTTTTAGAATACTATTAATTTAGCAATAATTTACTACAAATAAGCTTGTATGAACAGATACAATTAGTTTATAATAAAACAAAAGGTCAGAACAAATTGAAATAGATAATTTTTCAAATAGTCATAACTATTTGAACGTGTTCAAAAAAACATATTTACTTTTAAAATTTTTACTTATTGATTTTTCAAAATTAATAAATTTATATTATTTTATTTGAAATAAGCTTGCATGAATAGAACCAATTATTTTATGACAAAACAAAATGTCATAATGTTTTGAAATAGATAATTATTTAGATAGTCATAACTATTTAAACATGTTCAATAAAACAAATTCATTTTTTTATTCTCTTACTCATTATTTTTTGGAATATTAATAAAATGGTATTATTTTATTTCAAATAAGCTTATATGAACTAAAATAATTGTTTTATTCCAAAACAAAAGGTCACAATGATTTAAAATAGATAATTATTCAAATAGTTAGAACTATTTGAACTTGTTTGAAAACATATTTTTTACTTAAATATTTTACTTATTAATTGCCAAAATATTAATAAATTAATATTATTGTAATTTGAATAACCTTGTATGAACAGAAAAAATTGTTTTATGACAAAACAGAAAGTCATAAGAATTTGAAATAAATGATTATTCAAATAGTCATAAGATTTGAACTTATTCGATAAACAGATTTATTTTTTAAATGTTTTACATATTAAGTATCTTTATATTAATAAAGTTTTATTATTTTGTTCGCAATAAACTTGTATGAACAAAAAAAATCTTTTTATGACAAAATAAAAGGTTATAGCAATTTCAAAAAGAAAATTATTGGAATAGTCATAATTATTTAAAGTTGCTCGACAAACATATTTATTTTTTAAATCTCTTACTTATTAATTTTTG
This sequence comes from Durio zibethinus, assembly GCF_047325235.1. Taxonomy (NCBI): domain Eukaryota; kingdom Viridiplantae; phylum Streptophyta; class Magnoliopsida; order Malvales; family Malvaceae; genus Durio; species Durio zibethinus. The sequence goes on from NC_143171.1 coordinate 238,802, forward strand.
TAATATTAATAACTTAGTATTATTTTATTTTGAATAAGCTTATATGACAAAACAAAAGGTCATAATGGTTTGAAATAAATAATTATTCAAATAGTCATTACTATTTAATTTAATTCAATAAACATATTTATTTTTAAAATTTTTTACTTATTAATTATTGAAATATTAATAGATTAGTATTATTTTAATCTGAATAAACTTTTATGAACAAAAACAATTGTTTTATAACAAAACAACAAGTCATAACTATTTGAAATAAATAATTGCTCAAATAGTCAAACTATTTCAACTCATTTCATAAATAGATTTATTTTTTAAATCTCTTATTAAAATATTAATAGATTAGTATTATTTTATTCCAAACAAACTTATATGAACAAAAATATTTGTTTTATGACAAAACAAAAGATATAACTATTTGAAATAGATAATTGTTCAAATAGTCATAGTTATTTGAACTGGTTAGGTAAATAGAATTATTTTTTAAATCTCTTGTTAATTTTTGAATATTAATAAATTCATTTTATTTTATTCCAAATAAGCTAGTATAAATTCAAAAAAACTTATTTTATGCTAAAACAAAAGGTCATAATGATTTGAAATAGATAATTGTTTGTATAGTTTTAAATATTTAAACTGGTTCGACAAAGAAATTTATTGTTTAATTCTCTTAGTTATTAATTTTCAGAATATTATTAGAATAGTATTAATTTATTTTGAATAAGATTGTATGAACAAAAATAATTGTTTTATGATAAAACAAAAGGTTATAATGATTTGAAGTTTACAATTGTTCAAATAGTTACTAATTTGAACTAGTTCGATAAACAGATTTATTTTTTGAATTTATTACTTATTAATTTTTGAAAGATTAATAAATTAATATTATTTTATTCCAAATAGGCTTGAATGATAAAAAAGATTGTTATATGACCAAACAAAAGGCCATAGTTTTTGATAAATAGATAATTGTTCATATAGTTTTAATTATTTGAACAATTTCGACAAACAGATTAGTTTTTTAAATCTCTTAATTATCAATTTTTGGAATATTATTAAATTAGCATTATTTTATTCCAAAAAAGCTTATATGAACTAAAACAATTATTTTATAACAGAACAAAAGGTTATAATGATTTGAAATAGATAATTGTTTAAATAAAAATTGGTTCGATAAAGAGATTTATTTATTAAATCTCTTACTTATTAATTTTTGAAATATTAATAAATTACTATTATTTAATTCCGAATAGGCTTGTATGATGAAAAACAATTGTTTTAAGACAAAATAAAAGTTTATAACGATTTGAAATAATAATTGTTTAAATGGCCACAATTACTTGAAGCGATTCGATAAACTAACTTATTTTTTAAATCTTTATCTTTTCAATTTTTGAAATATTAATAAAGCTATATTATTTTATTTCACATAAGCTTTTATGAACTGAAACAATCATTCTATGATAAAACAAAAGGTCATACTTCTTATAAATATATAATTGTTCAAATAGTCATAACTATTTGAACTTGTTTTGTAAATAGATTTATTTTTAAAAATTTTTTATTTATTAATTTTTTGAATGTTAATAAATTAGTATTATTTTATTTCAAATAAGCTTGTATGAACTGAAAAAATTATTTTATGACTAAACAAAATGTTAAAACATTTTTAAATAGATAATTATTCTAATAGTCTTAACTATTTGAATTAGCTCGACAAACACATTTATTTTTTAAATCTCTTACTTATTAATTTTTAGAATATTATTAATTTAGCAATATTTTACTTCGAATAAGCTTGTATGAATAGAAACAATTGTTTTATGACAAAACAAATATCATAACAATTTGAGATAGATAATTGTTGAAGTAGTCACAACTATTTGAACTAGTTTAATAAATAGATTTAATTTTTTAATCTTTTATTAACTTTTGAAATATTATTAAATTAGTATTATTTTATTTTGAATAATTTTGTATAAATATAAATAATTGTTTTTCGACAAAACAAAATGTCATAACCATTTAAAATAGATAATAGCTCAAATAGACATGACTATTTAAACTTGTTCGATGAATAGATTTATTTTTTAAGTCTCCAACTTATTAATATTTGGAATATTAATAAATTAGTATTATTTTATCTCAAATAAAATTGCATAAATAGAAATAATTGTTTTATAACAAAACAAAAGATCATAACATTTTAAAATAAATAATTGTTCAAAGAGTCATAACTACTTGAACTCGCTCGGTAAATAGATTTAGTTTTTAAAAATCTTTTACTTATTAATTTTTTGAATTTTAATAAATTAGTATTATTTTATTTTGAATAAGCTTTTATGAACAAAAACAATTAGTTTATGACAAAACAAAAAATCGTAATGATTTGAAATAGATAATTATTCAAATAGTGACAAATATTTGAACGTGTTCAAAAAACATATTTATTTTTTAAATATTTTACCTATTAATTGTCTTAATATTAATAAATTATATTATTTTATTCAAAGTAAGCTTATATGAACAGAAAAGATCATTTGGTGACAAAACAAAAGGTTATAACAATTTGAAATAGATAATTGTTCTAATAGTCATAATTATTTAAACTTGTTCAATAAATAGATTCATTTTTTAAATCTCTTAATTATTAATTTTTAGAATATTAATAACTTATTATTATTTTATTTCGAATAGGCTGATGTGAACTAAAAAAAATTTTTATGACAAAACAAAAGGTCATAATGATTTGAAATAAATACTTATACAAATAATCATGACTATTTGATCTAGTTCAGTAAACAAATTTATTTTTTAAATTTTTTACTTATTAATTGTCGAAATATTAATAAAATAGTATTACTTTAATTTGAATAAGCTTTTATGAACATAAATTATTGTTTTGTAACAAAAGAAAAAATAATAACAATTTGAAATAAATAATTGCTCAAATAGTCATAACTTTTTGAATTGGTTTGATAAACATATATTTTTAAATCTATTATTAATTTTTGAAATATTAATAGATAAGTTTTATTTTATTTTGAACAAACTTATATGGACCAAAACATTTGTTATATGACAAAAGAAAATGTCATAGTGATTTGAAATAGATAATTGCTCAAATAGTCATAATTATTTGAACTAGTTAGGCAAATATAATTATTTTTTAAATCTCTTACATACTAATTTTTGAAATATTAATAAATTCATTTCGTTTTATTCCGAATAAGCTAGTATGAATTGAAAAAATTGTTTTATGACAAAAAAAAAACAATTTGAAATAGATAATTCTTCATATAGTCTTAATTATTTGAACTAGTTTGGCAAACAAATTTGTTTTATAAATATCTTAATTATTAATTTTTGGAATATTTTTATATTAGTATTATTTTATTTCGAATAAGCTTATATGAACAAAAATAATTGTTTTATGATAGAACAAAAGGTTATAAGGATTTTCAGTATGCAATTATTCAAATAGTCATAACTATTTAAACTGGTTCGATAAATAAATTTATTTTTTTAAATCTCTTACTTATTAATTTTTGAAAGATTAATAAATTACTATTATTTTATTTCAAATAAACATATATAATAAAAAACAATTGTTATATGACCAAACAAACAATTTGAAATTGATAATTGTTGAAATGACATTAATTTTTTGAACTGATTTGGTAAACATATTCACTTTTTAAATCACTTGCTTATTAATTTTTGGAATGTTAATAAATTAGTATTATTTTATTTTGACTAAGCTTGTATGGATTCAGATAATTGTTTTATCACAAAATAAAAGGTCATAACGATTTAAATAGACAATTGTTCAAATAGTCATAACAATTTGAATTTGTTTAGTAAACAAATTTATTTTAAACTCTTACTTATTAATTTTTGAATTATTAATAAAGTAGTATTATTTTATTTTGGATAAGCTTTTATGAACTGAAACAATTGTTTTATGTCAAAACAAAAGGTCATAATGATTTTAAATAAATAATTGTTCAAATAGTCATCACTATTTGAACTTGTTCGATAAATAGATTTATTTTTTCAAATAATTTCCTTATTAATTTTTTGAATGTTAATAAACTTAGATTATTTTATTTCGAATAAGCTTGTAAGATATGAAACAAATATTTTATGACTACACAAAAGGTCAAAACGATTCGAAATTAATAATTATTCTAATAGCTTTAACTATTTTAATTAGCTCAGTAAACACATTTATTTTGTAAATTTCTTACTTATTAATTTTTGAAATATTATTAAATTAGTATTATTTTTAACCAAATAAGCTTCTATGATAAAAATCAATTGTTTTTTGACAAAACAAATATCTTAATGACTTAAGATTAATAATTGTTCAAATAGTCATAACTATTTGAACTGGTTTAATAAATATTTTTATTTTTTAAATCTTTTACTTATTAATTTTTGAAATATTAATAAATTAGTATTATTTTATTTCATATAAGCTTGTATGATCAAAAACAATTGTTTATGAAAAAAAAAAGGTTAGAATGATTTAAAATAGATAATCATTCAAACAGCTATAATTATTTTAACTAATTCAGCAAATAGATTTATTTTTTAAGTTTCTTACTTATTATTTTAGTAAGTATTAATAAATTAGTATTATTTTATTCCATCTAAGCTTGTTTTAACTGAAACAATTGTTTTATGACTAATCAAAATGTTATAACGATTTTAAATAGACATTTGTTCAAATAGTAATAACTATTTGAATTTGTTCGTTAAATAGATTTATTTTTTTAAATCTCTTTCTTATTAATTTTTGAATGTTAATAAATTAGTATTAATTTATTCTAAATAGGCTTATTGAACTGAAACAATTGTTTTATGACAAAACAAAATGTTAGAACAATTTCAAATAGATAATTATTCTAATAATCTTAACCATTTCAAATGATTCGACAAAAAAATTTATTTTTTAAATATCTTATTTATTAATTTTCAAAATATTATTAAATTTGCATTATTTTAATAAAAAAAAGCTTGTATGAATAAAACAATTATTTTACGACAAAAGAAAAAGGTCATAACACTTTGAAACAGATAATTGTTCATATAGTCTTAACTATTTGAATTGGTTTGACAATTAGATTTATTTTTTAATTTTCTTGGTTATTAAGTTTTAGAATATTCTTAAATTAGTATTATTTTATTTTGAATAAAATAGTATGAATAGGACCAATTGTTTGATGACAAAATAAGAAGTTATAATGATTAGAAATAGATAGTTATTCAAATAGTCAAAACTATTTGAAATGGTTTAGTAAATAGATTTACTTTTTAAATCTCTTACTGATTAATTTTCTAAAATATTAATAAATTAGTATTATTTTATTTCGAATAAACTTATATTAACGAAGACAATTGTTTTATGAGAAACAAAAGGTCATAACAATTTGAAATAAATAATTGTTCATGTAGTCTTAACTATTTGAACTAGTTTAGCAAATAGATTTATTTTTTAAATTTCTTAGTTATTAATTTTTAGAATATTACTAAATTAGTATTATTTTATTTTGAATAGGCTTATATGAACAAAAACAATTGTTTTATGATAGAACAAAAATAGATATTGTTCAAATAGTCATAACTATTTGAACTGGTTTGATAAACAAATTTATTTTTTAAATATATTATTAATTCTTGAAATATTATTAAATTAGTATTATTTTATTTTGAATAGGCTTCTATATTGAAAAGCAATTGTTTTAGGAGAAAACCAAAAGTAATAACAATTTGAAATAGATAGTTGTTTAAATGGCCATAATTATTTGAATTGATTTATTTTTTAAATCTCTTATTAACTTTTGAAATATTAATACAATAGTACTATTTTATTTTGGATAAGCTTTTATGAACTAAAACAATTGTTTATGACAAAACAAAAGGTCATAATGATTTTAAATTGATAATTGTTCAAATCATCATAACTATTCAAATTTATTCGATAAAAAATTTTATTTTTTCAAATCTCTTGCTTATTAATTTTTCGAATGTTAATAAATTAATATTATTTTATTCCAAGTAAGCCTGTATGAACTGAAACAATTATTCTCTAACTAAACAAAATGTTAAAATGATTTGAAATTAAAAATTATTCTAATAGTCTTAATTATTTGAACTAGTTCAGCAAACACATTTATTTTTTTTAAGTCTCTTACTAAGTTTTAGAATATTAATAAATTAATATTATTTTTATCTGAATAAGCTTGTATGATAAAAAAATAATTATTTTATGAGAAAACAAAGATCATAATGATTTAAGATTGATATTTATTCAAATAGTCATAACTTACTTTTTATTTTTTGAAAATTAATAAAGTAGTATTATTTTATTTTAGATAAGTTTTTATGAATTGAAACAATTATTTTATGATAAAACAAAAGGTCTGATGACTTTAAATAGATAATTGTTCGAATAGTCAAATCTATTCGAACTTGTTCGATAAATAGATTGTTTTTTAAATCTCTTGCTCATTAATTTTTTGAATGTTAATAAATTAGTATTATTTCATTCTGAATAAGCTTGTATGAATTAAAATAATTGTTTTATAACTAAACAACAGGTCAAAACGATTTGAAGTAGATAATTGTTCTAATAGTCCTAACTATTTGAACCGGTTCAATAAATACATTTATTTTTTAAATCTCTTATTAATTTTTGAAATATTATTAAGTTAGTATTATTTTAATCCGAATAAGCTTATATGAAAAAAAACAATTGTTTTATGATGAAATAAAGATCATAATGATTTAAGATAGATAATTGTTCACATAGTCATAACTATTTAAATTATTTTCTATAAACAAATTTAGTTTTTAAATCTCTTATTAATTTTCAAAATTTTAATAGATTAGTATTATTTTGTTTTGAATAATTTTGCATGAACAGAAACAATTGTTTTATTCAAAAACAAAAGGTCATAAAGATTTGAAATAAATAATTATTCAAATGGACATGACTATTTGAACTTGTTTGGTAAATGGATTTACTTTTTAATCTCCTACCTATTAATTTTTAGAATATTAATAAATTAGTCTTATTTTATTTCAAATAAACTTATATGAATAGAAACAATTATTTTATGACAAAACAAAAGATCATAACTATTTGAAATAAATAATTGTTCAAATAGGCATAATAACTATTTAAACTTGCTTGGTAAACAAATTTATTTTTTAAAATCTTATTAATTTTTGAAATATTAATAAATTAGTATTGTTTTATTTCAAATATGCTTGTATGAACATAAACAATTGGCTTATGACAAAACAAAAGCTCATAACAATTTCAAATAGATAATTGTTCAAATAGTCACAACTATTTGAATGTGTTTAGAAAATAGATTTATTTTTTAAATTTTTACTAATTCATTTTTTGGAATATTAATAAATTTATATTATTTTATTTGGAATAAGCTTATATGAACAAAAACAATTATTTTATGACAAAACAAAATGTCATAATGATTTGAAATAAAAAATTGTTCAAATAGTCATAACTATTCAAACTTTTTGGTAAATAGATTCATTTTTTAAATCTCTTGCTCATTAATTTTTGGAATATTAATAAATTAGTATTATTTTATTTTGAATAAGCCTATATTAACATATATAATTATTTTATGATGAAACAAAATGTCATAACGATTTGAAATAGATAATTATTCAAATAGTTATGAACATTTGAACTTGTACGGTAAACATATTTATTTTTAAAATCTTTTACTCATTAATTGCTGAAATATTAATAAATAATATTATTTTAATCCAAATAAGCTTCTATGAACAAAAAAATTTGTTTTTTGACAAAAAAAAAGTCATAATGATTTGAAATAAATAATTGTTCAGATAGTCATAATTATTTGAATTTATTTAGTAAATAGAGTTGTTTTTTAAATCTTTTACTTATTAATTGTCTGAATATTAATAAATTTGTATTGTTTTAATTAAAATAAGCTTGTATGAATAGAAAAAATTATTTTATGGCAAAACGAAAGGTTATAGCAATTTAAAATAGGTAATCACTCAAATATTCATAACTATTTGAACTTATTCAATAAACAAATTCAATTTTTAAATCTCTTATTATTTTTTAGAACATTAACAAATTAGAATTATGTTATTCCGAATAAGCTTATAGGAATAGAAACAATTGTTGTGACAAAACAAAAAGTCATAATGATTTGAAATAGATAATTGTTCAAACAATCAAAACTATTTGCACTGGTCAGGCCAACAGATTAATTTTTTAAATCTGTTACTTATTAATTTTTAGAATATTAATTAATTACATTACTTTATTCCGAATGAGATTGTATTAATAGAAAAAATTATTTTATGACGAACAAATGGTCATCATGATTTGCAATAAATAATTGTTCAAATTGTTATAACTAATGGAACTGGTTTGGTAAATAGATTTATTTTTTAAATCTCTCATTAATTTTTAAAATATTGATAAATTAATATTATTTTATTCTGAACAAACTTATATGAACAAAAACATTTGTTTTATGACAAAGCAAAAGGTCATAATGATTTGAAATAGATAATTATTCATATAGCCTTAACTATTTAAACTAGTTTAGCAAACAAATTTATTTTTTAAATCTCTTAGATACTAATTTTCATAATATTTCTAGATTAGTATTATTTTATTTCGAATAAGCATGTATGAACATAAATAATTGTTTTATGACAAAATAAAAGGTTATAATGATTTGAAAAATATAATAGTTAAAATAGTCATAACTATTTGAACTAATTCGATAAACAGATTTATTTTTTAAATCTCCGACTCATTAATTTTTGAAATATTAATAAATTAGTATTATTTTATTCCAAATAGGCTTTATAATGAAAAACAAATGTTTTATGGCAAAATAAATGTTCATAACGATTTGAAATAGATAATTGTTTAAATTGCCATAATTATTTGAACTGATTCGATAAATTGATTTTATTTTTTAAATCTCTAACTTCTCAATTTTTGAAATATTAATAAATTAATATTATGTTATTTTGGATAAACTTTTAAAAACTTAAACAATTGTTTTATTATAAAACAAAAGGTCATAACGATTTTAAATAGATAATTGTTCAAATAGTCATAACTATTTGAATTTGTTTGGTAAATAGATTTATTTTTTAAAATTTCTTGCTTATTAATTTTCTAAATGTTAATAAAATAGTATTATTTTAGTTCAAATAAGCTTGTATGAACTAAAACAATTATTTTATGATTAAATAAAAGGTCAGAACAATTTTAAATAGATAATTATTCTAATGGTCTTAACTATTTGAACGGGTTCGGCAAACACATTTATTTTTGAAATCTTTTACTTATTAATTTTAGAATATTATTAGTTTAGCAATATTTTACTCCAAATAAGCTTGTATGGATGGAAACAATTGTTTTATGACAAAACAAACATCATAATGATTTAAGATAGATAATTATTTAAATTGTCATAACTATTTGAACTGGTTCGATAAACAGATTTAGCTTTTAAATCTCATGCTTATTAATTTTTGAAATATTAGTAAAGTAGTATTATTTTATTTTGAATAAGTTTTTATGAACTGAAACAATTATTTTTTGACAAAACAAAAGTTCGTAATGTCTTTAAATAAAAAATTATTCAAATAGTCAAATCTATTTGAACTTGTTCAGTAAACAGATTTATGTTTTTAAATCTCTTGCTCATTAATTTTTCAAATGTTAATAAATTAGTATTGTTATATTTTAAATAAGCTTGCACAAACTAAAATAATTGTTTTGTGACTAAAAAGAAGGTTAGAATGATTTGAAATAGATAATTGTTTTAATAGTCTTAACTATTTGAACTAATTCAACAAACACTTATTATTTTTAATCTCTTACTTATTAATTTTTGGAAAATTATTTAAATTAGTATTATTTTAGTTTGAATAAGCTTGTATGAAAAGAGACAATTGTTTTATGACAAAATAAAGATCATAATGATTTGAGATAGGTAATTGTTCAAATAGTCATAACTATTTAAACTGCTTTTGTGAACAAATTTAATTTTTAAATCTCTTATGAGTTTCTAAAATATTAATAGATCAATATTATTTTAGTCTAAATATTTTTTATTGAACAGATATGACCTTTTGTTTGTCATAAACCAATTGTTTCTATTCATACAAGCTTATTTGTAATAAAATAATATTAATTTATTAAAATTCCAAAAGTTAATAAGTAAAAGATTTAAAAAATAAATCTATTTACCGAGTGAGTTTAAATAGTTATAACTATTTAAACAGTTATTTATTTCAAATCATTATAAACTTTTATTTTTGTCATAAAATAGTTATTTCTATTCATACAAGTTTATTTGGAATAAAATAATACTAATTTATTAATATAATAAAATTAATGAGTTGGAGACTTAAGAAATTATTCTATTTACCAAACAAGTTCAAATAGTCACATCCATTTGAATTATTATCTATTTCAAATCATTATGACATTTTGTTTTGTCGTAAAAAAATTATTTTTATTCATACAAAATTATTCAAAATAAAATAATACTAATTTATTAATATTTCAAAAATTAATAAGAGATTTAAAAACTAAATCTATTGACCAAACTAGTTCAAATTGTTATGACTATTTGAACAATTATCTATCTCAAATCATTATGATCTTTGTTTTGTCATAAAATAATTGTTTCTATTCATACAAGCTTATTCGAAGAAAAATATTGCTAAACTAATAATATTCTAAAATTAATAAGTAATAGATTTAAAAGGTAAATGTGTTTGTCGAACCAGTTCAAATAGCTAAGAATATTAGAACAATTATCTATTTCAAATTGTTTTGACTTTTTGTTTAGTTATAAAATAATTGTTTCAGTTCATAAATGCTTATTTGAAATAAAATAATATTATTTTATTAACATTCAAAAAACTAATAAGCAAGAAATTTAAAAAAATAAATATGCTTACCGAACAAATTCAAATAGTTTTGACTATTTGAACAATTATCTATTTAAAATCATTATGACCTTTTTTGTTTTATAATAAAACAAATGTTTTAGTTCATAAAAGCTTATTCAAAATAAAATAATATTACTTTATTAATATTTTAAAAATTGAGAAGTTGGAGATTTAAAAAATAAGTCAATTTATTGAATCAGTTCAAATAATTGTGGTGATTTGAACAATTATCTATTTCAAATTGTTATGAACTTTTGTTTTGTTATAAAATAATTGTTTTTCATCATACAAGCCTATTCAAAATAAAATAATACTAATTTAATAATATTTCAAAAATTAATAAGTAAGAGATTTAAAAAATAAATCTGTTTAGCAAACTAGTTCAAATAGTTATGACTATTTGAATAATTATATATTGCAAATCGTTATAACCTTTTGTTTTGTCATAAACATTTATTTATGTTCATACAAACTTATTCGAAATAAAATAATACTAATCTAATAATATTATGAAAATTAATAACTAAGAGATTCAAAAAATAAATTTGTTTGCCAAACCTGTTCAAATAGTAAAGGCTGTATGAATAATTATCTATTTCAAATCGTTATGACCTTTTGTTTTGTCATAAAACAAATGCTTTTGTTTATATAAGTTTGTCCGGAATAAAATAACATTAATTTATTAATATTTTGAAAATTATTAAGTGTTAGCTTTTTAGGTGAGATGGTGATCCAAGATGGGGTGAATTGGATTTCTCCAAATTCTTCCCAAATAATGATTTCAATATAGTTGAATGGAAATTAAAACAATAATCACTTTTGATGAAAATATAATGCAAGCAATAACAATTAATGAACCTAAAATCAAATATAAACAACAATAAATTGTAAGGAGATTGGGATAGAGAAATCAAACATAATGATTTATAGAGGTTTAGTCTTTCTTTACAAGGCACCTACATCATCTCTTCTTAGTTGTCCACACCAAGGCTTCAATCCACTATTCTTGAATTGAACAATCCACCATTCTTGAATTGAAAATACAACCTATCTTTTTCTTTTTAAGGCTTAAGATAGAAACCTCTACCCTTTGTAGTATTTTACCCAATCTCACTACAAAGCTCTCAAGATGATACCTCACATCTTGTTCTCTTCCACCCTTATATATCAAAGGTAATTTTGTAAACAATAGAACAACCTCTCTAAGGCTAAGTGTTTGCTAAGTTTAAGTACAAGAAAATGATGAATGAACAACAAATATAATTTGGATACAATAAATACAAAGATATGGACTTTGAAGCTCTGAAAACTCTTGATTCTTTGAGAGAATGAAAATATGGTTTATTGGCTCTTGCTCTCTTGATTCATCATTCTTCTTGGTGTGTTGGAGTGCCCAATTTATAGAGAAAGTGAAGGAGTAGCCATTGGGGATACTTGGGAGAAGAAAATAGCTATTGAGAGCATGAAAAAATAGCCGTTGGTGTGATTCTACCCAGACCCGATCAACCCCTTCCTTAAGGGGATTGATTGGTTCAAGTTTTATGCCATTTCATGCTTAAAAAGCATGACCCAATAGATCCCTTCCATAAAGGGATCGATTCTGTTAATGGCTAGGTGGTTGTCTCCTGTTTTGCACTCTACTCACTAATTTGATCATATCTTGAGTTATACAAATCCAAATTACAAACCGTTTGAAGATTTAGAAACTATATTAAAGGGCTTTCTATCCATATAAAGTTTATAACCTAATTCACTATGTTCGAATTATAGTGAATTTTCAAATTTACCCCTTGTGCAGTTTTTAGACAACTGCAAAGTGTCTAGTAAAAATTCAAAATCTTTTCTTAGAAAATTTGAATTTTGATTTTGTTTGATCCATTAGAAAGTAGACTCAAAGAGCTTTCCAACCATACAAAATTCAAATATTAAAACTTTGTGAATTAATACAAAAAAATGAAACAAATTCAATGTTGGAAAACTTTGTTCTTGTAAAACAACTTTCTTAAGTTAATCTATTTCTCAAAACCAATATTATTAAAATTGTATTAAGTCCAAAATGAATAAATTCACTTTAAAAACAACAATTGGACTTTCATATAAGCTTAAATAAATAATCTTTAAAGGTAGATTTGGTTTGAGAAATATGAAAACAAAGAAAGGTTTGTTTAAGCTTTGAAAATCATATTATTTATTTAGTACCAAAATATAAAACTTAAGAACATATACTAAATAAATCTTTTTCAAAATCTTGATCAAGCTTATTTAGCTTAATGTTTTGTCATTTCAAAATAAGGATCAATTCAAGGCTAACAATCTCCCCCTTTTTGATATGACAAAACTTAAAGATAAATTTGCTTGATAAAAAACTTTCTTTGAAACATTTAAGATTTTGAAAGACATTTTGGAAAACTCCCCCTTAAACAATGCATGGAAAAACTCCCCTTTAATTTATGCATCCTAATCCAACATAACTCACTAGACATATGTTAGAGCATATATATCAAATAAGCACAATCAAACATATGCATGTCAAGCACAAGCAAATTTGTCCATATGATATTTCTCCCCCTTTTTGTCATAACAAAAAGGTATGAGCATATTAATGAGCAAATAAACACAAAAAAGCATCATTAACAAATATATTCATGAAACATTTCTCCTCCTTTTTCTTTATGCTCTTTAAACTCCTATATTAATTGCAATAAGCATACAAGAAGAAATATCTCTAAACTCTCTTCCCTTTTTGTCATTTCAAAAGAAAGAGAGATCAATTCAAGGCATGGGACAAAATGCTTGATACCAATAACATCAAGAGTATTTTGAATGCATGTAATCAAGTGTAATATGCACAATCAAGTTCACATACATGTATTCAAGCACAAAAGCATAAGTGTATCCAATTTTAGCATTTTAGCACAAGTCATCAAATTTACTACATGAAATTTATGAGCAAAGGATAATGAATGATATGCAATCTACTCATAAATCATGTTAGCATAAGATGTGCTTAGAACCTAAAACATCAATAGCAATTAAGCATAAATTCAAGCACATGCATACAAGCTCATACCAATTGTTAAATATATGTAATGATAAAGCATACCAATGGTTATCGCAAAATAAATCAAACAAAATTGTATTCTAAAATTTCTCATCATTTTCAAAATAAGGATTAATCAATATAAGGCACACACAATTTTGCATGAAAGGTACAAGCTATATCAAGGATAGGCACATAAATAAGCATCTATGAAAGTTAAAAAAAATCTTTAGCAATTTTATTCAACAACTTTCATAGAACAAACATACTTTAAGCATATGAAAGATTCATTCAATACATACATAAATGATAATAGTAATCTTTCATAAGTTATCCTATCCAAATAAGAACCAAAAGCTCACATGTATATAAAAAATCATAAGTACTAATGAGCAATGATGTTCAATCATCATGTCCTAACAAAGTTTATATAAACATGATTTTTTTTTTAAACATGATGAGCACATATGCTATAGCAAAGAAATAATGAAAGCATAATTATTCAATTATAATCCAAATTATTTCAATGTATAGCAATGTATTTAATCTAAGCATATGCAAGTAATCACAAATATATTTATTTCAAACAAAATCACACAAGCATCTGCAAGAACATTTCAAAACATGTATAGCAATTTACCCCCTAAAAATGCAAACCTTTAGACACAATATGGTACATGCTATCTCAATGGATTCAATCAATCAACATGTATAAAGAAATCAATCAATTTAACTCATATCCATGTTCAAGGATTCATGCATTGAAACTATCAATCTCATCAAAATAATTTAAAACTAGGCATGAATATCAATGAAGGTGAATTAATCAATCCAAGCTTTCAAAAAATATTAGAACAATATCTACCAAGTAGCTTGGTGATTAATTTGTGCAATGTGTTCACAAATCATATATTTGCACATATTAAAGCAAGCATGTATATGTACTCAAACTCATACATCATATCATAAAGTTGATACATTTACCTCCATCCATGTCAAGCTTTGTTGTTGTGCTCTTTGACTTTTAATTCTCCAATCCACTTCATTTGAGCAAAACTAGGCTTGATTGATGAGGATGACATGCTTTGCTCACTATACTTGAAATTTCAAAATTGTAAGGTCATTCATACTCACTTCAAATTCTCATGGCATAGACTTAGAAAATATTCTTGACAAAGAAATGTTCATTAATAGCATCAAGAATGTCAGTTGATCAAAATTATACCAATTGTTAGAAAATAATTTCATATTCTAAGTCATTATAGGCAAAAGAAAATTTATTCACTAAGCATAAGTTGCCAATTGCAAAGGAGATATATACTTAAGCTAGAGGCCATATATCAATTTAAGCATTAAATAGCACAAGAATGGCACTAAAGCAAAAGTTCTCATGTAATGTGAAAAAATCAAACCTTTTAGATCATTCATGAACACAAAATAGACATATTCAATATTCATATATATTCAATAAATCACCAAGGAATATGTCAAAAAAAAAATTTTAGGCCATATAAAAACTAAAAGCTTAAGGAAGACATATTTATAAAAAAAAAAATCAAGAAAATTTTAGCACAATAGCATAAATATGTCTACACAAATTACAGGCCATAATCAACAATGACTTAAGCAAAAAAATAAGCATCATAAGAAATTCATTTACTGAAGTCATGTTGCAACAATGTCAAGTCAAGAAAAACCACATTTATCATATATACACACACTTGACAAGAATAATAGATGAACCAATAACATATATCATTTACAAGCAACTAGTTCATCATATTTAAAATCACAAATCAAGAGATATATCAATTGAGCACAAGATCCAAAATATTTCACAAAATTAATAAAACATTTAAGCACAAAAATAAGCATATTTCACAAAATATCTTTCACAATCAAGAGATAAACAATTCAAGCATTTTAAATCACAAGCATTAAGGTCAAATTGAATTAATGATTATACAAGCATATATCTTGACCAAGACTAGAGATGAACCAAGAATCAATATATTCCATTTAAGCACATAATGTTCATCAATTCATCAACACAAGAGAAGAAATAAATCTTGAATTAATAAGGATAAAGAATTAAAGCATATTTCAAGACTATAAAAAAAATCAAAAGATGAACAATCAAACATCAATATTTAAGATTTAAGCACAAGAACAAGCACATTACAAAGTTATTTCACAAATTAAGAAATAAACAATTTAAGCACTTTCAAATCACAAGTATTAAGGTCAAGTTGAATTAATCATCGTATGAGCACATACCTTGACCAAAAATATAGATGAACAAAGAATCAATATACATATATCACTGAAGCACAAGATGTTCATCAATTCACAAATCAAGAGTTATAATTTAAAATATAAAAAAATTTTCACACTATCCAAGCATTGAGAACAAATTGAGTAATTTTAATCAACATGGTCATATATAAGCATGTTCAACAATTACAAATTAATATGCATAAAAGTCACAAATATCATTTCCATCATGCTAAAATCATTCAAACAAGTATATTTATGCAAAATTCCATAGGATAAATCATTCAAAGCTTAATAGGTTTAGGGTTTTGATTTTTGCACTTTAAAACTCATTTTTGCTTGAAAAATACCTTAATAAATCTCAAAACTAGTCAAGCTCATTTTTAACCAACTTGAACCATTCCAACAAATTTCAAATGACAAAACAAAGTTGTTCAAGTGGTCATTTGGCATTAGAAACAAGGAAATCAAAAAGTCAACTCTTAATCCCTATATTTCGTTGAAAAAGGCTATTAAGAAAAGCAAATATGTTTAAACACACATTTATGTTTTTCAACCCATTTAGAAAAGTTTTATATCACAATTAATTTCAATAAGGAACTCAAACATACTTAAGAGCAAAATAAATGCATATTCAATTCAAGCTCACATTTTTTTATAAGATTATGCAATATATGTCTTGTTATCAATGTCAACCAAATTTTGCATAATCAATCAAGTATTCGAATTTCATCAAGAATAGGTAACTAAATTCAAATTCTCTTCAAATAAAGTTTAGAGGTTACCCATCTCGATTGTGTGTCTAGAGTATTCAATCATCAATCTCACATTGTGGCTTCTTGCTCTAGCACAACTACAAGAGACAATCTCGTTTGATTTTTGGTACCCAAATTGCTTTGGGTCCTTGAGAGTTAGTGAGCAAGTCTCTTGTTCCTTTAGGAACCCATACTTGCCTAATTCTAAATGGAACTTTTCTTTTAATAGGACATGTATAGTATGACCATGAAAATTACAAAAATTGCATTTAATCATTTTAGCACTTAAACTCTTATCTAAAGACTCTTGTTTTTAATTCATCAAAACATCAAATTTCTTTTTCAAATCAAAATTTACTTTTTCTAAAATTTTATACCTATTTTGAGAGGTTTCAAAATCTATTTTCAATTTTTCATTTTCTTTTCCAAAACATTTTTTGCATTCATTAAAAACTCATTCTCTACATTCAACTTTGAAATCATTTTCTTATATTTCCTCTTCATTGATTCATATTCAAGATATAGCTCATTATAAGCATCTTGCAATTCATCAAAAGCATATGAATTTGAATCAATAGAATTAGAGGTTATCTCCGGATCTTCAAGAGTCATGAGACATAATGCATTTCGATTGGATTGTTGTCTTCTATGTATTTCATCCAATTTCTCCTATATCTCATTTAAGGTTGGACACTTTGATACCAAATTGAATTTGTGGGAGTCAAGAGCTCCATATAGTAAACACTTGGCCTTGGCATCATGCATAACTTGCCTTATGCAGTTTGCATCATTTGAAGGAATTCCAAGCCTTTTTTCAATCACATTCCAAGCTCTAAAATCTTGGGCCATTATGAACATCTTTATCCTCTTTCGCCATACATAAAATTCAATTTTATCAAATATAGGAGCTTTGAGGACTTTCTCACCATCTTGAAACCTAAGTTGAACCATAGGATCTTTACTCAAGGTGGTTAAACTTACAAAAAAGAGACCAAAGTGTTGATACCAATTGTTAACTTTTTAGTGAGATGGTGATCCAAAAGGGGGGTGAATTGGATTTCTCCAAATTCTTCCCAAACAATGATTTCAATATAGTTGAATGGAAATTAAAACAATAAGCACTTTTGATGAAAATATAATGCAAACAATAACAATTAATGATTGTAAGGAGATAGGAATAGAGAAATCAAACATATGATTTATAGAGGTTTGATCCTTCTCCATAAGGTACCTACATCCTCTCTTCTTGGTTGTCTACACCAAGGCTTCAATCTACTATTCTTGAATTCAAAATACAACCTATCTTTTTCTTTCTAAGGCTTAAGATAGAAACCTCTACCTTTTGTAGTATTTTACCCAATCTCACTACAAAGCTCTCAAGATGATACCTTACCTCCTATTCTCTTCCACCCTTGTATATCAAAGGTAATTTTGCAAACAATAGAACAACCTCTCTAAGGCTAAGTGTTTGCTAAGTTTAAGTACAAGAAAATGATAAATGAACAACAAATATAATTTGGATACAATAAATACAAAGATATGGACTTTGAAGCTTTAAAAACTCTTGATTCTTTGAGAGAATGAAAATATGGCTTATTGGATCTTGCTCTCTTGATTCATCATTCTTCTAGGTATGTTGGAGTGCCCAATTTATAAAGAAATTGAAGGAGTAGCCGTTGGGGATGCTTGGGAGAAGAAAATTACCATTGAAAGCATGAAAAAATAGCCGTTGGTGTGATTATGCCCAAACCAGATCGATCCCTTCCTTGAAGGGATCAATTGGTTCAAGTTTTATGCCATTTCATGCTTAAAAAGCATGACCCGATCAATCCCTTCCATGAGGGGATTGATCCTGTCAATGGTTGGGTGGTTGTCTCTTGTTTTGCATTCTATTCACTAATTTGATCATATCTTGAGTTATACAAATCCAAATTACAAACCATCTGAAGATTTAGAAACTATATTAAAGGGCTTTCTATCCATTTAAAGTTCATCACCTAATTCACTGTATACGAATTATAGTAAATTTTCAAATTTACCCCTTGTGCAGATTTTAGACAACTGTAGAGTGTCTAGTAAATAATCTTTAAAGGTAGATTTGGTTTGAGAAATATGAAAAAAAAGAAAGATTTGTTTAAGCTTTGAAAATCATATTATTTATTTAGTACCAAACTATAAAACTTAAAAACATGTACTAAATAAATCTTTTTCAAAATCTTGATCAAGCTTATTTAGCTTAATGTTTTGTCATTTCAAAATAAGGATCAATTCAAGGCTAACATTAAGAGATTTAAAATATAAATATATTTACCAAACTAGTTCAAATAGTTATAACAATTTGAATGATTATTTATTTCAAATTGTTATGACCATTTGTTTTGTCATAAAACAATTGTTTCTATTGATATAGTTTTATTTGGAATAAAATAATGCTAGTTTATTAATATTCTAAAAATTAATAAGTAACGAATTTAAAAAATGAATCTATTGGCTTGACCAATGCAAATAGTTATAACTATTTGAACAATTATCTATTTCAAATCGTTATGACCTTTTGTTTTGTCACAAGACAATTGTTTCTATTCATACAAGCTTATTTGGAATAGCATAATTCTAATTTATTAATATTTCAAAAATTTATAAGTAAGAGATTTAAAAACTAAATCTATTTATCGAACAAGTTCAAATAGTTACAATTATTTGAATAATTACCTATTTCAAATTGCTATAACATTTTGTTTTGTCATAAAATAAAATTTTCTATTCATACAAGCTTATTTCAATTAAAATAATGCAAATTTATTAATATTCATATAATTAATAAATAAAAGATTTAAAAAATAACTACATTTACCAAATAAATTCAAATAGTTGTGACTATTTAAATAAATATTTATTTCAAATCGTTATGACTTTTTGTTTTGCCATAAAACAATTGTTTTTGTTCATACAAGCTTATTCGAATTAAAATAATATTAATTTATTAACATTTTGACAATTAATAAGTAACAAATTTAAAAAATAAATATGTTTATTAAACAAGTTTAAATAGTCATAACTATTTAAATAATTGTCTATTTCAAATTGTTATGATCTTTTATTTCATCATAAAACAATTATATCAGTTCATATAGGCTTATTTGAAATAAAATACTATTTTATTAATATTCCAAAAATTAATGAGTAAGAGATTTAAAAAATAAATTTATTTGCCAAACAAGTTCAAATAGTTATGGCTATTTGAATAATTATCTATCTCAAATAATTATGACATTTTGTTTTATCATAAACCAATTGTTTCTGTTCATACAAGCATATTCAAAATAAGTATTACTAGTTTATTAATATTTCAAAAATTAATATGTAAAAGATTTTTTAAAAAAATCTGTTTATCGAGCAAGTTCAAATAATTATGCTTGTTTGAACAATTATTTATTTCAAATAGTTATGATCCTTTGTTTTATCATAAAACAATTCTTTCCATTCATGCAAGTTTATTTAGAATAAAATAATACTAATTTATTAATATTCTAAAAATTAATATGTAAGAGATTTAAAAAATAAATTTGTTTATTGAACAAGTTCAAATAGTCATGTCTATATGAACAATTACCTATTTCAAATCGTTATCATAAAACAATTGTTTCAATTCAATAAAACTTATCCAAAATAAAATAATATTACTTTATTACTATTTCAAAAATTGAGAAGTTGGAGATTTAAAAAATAAATCAGTTTCTCAAATCAATTCAAATAATTATAGCCATTTCAACAATTATCTATTTCAAATCGTTATGAACTTTTGTTTTGTTATAAAACAATTGTTTTTCATCATACAAGTTTATTCATAATAAAATAATACTAATTTATTAATATTTCAAAAATTAATAAGTAGGAGAATTAAAAAATAAATATAGTTATCGGACTACTTTAAATAATTATTACTATTTGAATAATTATATATTTCAAATTGTTGTAATCTTTTGGTTTGTCATAAAATAATTATTTATATTCGTACAAGCTTATTTGGAATAAAATAATACTAATCTAATAATATTATGAAAATCAATAACTAAGAGATTTAAAAAATAAATTTGTTTGTTGAACCAATTCAAATAGTTAAGGCTATATGAGTAATTATCTATTCTGATCCGTTATGACCTTTTGTTTTGTCATAAAACAAATATTTTTGTTCATATAAGTTTGTTCTAAATAAAATAATATTAATTTATTAATATTTTAAAAATTAATAAGAGATTTAAAAAAATAAATTTGTTTACCAAACCAATTCAAGTAGTTATAACAATTTGAATAATTATTTATTTCAAATCATTATGACCATTTGTTTTGTCATAAAACAATTGTTTCTATTGATACAGTCTTATTTGGAATAAAGTAATGCTAATTTATTGATATTCAAAAAATTAATAAATAACGGATTTAAAAAATGAATCTATTGGACTGACTAATACAAATAGTTAAATAAATTTATTTTTTAAATCTCTTAGTTATTAATAGTCAAAATATTATTAGATTGGTATTATTTTATTATAAATAAGCTTGTATGAATAGAAATAATTATTTTATGAAAAAACAAAAGGTTATAACAAATTGAAATATATAATTGTTCAAATAGTTATAATTATTTAAACTGGTTCGATAAGTAATATTATTTTTTAAATCTCTATAAATTTTTGAAATATTAATAAATTAATTTTATTTTATTACGAGTAAACTTGGATGAGCTGAAATAATTGTTTTATAACAAAACAAAAGGTTATAACAATTTGAAATAATAAGTAATTATTCATATAGTTTTAACTATTTAAACTGTTTCAAGAAACAAATTTATTTTTAAAATTTCTTAGTTATCAATTTTTAGAATGTTATTAATTTAGTATTATTTTATTTCGAATAAATTTATATGAACAGAAATAATTATTTTATGACAGAATAAAAAATTATAACAATTTAAAATAGATAATTATTCAAATAGTCATAACTATTTGAACTTATTCAGTAAACATATTTATTTTTTGAATCTCGTACTAATTCTTGAAATGTTAATAAATTAGTATTGTTTTATTTCAAATAAACTTGTGTGTTCAAAAATTATTGTTTTATGACAAAATGAAAAGTACTAACAATTTTATTTCAAATAAGCTTGCATGTTGAAAAACAATTTTTTTTTATGACAAAATGAAAGGTAATAACGATTTGAAATAAATAATTGTTTAAATATCCATAATTATTTAAACTGATTCAGTAAACTGATTTATTTTTTAAATCTCTTGTTAATTTTTAAAATATTAATAAAGTAGTATTATTTTATTTTGGATAAACTTTTGTGAACTGAAACAATTGTTTTATGACAAAACAAAAGTTCATAATGATTTTAAATAGATAATTATTCAAATAGTTATAGAATTTGAATTTGTTCAATAAACAGATTTATTTTTTCAAATCTCTTATTAATTTTTTGAAAGTTAATAAATTAGTATTATTTTCTTTCAAATAGCTTGTATGAACTGAAATAATTATTTTATGACTAAACAAAAGTCAAAATGATTTGAAATAGACAATTATTCTAATAATCTTAACTATTTGAATTGATTCGGCAAACACATTTATTTTTTAAATCTCTTACTTATTAATTTTCAAAATATTATTAAATTAGTTTTATTTTTACCCGAATCAACTTATATAATCAGAAACAATTATTTTATGACAAAATAAAGATCATAACGATTTGAGATTGATATTTGTTCAAATAGTCATAACTACTAGAATTGCTTCAGAAAATAGCTTTAGTTTTTAAATCTCTTGCTTAATAATTTTTGAAATATTAATAAAGTAGTTTTATTTTATTTCAATAAGTTTTTATTAACTAAAACAATTGTCTTGTGACAAAATAAAAGGTTAAAACAATTTTAAATAAATAATTGTTCAAATAGTTATATCTAATTGAAATTGTTCAGTAAACAGATTTTTTTTTTTAAATCTCTTGCTTATTAATTTTTCAAATGTTAATAAATTAGTATTATTTTATTCCAAATAAACTTGTATGAACTGGAAAAATTGTTTTATGACTAAACAAAAGGTTAGAATGATTTGAAATAGATAATTGTTCTAATAGTCTTAATTATTTGAATTAGTTCGACAAGCATATTTATTTTTTAAATTTCTTACTTATTAATTTTCAGAATATTATTAAATTAGTATCATTTTAATCAAATAAGCTTATGTGAAAAGAAACAATTGTTGTATGACAAAATAAAGATCATTACGATTTGCAATAGATAATTGTTCAAATAGTCATAACTATTTGAACTGGTTCGGTAAATAAATTTAGTTTTTAAATCTCTTATTAATTTTCAAAATACTAATAAATCAATATTATTTTATTTTGAATAATTATGTATCTACAGAAACAATTGTTTTACTACAAAAAAAAAGGTCATAATCATTTGAAATAGATAATTGTTCAAATGAACATGGCTATTTGAACTTGTTGGGTAAACAAATTTATTTTTTAAATCTCCTACCTATTAATTTGCAAAATCTTAATAAAATAGTATTATTTTATTTCAAATAAATTTGTATGAATAGAAACAATTGTTTTATAACAAAACAAAAGATCACGACTATTTGAAATAAAAAATTGCTCAAACAATCATAACTATTTGAGCTTACTCAGTAAACAGATTTATTTTTTAAATCTTTTACTTATTAATTTTTGGAATATTAATAAATTAGTATTATTTTATTTTGAATAAACTTGTGAGAACAGAAATAATTATTTTATGAGATAACAAAAGGTTATAACAATTTGAAATATATAATTGTTTAAATAGTCATAACTATTTAAACTGGTTCAGTAAACAACTTTTTAAATCTCTTACTTATTAATTTTTGAAATATTAGAAAATTAATATTATTTTATTTCGAAGAGGCTTGTATGATGAAAAAAAATTGTTTTACGATAAAACAAAAGTCGATAATGATTTGAAACAGATAATTGTTCAAATGGCCATAACTATTTAAACTAATTTGATAAACTGATTTATTTTTTAAATCTCTAACTTATCAATTATTGAAATATTAATAAAGTAATATTATTTAATTTTGAATAATTTTTTATATACTAAAATAGTTGTTTTATGATAAAATAAAATATCATAACAATTTTAAATAGATAATTATTCGAACAGTCATTATTATTTGAACTTATTCAATAAATAATTTTTTTTTAAATTTCTTACTTATTAATTTTTTAAATTTTAATAAATTAGTATTATTATATTTTGAATAAGTATGTATGAAGTGAAACAATTATTTTTTTACTAAACAAAAGATCAAAACAATTTGGAATAGATAATCGTTCTAATAGTCTTAACTATTTAAATTAGTTCGAAAAATACATTTATTTTTAAATCCTTATTAATTTTCAGAATAGTAATAAATTGGTATTATTTTATTCTAAATAATTTTCTATGAATAGAAACAATTATTTTATGACAAAACAAAATGTCATAACAATTTGAAATTAATAACAGTTCAAATGGACATGACTATTTGAACTTGTTCGGTAAACAAATTTATTTTTTAAATCTCTAACTTATTAATTTTTAGAATAATAATAAATTAGTGTTATTTTATTCCAAATAAACTTGTATGAATAGAAATAACTATTTTATGACAAAATAAAAGATCATAACGATTTGAAATATATAACTATTCAAATAGTCATAATAAACAAATTTATTATTTAAATCTTTTACTTATTAATTTTAGAAATATTAATAAATTAGTATTATTTTATTCCAAATAAGCTTGTATGAATAGAAACAGTTGGTTTATGACAAAACAAATTGTCATAACGATTTGAAATAGATAATTGTTGAAATAGCCATAACTATTTAAACGTGTTCAAAAAACATATTTATTTTTTAAATTTTTTCTTATTAATTTTGGAATTTTAATAAATTTATATTATTTTATTCTAAAAAAGCTTGCATGAACAAAACCAATTATTTTATGATAAAACAAATGGTCATAATGTTTTAAAATAAATAATTATTTAGATAGTCATAACTAATTGAACTTGTTTGGCAAACAGATTCATTTTTTATTTTTCTCACTCATTAATTTTTAGTATGTTAATAAATTAGAATTATTTTATTTCAAATAAGATTATATTAACTGAAACAATTGTTTTATATAAAACAAAAGGTCATAATGATTTGAAATAGATAATTATTCAAATAGTTATGATTATTTGAACTTGTTCAGTAAACATATTTTTTTAAGTCTTTTCCTTATTAATTGTCAAAATATTAATAAATTAATATTATTTTAATTCAAATAAGCTTGTATGAACAAAAATAATTTTTTAAAAACAAAACAAAAAGTCATAACAATTTTGTTGGCAGAACTATTTCAAATAATTATGAGTATTTAAACAATTATCTATTTCAAATCATTATTACCCTTTGTTTTGTCATAAAACAAATGTTTTCGTTCATCTAAGTTTGTTCGAAATAAAATAATATTAATTTATTAATATTTTAATAATTAATATGTAAGAGATTTAAAAAATAAATATGTTTGCCAAACCGGTTTAATTAGTTATAACTATTTAAATAATTATTTATTTCAAATCGTTATGAACAATTATCTATTTCAAATTGTTACGACCTTTTGTTTTGTCATAAAACACTCTTTTCAATTCACACTTGCTTATTTGAAATAAAATAAAATAAATTTATTAATATTTCAAAAATTAATAAGTAAGAGATTTAAAAAATAATTTGTTTATCTAACCAGTTCTAATAATTATGACCATTTTAAAATCATAATGACCTTTTGTTTTATAATAAAACAATTATTTTAGTACATAAAAGGTTATCAAAAATAAAATAATATCACTTTATTAATATTTCAAAAATTGAAAAGTTAGAGATTTAAAAATAAATCAATTTATTGAATCAGTTCAAATAATTGTGGCCATCTGAATAATTATCTATTTCAAATTGTTATGAACTTTTGTTTGGTCATAAAACAATTACTTTTCATCATTTAAGCCTATTTGGAGTAAAGTAATACTAATTTATCAGTATTTCAAAATTTAATGAGTAGGAGATTTAAAAAATAAATTTGTTTAGCGAACTAGTTCAAATAATTATGACTATTTAAATAATTATACATTTCAAATTCTTATAATTTTTTGTTTTATCATAAAATAATTATTTATGTTCATACAAGCTTATTTGAAATTAAATAATACTAATCTAATAATATTATGAAAATTAATAACTAAGAGATTTAAAAAAAAATTGTTTGCCAAACCAATTCAAGTAGTAAAGGCTATATGAATGACTATCTATTTCAAATCGTTATGACCTTTTGTTTTGTCATAAAACAAATGTTTTGGTTCATATAAGTTTGTTCGAAATAAAATAATATTAAATTATTAATATTTTGAAAATTATTAAGAGATTTAAAATATAGATTTTTACCAAACCAGTTCAATTAGTTATAACAATTTGAATAATTATTTATTTCCAATTGTTATAACCAATATTTTTGTTATAAAACAATTGTCTCTATTGATGCAATATTATTTGAAATAAAATAATGCTAATTTATTAATATTCTAAAAACTAATAAGTAATGGATTTAAAAAATGAATATGTTGGCCTGACCAGTGCAAATAGTTATAACTGTTTGAATAATTATATATTTCAAATCGTTATGACCTTTTATTTAATTAGAGAACAATTGTTTTTATTCGTACAAGCTTATTCAAAATAGCATAATTCTAATTTATTAATATTTAAAAAATTAATAAGTAAGAGATTTAAAAACTAAATCTGTTTATTGAACAAGTACAAATAGTTATGATTATTTGAACAATTACCTATTTCAAATTGCTATAGCCTTTTTTTTGTCATAAAATAATTTTTTCTATTCATACAAGCTTATTTCAATTAAAATAATACAAATTTATTAATATTCAGACAATGAATAAATAAAAGACTTAAAAAATAACTATGTTTATCGAATAAATTCAAAAAATTATGACTATTTAAATAAATATTTATTTCAAATTGTTATGACCTTTTATTTTGTCATAAAACAATTGTTTTTGTTCATATAAGCTTAATCAAATTAAAATAATATTAATTTATTAACATTTTGATAATTAATAAGTAACAGATTTTAAAAATAAATATGTTTATTGACCAAGTTTAAATAGTCATAACTATTTGAATAATTATCTATTTCAAATTGTTATGACCTTTTGTTTCATCATAAAACAATTATATTAGCTCATATAGGCTTATTTGAAATAAAATAATACTAATTTATTAATATTTCAAAAATTAATGAGTAAGAGATTTAAAAAATAAATTTATTTACCAAACAAGTTTAAATAGTTATAACTATATAAACAATTTTTTATTCCAAATCGTTATGATATTTTTTTTGTAATAAAATAATTGCTTTTGTTCATACAAGCTTATTTTAAATAAAATAATATAAATTTATTAATATTCTAAAAATTAATAAGTAAAATTTTAAAAATAAATATGTTTTCTGAGCACATTCAAATAGTTAAAACTATTTGAACAATTATCTATTTTAAATAATTAAGACCTTTTGTTTTGTCATAAACCAATTGTTTCTATTCATACAAGCGTAGTCAAAATAAATAATACTAGTTTATTAATATTCCAAAAATAATAAGTAAAAGATTTAAAAAGTAAATCTGTTTACCAAACAAGTTCAAATAACTATACCTGCTTGAAGAATTATTTATTTCAAATAGTTATGATGTTTTGTTTTATCATAAAACAATTATTTCTATTCTTGCAGGTTTATTTAGAATAAAATAATACTAATTTATTAATATTCTAAAAATTAATAGGTAGAAGATTTTAAAAAAAATCTGTTTACCGAACATGTTTAAATAGTCATGTCCATCTAAACAATTATCTATTTCAAATCGTTATGACATTTTGTTTTGTCATAAAACAATTGTTTCTATTTATGTAAAATTATTCAAAATAAAATAATACTAATTTATTAATATTTTAAAAATTAATAAGAGATTTAAAAACTACATCTATTTACCGATATAGTTTAAATAATTATTAATATTTGAACGCTTATCTATCTCAAATCGTTGTGATATTTATTTTATCATAAAACAATTGTTTCTTTTCATACAAGCTTATTCAGATTAAAATAATACTAATTTAATAATATTCCAAAAATTAATAAGAGCTTTGAAAAATAAATGTGTTGGCTAAACTAGTTCAAATAGTTAAGACTATTAAAATAATTATCTATTTCAAATTGTTTTGACATTTTGTTTTGTAATAAAACAATTATTTTAATTCATACAAGCTTATTCAGAATAAAATAATAGTAATTTATTAACATTCAAAAAATTAATGAGCAAAAGATTTAAAAAATAAATCTATTTATCAAACAAGTTCAAATAGATTTAACTATTTGAATAATTATCTATTTAAAGTCGTTATGACTTTTTGTTGTCATAAAATAATTGTTTCATTTCATAAAAACTTATTTGAAATAAAATAATACTACTTTATTAATATTTTAAAAATTAATAGTTATGACTATTTGAACAAATATCAATCTCAACTCATTATGATATTTGTTTTCTCATAAAACAATTGTTTTTTTTTATCATAAAAGCTTTTTTGGGCAAAAAAAAAAACTAATTTAATAATATTTCAAAAATTAGTGAGATTTAAAAAAATATATGTATTTGCCGAACTAGTTCAAATAGTTAAGACTATTAGAATAATTATCTATTTCAAATCATTCTAACCTTTTTTTAGTCCTATAATAATTGTTTCAGTTCATACAAGCTTATTCATAATAGAATAATACTAATTTATTAACATTCCAAAAATTAATAAGCAAGAGATTTGAAAAGATAAATTTGTTTACTGAACAAGTTCAAAAAGTTATGACTATTTGAACAATTATTGATTTAAAATCATTATGACCTTTTGTTTTGTCATAAAATAATTGTTTTAGTTCATAAAAGCTTATCCAAAAGAAAATAATACTACTTTATTACTATTTCAAAAGTTAATAAGTAAGAGATTTAAAAAATAAGTTAGTTTACTGAATAAGTTCAAATAATTATGGCCATTTAAACAACTATTGATTTCAATTTGTTATTACCTTTTGTTTTATCATAAAACAATTGTTTTTCAACATATAAGCTTGTTTGAAATAAAATAATATTAATTTATTAATATTTCAAAAATTAATAAGAGATTTAAAAAATAAATCTGTTTACTGAACTAGTTCAAATAGTTATGACTATTTGAACAATTATCTATTTCATATTGTTATAACATTTTGTTCTATAATAAAACAATTGTTTCTATTATTACAAGCTTATTTGGAATAAAATAATACTAATTTAGTAATATTCTGAAAATTAATAGCTAAGAGATTTAAAAAATAAATTCATTTGTCGAACCAATTCAAGCAGTTAAGACTATAAGAACAATTATTTCTCTCAAATTGTTATGACCTTTTGTTTTGTCATAAAACAATTATTTCAACTCATACAAGCTTATTCGAAATAGAGTAAAACTAATTTATTAATATTTAAAAACTTTATAAGAGATTTAGAAAATAATTCTATTACTAAACTAGTTCAAATAATTATAACTATTTGAACAATTATCTCTTTCAAATCATTATTACTTTTTATTTTGTCATAAAACAATTGCTTTTGTTAATATAAGTCTGTTTAAAATAAAATAATACTAATTTATTAATATTTATCAAACCAGTAAAAAATGTTATGACTATTTAAGAAATTATTTATTTCAAATTGTTATAACTTTTTGTTCTGTTATAAAACAATAGTTTCTGTTCATACAAGCTTATTTGGATTAAATTAATACCAATTTATTAAAATTTCAACAATGAATAAGTAAAAAATTTTAAAAATAAATATGCTTACCAAACTAGATCAAATAGTCATGATTGTTTGAATAATTATCTATTTCAAATCGTTATGACTTTTTGTTTTGTCATAAAAAAATCATTTTGTTTCAAATGAGCTTATTCGAAATAAAATAATACTAAGTTATTAATATTTTAAAAATTAATAATTAAGAGATTTAAAAAATGAATCTATTTAACGAAAAAATTTAAATAATTATGATTATTTGAACAATTATCTATTTGAAATTGCTATAACCTTTTGTTTAGTTATAAAATGATTTTTTTCTATTCATAGAAGTTTATTTCGAATAAAAGAGAATTAAAACATTAATCTATTTATCGAACATGTTCAAATAGTTACGACTATCTAAACAATTATCTATTTCAAAACATTATGATTGTTTGTTTTGTCATAAAACAATTGGTTCTATTCATGCAAGCTTATTTCCAATAAAATAATATAAATTTATTAATATTTCAAAAATTAATAAGTAAAACTTTAAAAAAAAAATATGTTTTTTGAACACGTTCAAATAGTTATAACTATTTAAATAATTATCTATTTGAAATTGTTATGAGCTTTTGTTTCATTATAAACCAATTGTTTCTGTTCATAAAAGCTTATTTGGAATAAAATGATACTAATTTATTAAAATTCCAAAAATTAATAAGTAAAAGATTTAAAAAATAAATCTATTTACTAAGCGAGTTCGAATAGTTATGACTCTTCAAATAATTATTTATTTCAAATCATTTTGATATTTTGTTTTGTCATAAAAAAATTGTTTCTATTCATGCAATTTTATTTGAAATAGAATAATACTAATTTATGAATATTCTAAAAATTAATAAGTTGGAGATTTTGAAAAATAAATTTGTCTATCGGACAAGTTTAAATAGTCATGTCTATTTGAATTATTATCTATTTCAAATCATTATGACATTTTGTTTTATCACAAAATGATTGTTTATATTAATACAAAATTATTCAAAATAAAATAATACTAATTTATTAATATTTTGTAAATTAATAAGAGATTTAAGAATTAAATCTGTTTATCGAACCAATTCAAATACTTATGACTATTTGAATAATTATCTACCTCAAATCATTATGATCTTTGTTTTGTAATAAAACAATTGCTTTTGTTCATACAAGCTTATTCAAAGTAAAATATTTCTAAATTAATAATATTCTAAAAAATAATAAGAAAGAGATTTAAAAAATAAATGAGTTTACCGAACCAATTCAAATAGTTAAGACTATTAAAACAATTATCTATTTCAAATCATTCTTACCTTTTATTTAGTCGTAAAACAATTATTTCAATTCATACAAGATTATTCAAAATAAAATAATAGTAATTTATTAACTTTCGAAAAATTAATGAGCAAGAGATTTAAATAAAATAAATCTATTTATTAAACAAGTTCAAATATATTTGACTATTTGAACAATTATTTATTTAAAGTCGTTATGACCTTTTATTTTGTCATAAAACAATTGTTTCATTTCATAAAATCTTATTCAAAATAAAATAATACTACTTTATTAACATTTCAAAAATTAATAAGCAAGAGATTTAAAACTAAAGTTATTTTCTGAACTAATTCAAATAGTTATGACTATTTGAACAAATATCAATCTCAAATCATTATGATCTTTGTTTTCTCATAAAATAATTATTTCTAATCATATAAGCTTATTCGGATAAAAATAATACTAATTTAATAATATTCCAACAATTAGTGAAAGATTTTAAAAATAAATGTATTTGCCAAACTAGTTCAAATAGCTAAGACTATTAGAATAATTATATATTTCAAATCATTCTAACATTTTGTTTAGTCCTATAATAATTGTTTTAGTTCATACAAGCTTATTTGGAATAAAATAATACTAATTTATTAACATTCCAAAAATTAATAAGCAGGAGATTTGAAAATATAAATTTGTTTACTAAACAAGTTCAAAGAGTTATTACTATTTGAACAATTATCGATTTAAAATCGTTATGACCTTTTGTTTTGTCAAAAAACAATTATTTTAGTTCACAAAAGCTTATTCAAAAGAAAATAGTGCTACTTTATTATTTCGAAAGTTAATAAGTAAGAGATTTAAAAAATAAATCAGTTTACTAAATAAATTTAAATAATTATGGCCATTTGAACAACTATCTGTTTCATATTGTTATTACCTTTTGTTTTGTAATAAAACAATTGTTTTTCAACATACAAGCTTATTCAAAATAAAATAATATTAATTTACAAATATTTCAAAATTTAATAAGAGGTTTAAAAAATAAATTTGTTTATCGAACCAAATCAAATAGTTATGACTATTTGAATAATAATCTATTTCAAATTGTTATAACATTTTATTCTATAATAAAACAATTATTCCTATTTATACAAGCTTATTCAGAATAAAATAATACTAATTTAGTAATATTCTAAAAATTAATAACTAAGAGATTTAAAAAATAAATCCATTTGTCGAACCAATTCAAACAATTATGACTATATGAACAATTATTTATCTCAAATTTTTATGACCTTTTGTTTTATCATAAAACAATTACTTCAGCTCATACAAGCTTATTCGAAATAGAGTACAAATAATTTATTAATATTTCAAAAATTTATAAGAGATTTAGAAAATAATTTTATTTACCGAACCAGTTTAAATAATATAACTTATTTGAACAATTATCTATTTCAAATCATTATGACACTAGAGTGTCAACACATCTTACAACTTGGGCTGAGACTAAGGAAGACTTATCCAAAAATAAGATGGGCCTATCTTTGGTCCAAATCCACTAAATAAATGCAAAAATAAGGTGGGTTGGAATAAAGAGATTATGTTCACACTAGTAGGAAAAGAAGAGCATAAAGATGGATGGGATTATGGTCAGATTCATTATTATATAATCTATAAAAGTAAATGGGATCACATACAAATCCCTTGATTTTAGGCACAATTCTAGCAATTTAATTTGAAAGTTCCCATGCTTGGAGGGATGTTCCTAGCTTATTTATTTTTTATTATTCTTTAGTAGAAGGCAGAATAAAGTGTTTTTTTTTATCTTTAAGCAATCTTTTAGATTGTTTTTCAAGTTTTGTATCTCTTAGGTGGATTTCTTAGAGTGGCGAACTTCTATTGTTTTGTATCCTTGATTAGAATTCTTATGGTGGTGTTTTTATATCCCTTAATGTCTAGTCTTGGTGGTGAACTTTTATCATTTTCAATCCAATAATCATATTCTACCATTATTCAACTTCTTGTGAGTTTTCTTCTTTGTGAGCTTTTTCTATTTGTAGTTACTCTTCAATATCTCAACCATCAATTCCCAACATCAAATTGGTATCAGAGTTATGGCATGTCATCATCATCAAGCACCAGTAGAAGATGTTGAAGCTAACACTGATGTTGTAGCAACTACAAATGTTCACCCAAGGGATGCCCTCATAGAGGAAATGCAGTAATAGATTCTTCAACTACAACAATAATTGCATATACAAGAAAAAGAGAAGAGATAAAGAAGTGAAGAAGGAGGAACAAAGAAGATGAAGGAGAGGCCAATCCATACCATAGAAACAATAATGATTCTAATGATAGCACCCTACCTCACCCACAGTAAGTTAGAGACTATCTATACAGAAACCAACTTCAACCTAGCATATTCAATCTGAAGATAGAGATTCCTAAGTTCAAGGGGAAGATGAAACCTAAATAATTCTTAGATTGGCTACACACAATGGAATGCATATTTCAATACCATGATGCCCCTAAACATCACAAAGTGAAGCTAGCGGCCATCAAACTTAGAAAGCATGCATCCTTTTAGTGGAAAATTTTGAAAAAACAAAGGGAAAAAGAAGGTAGGAGAAAATTTGCAACTTAGGAATAGCTGAAAAGATAGTTAAAGAGAAAGTATCTCCCCTACAACTTTTGGCAAGATGTCTTACTTAGGCTCTATAACTTGAAGCAAAGAGATCTCTTAGTGGAGGAGTTTACAGCTGAGTTTGATCACATTATGTTAAAATGTGAATTGGTGGGATAGGAAAAGCAGACTATTGCTTGGTATCTTGGAGGATTGAAGATTGAGATAGTTAATATGGTACAACTATAACCCTATTGGACTTTCAATGATGTATGCAAGCTTGCCCTTAAGGTGGAAAGACAACAAAAAAAGGCTCATGGTAGCAACTTAAGATTTGGATCTCGAGAAGGCTATATCAATAAAGGTAGCTCATTTAAGACTATTGTTCCTTTTATGCCCATTCCAAAGTAGCCCCAGAAGAAAGATAAAACCTCAACAAGAAATCCTCAGTTTAGTGCATAAACCAGAAGGTGTTTTAAATGTCAAGGACTTGGACGCATTGGCTGAGAATGCCCAAATGAGAAGATTATGGCTCAAGTAGAGGAAGACTTGGAGGAAAATGAAGAAAAGCTGGCTAAAGAGGATCAAAACCTTTAAGAGGAAGAAAAGGTTACCTATGGTGGTTGTGGAGCATCCTTAGTCGTACAATTTAGCTTAAGTATCGCACCTGCTAAAAAAGAAGACTAGTTGTGTAAAAATGTGTTCCACACTCAGTGTACTACCCAACAATTTGAAATAAATAATTGTTCAATTAGCCATAAAGATTTGAACTTGTTTAGTAAACAAATTTATTTTTTAAATATTTCAACTATTAATTGTCTTAGTATTAATAAAATATATTATTTTATTCAAAATAAACTTGTATGAATAGAAAAAATCTTTTGGTGACAAAACAAAAGGTTATAGCGATTTCAAATAGATAATTGTTCAAATACTTATAATTATTTAAACTTGTTTGGTAAATATATTC
Organism: Durio zibethinus; assembly: GCF_047325235.1. NCBI lineage: Eukaryota > Viridiplantae > Streptophyta > Magnoliopsida > Malvales > Malvaceae > Durio > Durio zibethinus. The sequence goes on from NC_143171.1 coordinate 273,737, forward strand.
ATTTTTTAAACCTCTTAGTTATTAATTTTTAGAATATTAATAACTTAGTAATATTTTTATTTCAAACCAGCTAATATGAACTGAAATAATTTTTTATGATAAAATAAAAAGTCTTAACAATTTTCAAATAAATACTTATTCAAATAGTCATGACTATTTGATTTTGTTCAATAAACATATTTATTTTAAAATTTTTTTACTTATTAATTGTTGAAATATGAATAAATTAGTATTATTTTAATTTGAATTTTACAAGCAGAAATTATTGTTTTGTAATATAACAAAAAATCATAAGAATTTAAAATAAATAATTTCTTAAATAGTCATAACTTTTTGAATTGGTTTGATAAATGGATTTATTTTTTTAAATCTATTATTAATTTTTGAAATATTAATAGATTAGTATTATTTTATTTTGAACAAACTTATGTGAACAAAAACATTTGTTTTATACAAAACAAAAGGTCATAGCAATTTGAAATAGATAATTGTTCAAATAGTTATAATTATTTAAACTGGTTAGGTAAACAGAATTATTTTTTAAATCTCTTACATATTAATTTTTGAAATATTAATAAATTCAATTTATTTTTTTTCCAAATAAGCTAGTATGAATTGAAAAAAATTGTTTTATGACAAAACAAAAATGATTTGAAATAGATAATTGTTCATATAGTCTTAACTATTTGAACTAGTTTGGAAAATAAATTTATATTTTAAATCTCTTAATTATTAATTTTAAGAATATTTTCATATTAGTATTGTTTTATTTTGAATAAGCTTGTATGAACATAAATAATTTTTTTATGGCAAAACAAAAGGTTATAATGATTTGAAGTATACAATTGCTCACATAGTTATAACTATTTAAACTAGTTTGATAAAAAGATTTTTTTTAAATCTCTTATTATTTTTTGAAAGATTAATAAATTACTATTATTTTATTTTCAATAAACATATATGATAAAAATCAATTGTTACATGACCAAACAAAAGGTAATAACAATTTGAAATAGATAATTGTTACATGGCCATAATTATTTGAACTGAATCAGTAAATAGATTCACCTTTTAAATCGCTCATTAATTTTCAAAATAGTAATAAATTAGTATTATTTTATTTTGACTAAGCTTGTATGAATTCAAACAATTACTTTATAACAAAACAAAAGGTCATAACATTTTAAATAAACAATTGCTCAAATGGTCATAACAATTTGAATTTGTTCAATAAACAAATTCATTTTAAACTCTTGGTTATTAATTTTTGAATTATTAAGAAATTAGTATTATTTTATTTTGGATAAGCTTTTTTATAAACTGAAACAATTGTTTTATGCTAAAACAAAAGGTTATAATAATTTTAAATAAATAATTATTTAAATAGTCATCACTATTTGAACTTGTTTGGTAAATAGATTTATTTTTTCAAATCATTTCTTTATTAATTTTTTTAATATTAATAAATTTAGATTATTTTATTCTGAATAAGCTTGTAAAATATGAAACAAATATTTTATGACTAAATAAAAGGTCAAAATGATTTGAAATAGATATTTATTCTAATAGTTCTAACTATTTAAATTGACTCAGCAAACACATTTATTTTTTAAATATCTTACTTATTAATTTTTAGAATATTATTAAATTAGTATTATTTTTAATCAAATAAGCTTCTATGATCAGAAACAATTGTTTTATGACAAAACAAAGATCTTAATGATTTGAGATTGATAATTATTCAAACAATCATAACTATTTGAACTGATTCGGTAAACATATTTATTTTTTAAATCTCTTACTTATTAATTTTTGAGATATTAATAAATTAGTATTATTTTATTTTGAATAAGTTTGTATGATGAAAAATAATTGTTTTATGATAAAACAAAAAGTCATAACAATTTGAAATAGATAATCATTCAAATGGCTATAATTATTTTAACTATTTCGATAAACAAATTTATTTTTTAAGTTTCTTACTTATTATTTTAGTAAGTATTAATAAATTAATATTATTTTATTCCTTCTAAGCTTGTATTACCTGAAACAATTGTTTTGTGACAAATTAAAAGGTTATAATGATTTTAAATAGACAATTGTTCAAATAGTAATAACTATTTGAACTTGTTTGATAAACAGATTTTTTTAGATCTCTTTCTTATTAATTTTTTGAATGCTAATAAATTAGTATTAATTTATTCTGAATAAGCTTGTATAAACTGAAACAATTGTTTTATGACTAAACAAAAGGTCAGAATGATTTCAAATAGATAACTATTCTAATAATCTTAACCATTTGAACTAATTTGATAAACAAATTTATTTTTTAAATATCTTACTTATTAATTTTTGAAATATTACTAAATTAGCATTATTTTAATCAAAATAAGCTTGTATGAATAAAACATTGTTTTATGATAAAAGTAAAAGGTCATAATGATCTGAAACAGATAATCATTCATATAGTCTTAACTATTTGAACTGGTTTGGTAATTAGATTTATTTTTTTAATTTTCTTGGTTATTAAGTTTCAAAATATTATTAAATTAGTATTATTTTATTTTGAATAAAGGAGTATGAAAAGGACCAATTGTTTGATGACAAAATAAAAAGTTATAATGATTTGAAATAGATAATTATTCAAATAGTCAAAACTATTTAAAATGGTTTAGTAAACATATTTACGTTTTAAATCTCTTATTGATTAATTTTTTGAAATATTACTAAATTAGTATTATTTTATTTCGAATAAACTTATATGAATTGAAAAAATTGTCTTATGATAGAACAAAAGGTTATAACAATATGAAATAGATAATTGTTCAAATAGTCATAACTATTTGAACGGTTCGGTATACAGATTTATTTTTTAAATCTCTTATTAATTCTTGAAATATTAGTAAATTAATATTATTTTATTTCGAATAAGCTTCTATAATGAAAAGCAATTGTTTTGTGAGAAAACAAAAGATAATAACAATTTGAAATAGATTGTTATTTAAATGGCCATAATTATTTGAACTAACATAGTAAACTAATTTATTTTTTAAATCTCTTACTTATTAACTTTTGAAATATTAATATAGTAGTATTATTTTATTTTGGATAAGTTTTTGTGAACTAAAACAATTGTTTATGACAAAACAAAAGGTCATAATGATTTTAAATTGATAATTATTCAGGTAGTCATAACTATTTGAATTTGTTTAGTAAACAAAGTTATTTTTTCAAATCTCTTACTTATCAATTTTTGGAATGTTATTAAATTAGTTTTATTTTATTCCGAATAAGCTTGTATGAATTGAAACAATTATTATATGACTAAACAAAAGGTCAGAATAATTTGAAATTAAAAATTATTCTAATAGTCTTAAATATTTGAACTAGTTCAGCAAACACTAATTTTTAGAACATTATTAAATTAGTATAATTTTTATCCAAATAAGCTTGTATGATTAGAAACAATTGTTTTATAAGAAAACAAATATCATAATGATTTGAGATTGATATTTGTTTAAATAGTCATAACATGTTTTTTAATTATTGAAATATTAATAAAGTAGTATTTTTTTTATTTTGGATAATTTTTTATGAATTGAAACAATTGTTTTATGTCAAAATAAAAGGTCTAACGACTTTAAATAAATAATTGTTCAAATAGTCAAATCTATTTGAACTTGTTTGGTAAATAGATTTCTTTTAAATCTCTTACTTATTAAATTTTTGAATGTTAATAAATTAGAATTACTTTATTCTGAATAAGCTTGCATAAATTAAAATAATTATTTTATGACTAAACAAAAGATCAAAATGATTTGAAACATAAAATTATTCTAATAGTCTTAACTATTAGAACTAGTTTGGCAAACACTTTTTTTTTAATCTCTTACTTTTTAATTTTTGGAATATTATTAAATTAGTATTATTTTAATCTAAATAAGTTTGTATGAAAAGAAACAATTGTTTTATGATAAAATAAAGATCATAATGATTTGAGATAGATAATTCTTCACATAGTCAAAACTATTTAAATTGTTTCTATAAAAAAATTTAGTTTTTAAATCTCTTATTAATTTTCAAAATATTAATATATCAATATTATTTTATTTTGAATAATTTTGCATGAACAAAAATAATTGTTTTATTAAAAAATAAAAGGTCATAACGATTTGAAATAGATAATTGTTCAAATGGACATGACTTTTTGAACTTGTTTGGTAAACATATTTTATTTTTAAATCTCCTACCTATTAATTTTCAAAATATTAATAAAATAGTATTATTTTATTTTGAATAAACTTGTATGAATAGAAACAATTGTTTTACGACAAAACAAAAGATCATAACTATTTGAAAAAATAATTGTTCAAATAGGTATAATAACTATTTAAACTTATTCAGTAAACAGATTTATTTTTTTAAATCTTATTAATTTTTGGAATATTAATAAACTAGTATTATTTTATTTTGAATACGCTCGTATGAATAGAAACAATTGGTTTATGACAAAACAAAAGGTCATAAATATTTGAAATACATAATTGTTTAAATAGTCGTAACTATTTGAACATGTTCAGAAAATAGATTTATTTTTTAAATTTTTTCTTATTAATTTTTTGGAATATTAATAAGTTAATATTATTTTATTTGGAATAAGCTTATATGAATAGAAAATTTATTTTATGATAAAACAAATGTCATAACAATTTGAAATAGAAAATTGTTCAAATAATCATAACAATTCAAACTTGTTTAGTACATAAATTCATTTTTTAAATCTCTTGCCCATTAATTTTTGGAATATTAATAAATAAGTATTATTTTATTTTGAATAAGCCTATATGAATTGATACAATTGTTTTATGATGAAACAAAAGGTCATAACGATTTAAAATATATAATTATTCAAATAGTTATGACTATTTGAACTTATTAGGTAAACATATTTGTTTTTGAAATCTTTTACTTATTAATTGTTGAAATATTAATAATTTAATATTACTCTAATTCAAATAAGCTTCTATGAACAAAAACTGTTTTATGACAAAACAAAGAGTCATAACGATTTAAAATAAATAATTGTTCAAATAAAATCAAAGAGTAAGAGAATTAAAAAAATGAATCTATTTACTAAACAAGTTCAAATAGTTATGACTATCTGAACAATTATCTATTTCAAAATATTATGACGTTTTGTTTTGTCGTAAAACAATTGGTTTTGTTCATGCAAGCTTATTTCAAATAAAATAATATAAATTTATTAATATTCCAAAAATTAATAATTAAAATTTTAAAAATAAATCAATTTTCTGAACATGTTTAAATAATTATGACTATTTGAACAATTATCTATTTCAAATCATTATGACCATTTGTTTTGCCATAAATGAATTATTTCTTTTCAAACAAGCTTATTTTGAATAAAATAATACTAATTTGTTAATATTCCAAAATTAATAAGTAAAACATTTAAAAATAAATTTGTTTACCAAGTGAATTTAAATTGTTATGACTATTTAAACAATTATTTATTTCAAATCATTATGCTCTTTTGTTTTGTCATAAAACAATTTTTTGTATTCATACAAGTTTATTTAGAATATAATAATACTAATTTATTAATGTTTTAAAAATGAATAAGTTGAAGATTTAAAAAATTAATCTATTTACTGAACAAGTTCAAATAGTCATTTCTATTTGAACTATTATCTATTTGAAATTATTATGATATTTTATTTTGTCGTAAAACAATTATTTTTATTCATACAAAATTATTCATAAAAAAAATAATATTAATTTATTACTATTTCAAAAATTAATAAGAAATTAAAAAACTAAATCTCTTTACCGAATCAGTTCAAATAGTTATAACTATTTGAACAATTATTTATCTGAAATTGGTATGATCATTGTTTTATCCTAAAACATTTATTTCTATTCATAGAAGCTTGTTCAAAGTAAAATACTACTAAATTAATAGTATTCTAAAAATTAATAAGGATTTAAAAAATAGATGTGTTTGCCAAACAGTTCAAATAGTTAAGACTATTAGAACAATTATCTGTTTTAAATCGTTCTGACCTTTTGTTTAGTCATAAAATAATTATTTCAGTTTATATATGCTTATTCAAAATAAAATAATACTATTTTATTAACATTCAAAAAATTAATAAGCAAGAAATTAAAAAAATAAATATGTTTATCAAACAAGTTCAAATAGTTATGACTATATGAACAACTATATATTTAAAACAGTTATGACCTTTTATTTTATCATAAAACAATTGTTTTAGCTTATAAAAGCTTATCCAAAATAAATTAATATTACTTTATTAATATTTTAAAAATTGATAAGTTAGAGATTTAAAAAATAAATCAATTTATCAAATCAGTTCAAATAATTATGACCATTTGAATAATTATCTATTTTAAATGTTATGAACTTTTGTTTTGTCCTAAAACAATTGTTTTTCATCATACAAACCTATTCGAAATAAAATAATAGTAATTTATTAATATTTCAAAAATTAATAAGTAGGAGATTTAAAAATAAATTTGTTTATCGAATTAGTTCAAAAGGTTATGATTATTTGAGCAATTATATATTTCAAATTGTTATAACCTTGTGTTTTGTCATAAAACAATTATTTCTGTTCATACAAGCTTATTTAGAATAAAATAATACTAATATAATAATATTATGAAAATTAATAACTAAGAGATTCCAATAAATTTATTTGAACCAGTTCAAATAGTTAAGGCTATATGAACAATTTTTTTTATTTCAAATCATTATGACCTTTTGTTTTATCGTAAAACAAATTTTTCAGTTCTTAGTAACTTATTTGAAAAAAAAAATAAATCTATTAATATTTCAAAACTAATCAACAAGAGATTTAAAAAATAATTTTGTTTGTCGAACCAATTCAAAAAATTATGACTATTTAAATAATTATCGATTTCATATCGTTATAACCTTTTGTTTTTCAAATAAGTTTGTTCAAAATAAAATAATATTAATTTATTAATATTTTGAAAATTAATAAGTAAGAGAGTTAAAAAAATAAATTTGTTTATTAAACCAGTTCAATTAGTTTAACTATTTGAACAATTATTTATTTCAATTTATTATTACCATTTTTTATCATAAAACAATTGTTTCTAGTCATACAGTCTTATTCAAAATAAAATAATGCTAATTTATTAATATTCTAAAAATTAATAACTAATGAATTTCAAAAATGAATTTGTTAGCTTGCCTAGTGCAAATATTTATGATTGTTTGAACAATTATCTATTTCAAATTGTTATGATCTTTTGTGTTATCACAAATCAATTATTTCTATTCATACAAGTTTATTTGAAATAACATAATTCTAGCTTATTAATATTCCAAAAATTAATAAGTAAGAGATTTAAAAAATGAATCTATTTGTTGAACAAGTTAAAATAGTTATGACTATTTATCAATTATCTATTTCAAATCGCTATAACATTTTGTTTTGTCATAAAATAATTTTTGCTATTCATACAATCTTATTTCAAATAAAATAACACAAATTTATTAATATTTAAACAATTAAAAAAATAAAAAATTAAAAAAATAAATTTGTTTATCGAATAAGTTTAAATAGTTATGACTATTTGAATAATTATTTACTTTAAATGATTACGACTTTTTTTATAAAAAATTATTTTTGTTCATACAAGCTTATTCAGATTAAAATAATATTAATTTATTAATATTTCCTCAAATAATAAGTAAAAGATTTTAAAAATAAATATGTTTACCCAAAAAGTCAAAATAGCCATAACTATTTGAATAATTATCTATTTCAAATTGTTATGACTTTTTGTTTGATTTTAAAATAATTGTATCAGTTCATATAGGCTTATTTGAAATAAAATAATACTAATTTATTAATATTCCTAAAATTAATGAGTAAGAGATTTAAAAAATGAATTAGTTTACCGAACAAGTTTAAATAGTTCTTACTATTTGAACAATTATCTATTTCAAATTATTTTGACCTTTTGTTTTGTCATAAAACAATTGTTTCTATTCATATACGCTTATTCCAAATAAAATAATATAAATTTATTAATATTTCAAAAATTAATAAGTAGAAATTTAAAAAACAAATATATTTTCTAAACACATTCAAATAGTTATGACTATTTGAACAATTATTTATTTCAAATAGTTATGACCTTTTGTTTTGTCATAAACCAATTGTTTCTGTTCATATAAGCTTATTCGAAAAAAAAAATACTAATTTATTAGTATTCCAAAAACTAATAAGTAAAATATTTAAAAAATAAATATGTTTATTGAGCAAACTCAAATAGTTATGACCGTTTGAATAATTATTTATTTCAAATAGTTATGATATTTTGTTTTGTTATAAAATAATTGTTTCTATTCATACAATTTTATTTGAAATAAAATAAAACTAATTTATTAATATTCTAAAAATTAATAGGTTGGAGATTTAAAAAATAAATCTATTTACCAAACAAGTTCAAATAGTTATGTCACTTTGAATAATTTTCTATTTCAAATTGTTATGAGATTTTTTTTTATCATAAAACAATTTTTTTTGTTCATACAAAATTATTTAGAATAAAATAATACTAATTTATTAATGTTTTAAAAATTAATTAGAAGTTTAAAAACTAAATCTGTTTACTGAATCAATTCAAATAGTTATGACTACTTGAACAATGATCTATCTCGAATCGTTATGATCTTTATTTTGTCATAAAACAATTGTTTCTTTTCATATAAGCTTATTCCGATTAAGATAATAGTAATTTAATAATTAAAAATAAATGTGTTTTGCCGATCTAGTTCAAATAGTTAAGACTATTAGAATAATTATTTATTTCAAATCATTCTAACCTTTTGTTTAGTCATAAAACAATTATTTCAATTCATACAAGCTTATTTGAAATAAAATAATACTAATTTATTAATATTCAAAAAATTAATAAGCAAGAGATTTTAAAAAATTAATATGTTTACCTAACAAGTTCAAATAGATATAACCATTTGAACAATTATCTAATTAAAATCGTTATGACCTTTTATTTTATCATAAAAAAATTGTTTTAATTCATAAAAATTTATCCGAAATAAAATAATACTACCTCATTAATATTTAAAAAATTATTAAGCAAGAGATTTAAAAACTAAAGCTATTTTCCAAACCAGTTCAAATAGTTATGATCATTTGAACAAATATCAATCTCAAATCGCTATGATCTTTGTTTTTTCATTAAAAAACTATTTCTTATCATATAAGCTTATTCATATTAAAATAATAATAATTTAATAATATTTCAAAAATTAATAAGTAAAAGATTTAAAAAATAAATGTGTTTGCTGAATCATTTCAAGTGGTTAAGACTATTAGAATAATTATCTATTTCAAATCATTCTAACCTTTTATTTAGTCATAAAATAATTATTTCAATTCATACAAGCTTATTTAGAATAAAATAATACTAAATTATTAACATTCAAAAAATTAATAAGCAAGAGATTTGAAAAATAAATATGTTTACCAAACAAGCTCAAATAGTTATTATTATTTGAACAATTATCTACTTAAAATTATTACGAACTTTTGTTTTGTCACAAAACAATTGTTTTAGTTCATAAAAGCTTATCCAAAATAAAATAATTCTACTTTATTAATATTTCAAAAATTAATAAGTAAGAGGTTTAAAAAATAAATTAGTTTATCGAATCTGTTCAAATAATTATGGCCATTTGAACAATTATAAATTATAAATTGTTATTACCTTTTGTTTTATCATAAAACAATTATTGTTCAACATACAAACTTATTTGAAATAAAATAATACTAATTTATTAATATTTCAAGAATTAATAAGAGATTTAAAAATAAATAGTTATGACTATTTGACCAACTATGTATTTCAAATTGTTATAACCATTTGTTTTGTCATAAAACAATTAGTTTATTTAGAATAAAATAATACTAATTTAATAATATTTTAAAAATTCATAACTAAGAGATTTAAAAAATAAATCTATTTGTTAAACCAGTTCAAATAGTTAAGACTATATAAACAATTATCTATTTCAAATCATTATGACATTTTGTTTTGTCATAAAATAATTATTTCAGCTCATACAAGTTTATTTAGAATAAAATAAAACTAATTTGTTCATATTTCAAAATTTTATAAGTAAGAGATTTAAAAAATAATACTATTTACCGAATCGGTTAAAATAATTATAAAATAATTATAACTATTTGAACAATTATTTATTTCAAATCATTATTACTTTTTGTTTTGTCATAAAACAATTGTTTTTGTTCATATAAGTTTGTTTGAAATAAAATAATACTAATTTATTAATATTTAGAAAAAAATCAGTAAAAGATTCAAAAAATAAATTTGTTTACTAAACTATTTCAAATAGTTTTGACTATATGAAAAATTATCTATTTCAAATCATTATAACTTTTTTTTTGTCATCAAACAATTGGTTCTGTTCATACTATTTTATTTGGAATAAAATAATACTAATTTAATAATATTTTGAAACTTAATAACCAAGAAAATTAAAAGATAAATCTAATTGTCAAACGAGTTCAAATAGTTAAGACTATATGAATGATTATCTATTTCAAATAGTTATGACCATTTGTTTTGTCATAAAACAATTTTTTTGTTCGTACAAGCTTATTTGAATTAAAATAATACAAATTTAATAATATTTCAAAATTAATAAGTAAGAGATAAAAAAAAATTGTTTATCGAACCAGTTAATATGATTAATACTATTAGAATAATTATCTATTTGAAATTGTTTTGATCTTTTGTTTTGTCATAAAAGTAATTTTTTCAGTTTAGACAACTTACTCGAAATAAATTAATACTAATTTATTAACATTCAAAAAATTAAGAAGAAAAAAGATTTAAGAAAATAAATCTATTTATCGAAAAATTCAAATAGTTATAACTATTTGAACAATTGTCTATTTAAAATTGCTATGACCTTTTGTTTTTTCATAAAACAATTGTTTCAGTTAATAAAAGTTTATACGGAATAAAATAATACAAATTTATTAATAAGTAAGAGATTTAAAAACTAAATTTGTTTATCAAATTAGTTAAATAATTATGGCAATTTGAACAATTATCTATTTCAAATTGCTATAACCATTTTGTTTTATTATAAAACAATTGTTTTTTTATCATACATGCTTATTCGGAATAAAGTAATACTAATTTATTAATAATTCAAAAATTAATAAGAGATTTAAAAAATAAATGTGTTTGTCAAACCAGTTCAAATAGTTAAAACTATAAGAATAATTATCTATTTTAAATTGTTCTAGCCTATTTTCAGTCATAAAATATTTGTTTCATATCATACAAGCTTATTTAGAATAAAATAATCCTAATATATTAACATTTGAAAAATTAATAAGCAAGAGATTTGAAAAAATAAATTTGTTTACCGAATAAGCTCAAGTAGTTATGACTATTTGAAAGATGAATAATTAAAATCATTATGATCTTTTGTTTTCTCATAAAACAATTGCTTCAGTTCAAAAAAGGTTATCCAAAATGAAATAATACCAATTTTTTAATATTTCAAAAATTAATAAGCAAGAGATTTAAAAAGATAAATGTGTTTTCTGAATAAATTCAAATAGTTGTGACTATTTCAACAATTGTATATTTAAAATTATTATGATATTTTGTTTTATCATAAAACAATTGTTTCAATTCATTAAAGCTTATTCGAAATAAAATAACAATAATTTATTAATATTTCAAAAATTAATAAGTGATTTAAAAAGTGAATCTGTTTACCAAATCAATTCAAATAATTATGGTTATTTCAACAATTATCTCTTTCAAATCATTATGAACATTTTTTGTCATAAAACAATTGTTTTTCATCATACAAGCCTGTTTGGAATAAAATAATACGAATTTATTAATATTTCAAAAATTAATAAGTAAAAGATTTAAAAAATAAATCTATTTATCGAAGCAATTCTTATTTGAAAAATTACCTATTTCAAATCATTATAACTTTTTATTCTATTCTAAATAATTGTTTCAGTTCATACAAGCTTATTTGAAATAAAATAATACTAATTTAATATTATTATGAAAATTAATAACTAAGGGATTTCAAAAATAAAATTTGTTTGTCGAAGCAGTTTAAATAGTTAAGACAATATGAATAATTATCTATTTCAAATCATTATGAAATTTTGTTTTATCATAAAACAATTGTTTTAGTTCATATAAGCTTATTTGAAATAAAATAATACAAATTTATTAACATTCCAAAAATTAATAAGTGATTTAAAAAGTGAATCTATTTATTGAATCATTTCAAATAATTATGGCCATTTCAACATTTATCTATTTCAAACCATTTTTACCTTTTGTATTGTCATATAACAAGTGTTTTTGATCATTCAAGCTTATTCATAATACAATAATACAAATATATTAATCTTTCAAAAATTACTAAGTATGCACTTTAAAAACTAAATATGTTCATCAAACTAGTTCAAATAATTATGACTATTTGAACATTGTATACTTCAAATTGTTATAACATTTTGTTTTGTCACAAAACAATTATTTCTATTCATACAACCTTATTTGGAATAAAATAATACAAATATAATAATATTCTAAAAATTAATAACTAAGAGAATTAAAAATAAATTTGTTTTTGACAAACTAGTTCAAATATTTAAGACTATACGAACAATTATCTATTTCAAAATGTTATGACCTTTTGCTTTGTCATAAAACAAATTTTAAATTCATACTAGCTAATTTGAAATAAAATAAAATGAATTTTATTAATATTGCAAAAATTAATAAGATATTTAAAAAAATATTTCAGTTTACCTAACCAATTCAAATAATTATGACTATTTGAACAATTATCTATTTCAAATCATTATAACCTTTGGTTTTGTCATAAAACAAATGTTTTTGTTCATATAAGTTTGTTCATAATAAAGTAATACTAATCTATTAATATTTCAAAAATTAATAAGAGATTTAAAAAATAAATCTATTTATCAAACCAGTTCAAATAGTTATGACTATTTGACAAATTATTTATTTCAAATCGTTTTGACTTTTTGTCCTGTTATAAAACATTTGTTTTTGTTCATACATGCTTATTCAAATTAAAATAATATTAATTTATTAATATTTCAACAATTAATAAGTAAAAATTTTAAAAAATAAATATGTTTATCGAACTAGATAAAATGGTCATGATTATTTGAATAATTATCTATTTCAAATCGTTATGACCTTTTCTTTTGTCATAAAAGATTTGTTTCGATTCATATAAGTTTATTTGAAATAAAATAATACCGGTTTATTAATATTCCAAAAATTAATAATTAAGAGATTTAAAAAAGAATCTATTTATCAAATAAGTTTAAATGATTATGGCTATTTGAACAATTATTTATTTGAAATCGCTATAACATTTTATTTTGACATAAAATAATTTTTTCGATTTATACAAGCTTATTTCGAATAAAATAATATAAAATTATTAATATTAAGACAATTAATAAGTAAAAGATTTAAAAAATAAATATGTTTATTAAACAAGTTCAAATGTTATGACTATTTGAACAATTATTTATTTCAAATTGTTATGACTTTTTGTTTTGTCATAAAACAATTGTTTATGTTCATACAAGGTTATTCGGATTAAAATAATACTAATTATTAATATTTTGACAATTAATAAGTAAAATATTTAAAAAAATAAATATGTTTACCGAACAAATTGAAATAATCATGATTATTTGAATAATTAACTATTTCCAATCATTATGACTTTTTGTTTTGTAATAAAACAACGGTTTCAATTCAAATAAGCTTATTTGAAATAAAATAATACTAATTTATTAATATTACTTAAATTAATGAGTAAGAGACTTAAAAAATAAATTTGTTTACCGAATAAGCTCAAATAGCTATGACTATCTAAATAGTTATCTATTTTAAAACATTATGAACTTTTGTTTTGTCATAAAACAATTGGTTCTGTTCATGCAAGCTTATTTCAAATAAAATAATATAAATTGATTAATATTACAAAAATTAATAAGTAAAAATTTAAAAAATAAATCTATTTTCTACACACATTCAAATAATTATATCTATTTGAACAATTATCCATTTCAAATTGTTATGATCATTTGTTTTGTCATAAACCAATTGTTTTTGTTTATAAAAGCTTATTTGCTACAAAATAATACTAATTTATTAAAATTTCAAAAATTAATAAGTAAAAGATTTTAAAAAATAAAATATGTTTACTGAGCGGGTTTGAATAGTTATGATTATTTGAACAATTATTTATTTCAAATCGTTATGATCTTTTGTCTTCTTATAAAACAATTCTTTCTCCTTATACAAATTTATTCGAAATAGAATAATACTAATTTATTAATATTCTAAAAATTAATAAGTTGGAGATTTAAAAAATAAATATGTTCACTAAACAAGTTCAAATAGTCAAGTCTATTCGAACTATTAGCTATTTCAAATCATTATTTTATTTTTTTTTGTTGTAAAACAATTGTTTCTATTCATACAAAATTATTCAGAATAAAGTAGTACCAATTTATTAATATTTCAAAAATTAAGAAGAGATTTAAAAAACTAAATCTATTTATCGAACCAGTTCAAATAGTTATGACTGTTTGAACAATTATATATCTAAAATTGTTATTATCTTTTTTTCTCATAAAGTAATTGTTTCTATTCATACAAGCTTATTCAAAGTAAAATATTGCTAAATTAATAATATTCTAAAAATTAATAAGAGATTTAAAAAATAAATATGTTTACTGAACCAGTTCAAATAGTTAAGACTATTAGAATAATTAGCTATTTCAAATCATTTTGACCATTTATTTAGTCATAAAATAATTGTTTCAATTTATACAATTATCTATTTAAAATTGTTATGACATTTTATTTTAACATAAAATAATTGTTTCAATTCATAAAATCTTATCCAAAATAAAATAATGTTACTTTATTAATATTTCAAAAATTGAGAAGTTGGAGATTTAAAAAAATAAATCAGTTTATCGAATCAGTTATGACTATTTAAACAATTACTTATTCCAAATCGTTATGACTTTTTATTTTGTCATAAAACAATTGATTTTGTTCACACAAGTTTATTTCGATTAAAATAATATTAATTTATTAATATTTTGACAATTAAAAAGTAAAAAGTTTTCAAAATAAATATGTTTACTGAACAAGTTCAAATAGTCATAACTATTTGAATAATTATCTATTTCAAATCTCATAACTATTTGAATAATTATCTATTTCAAATTGCTATGACCTTTTGTTTCGTCATAAAACAACTGTATTAGTTCACATAGGCTTATTTGAAATAAATAATACTAATTTATTAATATTTCAAAAATTAATGAGTAAGAGATTTAAAATATGAATCTGTTTACCGGACAAGTTCAAATGGTTATGACTATTTGAACAATTATCTATTTCAAACATTATGACTTTTTGTTGTGTCATCAAATAATTGTTTATGTTCATATAAGCTTATTTTGAATAAAATAATATAAATTTATTAATATTCAAAAAATTAATAAGCAAAAATTTTAAAAATAAATTTGTTGTCTAAACATATTCAAATAGCTATGACTATTTGAACAATTATCTATTTCAAATAGTTAAAACATTTTGTTTTGTCATAAACCAATTATTTCTATTCATACAAGTGTATTTGAAATAAAAGAATAATATTTTATTAATATTCCAAAAATTAATAAGTAAAAATTTTAAAAAATAAATCTGTTTATAGAGCAAGTTCATATCATTATGACTATTTGAACAATTATTTATTCAAATAGTTATGATTTTTTGTTTTGTCATAAAACAATTCTTTCTATTCATACAAGTTTAGTCAGATTAAAATAATATTATTTTATTAATATTTTGAAAATTAATAGGTAAGAGATTTAAAAAAATAAATCTATTTACCGAACAAGTTTAAATAGATTTGACTATTTGAACAATTATCTATTTAAAGTTGTTATGACCTTTTGTTTTGTCACAAAACAATTGTTTCAGTTCATAAAAACTTATCTGAAATAAAATAATAATACTTTTTTAATATTTCAAAAATTAATAAGCAAGAGATTTAAAAACTAAAGTTGTTTTCCAAACCAGTTCAAATAGTTATGACTATTTGAAAAAATATCAATCTCAAATCATTATGATCTTTGTTTTCTCATAAAACATCTGTTTTTGATCATATAAGCCTATTCGGATAAAAATAATTCTAATTTAATAATATTTCAAAAATTAATAAGAGATTTAAAAAATTAAAGTGTTTACCAAACTAGTTCAAATAGTTAAGACTATTAGAATAATTATCTATTTCAAATTGCTCTGACCTTTTGTTTAGTTATACAATAATTGTTTCAATTCATACAAGCCTATTTGGAATAAAATAATACTAATTTATTAACATTCAAAAAATTAATAAACATGAGATTTGAAAATATAAATCTATTTACCAAACAAGTTTACATAGTTATGACTATTTAAATAATTATTTATTTAAAATCATTTGACCATTTGTTTTATCATAAAATAGTTGTTTTAGTTCATAAAATCATATCCAAATAAAATAATACTACTTTATTAATATTTCAAAAATTAAAAAGTAAAAGATTTAAAAAAAAATTAGTTTACCGAATCAGTTGAAATAATTATGGCCATTTGAACAACTATCTCTTTCAAATCATTATTACCTTTTGTTTTGTCATAAAACAATTGTTTTCAACATACAAGTTTATTTAAAATAAAATAATACTAATTCATTAGTATTTCAAGAATTAATAAGAGAATTAAAAAATATATCTGTTTACCAAACCAATTCAAATAGTTATAACTATATGAATAATTACCTATTTTAAATTATTATAACCTTTTGTTCTATCATAAAACAATTGTTTCTATCCATACAAGCTTATTCATAATAAAATAATACTAATTTAGTAATATTCTAAAAATTAATAACTAAGATATTTAAAAAATAAAATTGTTTGCTTAACTAGTTTAAACAATTAAGACTATATGAAGAGTTATTTATTTCAAATTGTTATGACCATTTGGTTTGTCATAAAACAATTATTTTAGGTCATACAAGATTATTCGAAATAGAATAAAACTAATTTTTAATATTTCAAAAATTTATAAGTAAGGGATTTAGAAAATAATTTTTTTTACCAAATTAGTTTGAATAATTATTTATTTCAAATCGTTATTACTTTATGTTTTGTCATAAAATAATTGTTTTTGTTAATATAAGTTTATTAGAAAGAAAATAACACTAATTTATTAATATTTAGAAAATTAATCAGTAAGAGAATTAAAAAGTAAATTTGCTTATCAAACCATTTCAAATAGTTTTGACTATTTGAATAATTATCTATTTCTGATCGTTATAACATTTTAGTTTGTCATCAAACAATTGGTTCTATTCATACTATTTTATTTAGAATAAAATAATCTTAATTTAATAATATTTCGAAACTTAATAACCAAGAAAATTAAAAAAGAAATCTAATTATCAAACCAGTTCAAATAGTTAAGACTACATGAATGATTATCTATGTCAAATTGTTATAACCTTTTGTTTTGTCATAAAAAAATTGTTTTATTTGTACAAGCTTATTCATATTTAAATAATACTAATTCAATAATGTTTTAAAAATTAATAAGTAAGATTTAAAAATAAATTTGTTTATCAAATAAGTTAAAATGGTTAAGACTATTAGAATAATTATCTATTTCAAATCGTTATAACATTTTGTTTAGTTATAAAACAATTGTTTCAGCTCATACAAGCTTATTCAAAATAAATTAATACTAACTTATTAACATTCAAAAAATTAATTACAAAAAGAAATTCAAAAAAATAAATCTATTTATCAAACAAGTTCAAATAGTAATTACTATTTGAGTAATTGTTTATTTAAAATCGTTATAACCACTTGATTTGTCATAAAACAATTATTTCAGTTAGCACAAATTTAAATAGAATAAAATAATATTAATTTATTAATATTTTTGAAATTAATAAGTAAGAAATTTAAAAATAAATTTGTTTATTGAATCAGTAAAAATAATTATGGCCATTTGAAAGATTATCTATTTGAAATCATTATGATTTTTAATCATACAAGCTTATTTGAAACAAAAAAACAATAATTTATTAATATTTGAAAAATTAATAAGAGATTTAAAAAAAAAATCTATTTACTAAACCAGTTCAAATAGTTACGACTATTTGAACAATTTTCAATCTCAAATTGTTAAGATCTTTGTTTTGTCATTAAAAAATTGTTTTTGATCAAAAAGCTTATTCAATTAAAAATAATACTAATTTAATAATATTCCAAAAATTAATAAGAGATTTAAAAATTAAATGTGCTTGCGGCACCGATTCAAATAATTAAAACCATTAGAATAATTATCTATTACAGATTGTTTTATATTTTGTTAAGTCAAAAAATATTTATTTCATATCTTACAAGCTTATTCGAATAACATAATCCAAATTTATTAACATTTGGAGAATTAAAAAGCAAAAGATTTGAAAAAAATAAATCTGTTTACTGAATAAGTTCAAATAGTTATAATTATTTGAACAATTATTTATTTAAAATTGTTATGACCATTCATTTTGACATATAACAATTGTTTCAATTCATAAAAGCACATCCAAAATAAAATAATAATAATTTCATAATATTTTAAAAATTAATAAGTAAGAGTTTAAAAAAATAAATTTGTTTACCGAACAAATTCAAATAGTTATGACTATTTAATAAATTATCTATTTAAAATTGTTATGACCTTTTGTTTTGTCATAAAACAATTACTTCAGTTCCTATAAGCTTATTCGAAATAAAATAATACTAATTTATTAATATTCCAAAAGTTAATAAGTGATTTAAAAAGTGAATATGTTTACCAAATTAGTTCAAATAATTATCGCCATTTCAATAATTATCTATTTCAAATCGTTGTTACCTTTTGTTTGGTCATATAACAATTGTTTTATATCATACAAGCTTATTCAGAATAAAATAATACTAATTTCTTAATCTTTCAAAAATTAATAAGTAAGAGATTTAAAAAAAAATTGTTTACTGAATCAGTTCAAATAGTTATGACTACTTGAAGAATTGTATACTTCAAATCAATTATTTACAAATAAACCTTTTGTGTATTATAAAATAATTATTTATGTTCATACGTGCTTATTCAAAATAAAATAATACTAATCTAATAATATTTCAAAAATTAAATTTGTTTGTCAAACTAGTTCAATTTGTTAAGATTATATAAACAATTATCTATTTCAAATTGTTATGACTTTTTGTTTTGTTATAAAATTTTTTTTTCAATTCATACTAGCTTATTTGAAATAAAATAAAATGAACTTATTAATATTGCAAAAATTAATAAGAGATTAAAAAATAATTATGTTTACCTAACTAGTTCTAATAATTATGACTATTTGAATAATTATCTATTTCAAAATGTTATAACCTTTTGTTTTGTCATAAAATATTTTTTTGTTCATATAAGTTTGTTTAGAATAAAATAATACAAATCTATTAATATTACAAAAATTCATAAGAGATTTTAAAAATAAATCTTTTTATCAAACTAGTTCAAACAGTTATAACTATTTCAGCAATTAATTATTTCAAATCGATTTGACTTTTTGTTCCATTATAAAACAATAGTTTCTATTCATACAAGCTTATTTAGATTAAAATAATACTAATTTATTATTATTTTGACAATTAATAATTAAAAAATTTAAAACATAAATATGTTTACCAAACTAGATCAAATAGTCATGACTATTTGAATAATTATCTATTTCAAATTATTATGACTTTTGCTTTGTCATAAGAAAATTATTTTAGTTCATATAAGGTTATTCGAAATAAAATAATACTAAGTTGTTAATATTCCAATAATTAATAATTAAGAGATTTAAAAAATAAAACTATTTACTGAACAAGTTTAAATAATTATGACTATTTAAACAATTATCTATTTGGAATTGCTATAACCTTTTATTTTGTCATAAAAAGATTTCATCTATCTATACAAGCCTATTTCAGATAAAATAATTCAAATTTATTACTAACAAGATAATTAATAAGTAAAAGATTTAAAAAATAAATATGTTCACCACAAAAGTTCAAATCGTTATGACTATTTGAACAACAAATTATTATAACTTTTTATTTTGTCATAAAATAATTATTTCTGTTCATACAAGCTTATTCAAATTAAAATAATATTAATTTATTAATATTTTGACAATTAATAAGCAAAAGATTTAAAACATAAATATGTTTACCAAACAATTTCAAATAGTCATGACTATTTTGAATAATTATCCATTTCAAAGCATTGTGACCTTTTGTTTTCTAATAAAATAATTGTTTCAGTTAACATAAGCTTATTTGAAGTAAAATAATAGTAATTTATTAATATTTCAAAAATTAATGAGTAAGAGAACTAGAAAAATGAATCTGTTTACTGAACAAGTTAAAGAGTTATGACTATCTGAATAATTATCTATTTAAAAATATTATGAACTTTTGTTTTGTCAAAAGGCAATTGGTTTTGTTCATCCAAGCTTATTTCAAATAAAATAATATAAATTAATTAATATTCTAAAAACTAATAAGCAAAAGATTTAAAAAATAAATCTTTTTACCAAGCGAGTTCAAATAGTTATGATTATTTGAATAATTATTTATTTCAAATCATTATGATCTTTTTTTTATCATAAAACAATTGTTTCTATTCATAAAAGTATATTTGGAATAAAATAATATTAATTTATTAATATTCTAAAAATTAATAAGTTAGAGATTTAAAGAATAAATTTGTTTACCGAACAAATTCAAATAGTCATGTCTATTTGAACTATCATCTATTTCGAACTGTTATGACATTTTGTTTTATCATAAAATAATACCAATTATTCAAAATAATTGGTATTCATACAAAATTATTTAGAATAAAATAATACCATTTTATTACTATTTCAAAAATTAATAAGGATTTAAAAAATAAATGTGTTTACTGAACTAGTTCAAATAATTAAGCCTATGGAACAATTATCTATTTCAAATTGTTTTGACCTTTTGTTTAGTCATAAAATAATTGTTTTAATGTATACATGCTTATTCAAAATAAAATAATACTAATTTACTAACATTTAGAAAATTAATAAGAAATTAAAAAAATAAATCTATTTACCAAAAAGTTCAAATAGTTATGACTATTTGAACAATTATCTATTTAAAATTATTATGACCTTTTATTTTTACTGTAAAACAATTGTTTCAGTACATAAAAGCTTATCCAAAATAGAATAATATTACTTATTAATATTTCAAAATTTGATAAGTTAGAGATTTAAAAAATAAATTAGTTTATAGAATCAATTCAAATAATTTTGGCCATTTGAATAATTATCTATTTTAAATCATTATGAATTTTTGTTTTATCATAAAATAATTATTTTTCATCATACAAGCCTATTCGGTATAAAATAATACTAATTTACTAATATTTTAAAAATTAATAAGTAGGAGATGTAAAAAATTGATCTGTTTACTGAACCAGTTTAAATAGTTATGACTATTTGAACAATTATATATTTTAAATTGTTATAAGCTTTTGTTATATCATAAAACAATTATTTTTGTTCATAAAAGTTTATTCAAAATAAAATAATACTAATGTAATAATATTCTAAAAATTAATAACTAGGAGATTTAAAAAATAAATGTATTTACCAAACTAGTTCAAATAGTTAAGACTATATGAACAATTCTTTATTTTAAATCATTAGGACTTTTTGTTTTATCGTAAAACAATTTTTTCAGTTTTTAGTAACTTATTCAAAGTAAAAAAAAAAAACAAATTTATTAATATTTCAAAAATTAGTAAGAGATTTAAAAAATAATTATGTTTGCCGAATCAATTCAAATAATTATGACTATTTGAACAATTATCTATTTCAAACCATTATTACCTTTTTGTTTTGTCATAAAACAAATGTTTTTGTTCATATAAGTTTATTTGGAATAAAATAATATTAATTTATTAATATTTTGAAAATTAAGAATTAAGAGATTTAAAAAATAAATTTGTTTACTAAACCAGTTCAATTAGTTATAACTATTTGAACCATTATTTACTTTAAATCATGATGACTATTTGTTTTGTCATAAAAGAATTGTTTCTATTCATTCAGTCTTATTTGGAATAAAGTAATGCTAATTTATTAATATTCTAAAAATTAAAAAGTAACGGATTTAAAAAATGAATTTGTCAGCCTGACGGGTGCAAATAGTTATGACTGTTTGAACAATTATCCATTTCAAATTGTTATGACCATTTGTTTTATTGCAAAACAATTGTTTCTATTCATACAAGCTTATCTAAAATAAGATAATTTTAATTTATTAATATTCCAAAAATTAATAAGCAAGAGATTTAAAAAATGAATTTGTTTACTGAACAAGTTCAAATTGTTATGATTGTTTGAACAATTATCTATATCAAATTGCTATAGCTTTTTGTTTTGTTATAAAACAATTTTTTTTATTCATACAAGCTTATTTTAAATAAAATAATACAAATTTTTTAATATTCCAAAACTTAATGAGTAAAAATTAAAAAAAAAAAGTTTTTTGAACACATTTAAATAGTTATGACTATTTGATCAATTATCTATTTCAAATAGTTATGACCTTTTATTTTGTCAGAAACCAATTGTTTCTATTCATACAAGCCTATTTGAAATAAGATAATACTAGTTTATTAATATTCCAAAAATTGATAAATAAAAATTTTAAAAATAAATTTGTTTATCGAGCAACTTCAAATAGTTATGACTGTTTGAACAATTGTTTATTTAAAATAGTTATGATCTTTTGTTTTGTCATAAAACAATTATTTCTATTCATATAAGTTTATTGGGAATAAAAAAATACTAATTTATTAATATTCTAAAAATTAATAGGTAGGAGATTTAAAAAATAAATTTGTTTACTGAACAAATTCAAATAGTTATGTCCATTTGAACAATTATCTATTTAAAATCGTTATGATCTTTTGTTTTGTCATAAAACAATTGTTTCTATTTGTGAAAAAAATTTTAGAATAAAATAATACTAATCTATTAATATTTTGAAAATTAATAAGAGATTTAAAAACTAAATATGTTTATGGAAACAGTTCAAACAGTTATGATTATTTAAACAATTATTTATCTTAAATAATTATGATCTTTATTTTGTCATAAAATAGTTTGTTTCTTTTTATACAAGCTTATTCATATTAAAATAATATTAATTTAATAATATTCCAAAAATTAATAAAAGATTTAAAAAATAAATGTGTTTGTCGAACCAATTTAAATAGTTAAGACTATTAGAGCAATTATTTATTTCAAATTGTTCTAACCTTTTGTTTAGTCATAAAATAATTATTTCAGTTCATACAAGCTTATTCAAAACAAAATAATAGCAATTTATTAACATTTGAAATATTAATGAGTAAGAGAATAAAAAAAATGTTTATCAAACAAGTTGAAATAGATTTGACTATTTAAACAATTATCTATTTAAAGTCATTACGACCTTTTGTTTTGTCATAAAACATTTGTTTTAGTTCAAAAAACTTATCCGAAATCAAATAATACTACTTCACTAATATTTTGATTAGTAAGCAAGAGATTTAAAAACTAAAGCTATTTTTCACACCAATTCAAATAGTTATGACTATTTGAACAAATATCAATCTTAAATAGTTATGATCCTTATTTTGTCATAAAACAATTATTTCTAATCATACAAGGTTTCTTAGATAAAAATAATACTAATTTAGTAATATTCCAAAAATTAATAAGAGATTTAAAAAAAAATATGTTTGTCAAACCAATTCAAATAGTTAAGACTACTAGAATAATTATCTATTTCAAATTGTTTTGACCTTTGGTTTAGTAATATAATAATTGCTTCAGTTTATACAAGCTTAATCAAAATAAAATAATACTAATTTATTAATATTCGAAAAATTAATAAGCAAAAGATTTGAAAAATTAAATTTGTTTACTAAACAAGTTTAAATAGTTATGACTATTTGAACAATTATCTATTTAAAATCATTATGACCTTTTTATTTTGTCATAAAACCATTGTTTTAGTTCATAAAAGCTTATCCAAAATAAAATAACACTATTTTATTAATATTTCAAAAGTTAATAAGAGATTTAAAAAATAAATCAATTTACCAAAATAGTTCAAATAATTATGGCCATTTGAACAGCTACCTATTTCAAATCGTTATTGCTTTTTATTTTGTCTTAAAACAATTGTTTTTCAATATACAATCTTATTTGAAATAAAATAAAACTAATTTATTAATATTTCACTAATTAATAATAAATTTAAAAAATAAATCTATTTACTGAACTAGTTTAAATAGTTATGACTATTTGAACAATTATCTATTTCAAATTGTTATAACCTATTGTTTTATCATAAAATAATTATTTCTGTTTATACAGACTTATTTAGAATAAAAAAAATACTAATTTAGTAATATTCATAAAATTAATAAGTAAGAGATTTAAAAATAAATCTGTTTACCCAATTAGTTCAAACAATTAATACTATATAAATAATTATTTATTTCAAATTGTTATGACCTTTTGCTTTATTATAAAATAATTATTTCAGCTCATATAAGCTTATCCAAAAATAATAATAATATTACTTTATTAATATTTCAAAAGTTCATAAGGGATTTAAAAAATAAATTAGTTTACCGAAATAGTTCAAATACGTATGGCCATTTGAACAACTACCTATTTTGAATTGTTATTACCTTTGGTTTTATCTTAAAACAATTGTTTTTCAACATTCAAGCTTATTCGAAATAAAATAAAACTAATTTATTAATATTTCAAGAATTAATAAGAGATTTAAAAAGTAAATCTATTTACCAAACAAGTTCAAATAGTTTTAACTATTTGAATAATTATCTATTTCAAATTGTTATAACCTTTTGTTCTATCATAAAACAATTATTTCTATTCCTACAGGTTTCTTCGAAATAAAATAATACTAATTTAATAGTATTCTAAAAATTAATAACTAAGAGATATTAAAAAATAAATCTATTTGCCAAACTAGTTCAAACAGTTAAGACTATATGTACAATTATTTATTTCAAATTGTTATGACCTTTTGTTTTGTCATAAAGCAATTATTTCAGCTTATACAAGCTTATTCGAAATATAATAAAACTAATTTATTAATTGTTCAAAATTTTGTAAGAGATTTAGAAAATAATTTTATTTACTGAACCAGTTCAAATGATTATGACTATTTGAACAATTATCAATTTCAAATCATTATTACTAATTTATTAATATTTAAAAAATTAATCAATAAGAGATTTAAAAAGTAAATCTATTTACCAAACCATTTTAAATAGTTTTAACTATTTGAATAATTATTTATTCCAAATCATTATAACCTTTTATTTTGTCAACAAACAATTGGTTCTGTTGATACTATTTTATTTGAAATAAAATAATAATAATTTAATAATATTTTGAAACTTAATAACAAAGAAAATTAAAAAATAAATCTAATAGCCAAACAAGTTCAAATAGTTAAGACTAAATGAATGATTATTTATTTCAAATCATTATGACCTTTTGGTTTCTCGTAAAATAATTATTTTGTTTGTACAAGCTTATTCGGATTAAAATAATACTAATTTAATAATAGTTCAAAAATAAATAAGAGATTTAAAAAATAAATTTGTTTACCAAATCAGATCAAATGGTTAAGACTATTAGAATAATTATCTATTTCAAATTGTTTTGACCTTTTATTTAGTCATAAAACAATTGTTACAGTTCATATAAGCTTATTCAGAATAAATTAATACTAATTTATTAACATTCAAAAAATTAATAAGAAAGAGATTTAAAAAAATAAATCTGTTTATCAAACAAGTTCAAATAGTTATTACAATTTGAACAATTGCCTATTTAGAAGCTTTAAAACCTTTTGACTTGCCATAAAACAATTTTTCAGTTAATACAAGCTTATTTCGAATAAAATAATATAAATTTATTAATATTAAGATAATTAATTAGTCAAAGATTTAAAAAATAAATATGTTTACCGAATAAGTTCAAATCATTATGACTATTTGAGCAATTATTTATTTCAACTTATTATGACTTTTTGTTTTATCATAAAATAATTGTTTCTGTTCATTCAAACTTATTCATATTGAAATAATTTTAATTTGTTAATATTTTGACAATTAATAATAAAAGATTTAAAAAATAAATATGTTTATCGAACAAGTTCAAATAGTCATGACTATTTGAATAATTATCTATTTCAAATCATTATGACCTTTTCTTTTGTAATAAAATAATTGTTTTAGTTCATATGAGCTTATTTGAAGTAAAATAATACTGATTTATTAATATTTTAAAAATTAATGAGTAAGAAAATTGAAAAAGGAATCTGTTTATCAAATAAGTTCAAATAGTTATGACTATCTAAACAATTACCTATTTCAAATCATTATGGCCTTTTGTTTTATCTTAAAACAATTGGTTCTGTTCATGTAAGCTTATTTTGAATAAAATAATATAAATTTATTAATATTTTAGAAATTAATCAGTTAAAATTTAAAAAATAAATCTGTTTTCTTAACTTGTTTAAAAATTTATGACTTTTTGAACAATTATTTATTTCAAATCGTTATGACCCTTTGTTTTGTCATAAACCAATTGTTTCTATTCATACAAGCTTATTCATAATAAAATAATATTAATTTATTAAAATTTCAAAAATTAATAAGTAAAAAATTTTAAAAATAAATTTGTTTACCAGACAAGTTTAAATAGTTATAACTATTTGAACAGTTATTTATTTCAAATCATTATAAACTTTTGTTTTTGTCATAAAATAATTGTTTCTATTCATACAAGTTTATTTGAAATAAAATAATACTAATTTATTAATATAATAAAATTAATGAGTTGGAAACTTAAAAAGTTAATCTGTTTACCGAATAAGTTCAAATAGTCATGTCCATTTGAACTATTATCTATTTCATACAATATTATTCATACAATATTATTCAGAATAAAATAATATTAATTTATTAATATTTCAAAAATTAATAAGAGATTTAAAAACTAAATCTGTTAACCAAATTAGTTCAAATTATTATGACTATTTGAAAAATTATCCATCCCAAATCATTATGATCTTTGTTTTGTTGTAAAACAATTGTTTCTATCCATACAAGCTTATTCGAAGTAAAATATTGCTAAACTAATAATATTCTAAAATTAATAAGCAATAGATTTAAAAAGTAAATGTGTTTGTCGAACCAATTTAAATAGTTAAGAATATTAGAACAATTATCTATTTCAAATCGTTCTGACCTTTTATTTAGTCATAAAATAATTGTTTTAGTTCATACATGCTTATTTGAAATAAAATAATATTATTTTATTAACATTCAAAAAATTAATAAGCAAAAAATTTTAAAAAATAAATATGTTTACCAAACAAATTCAAATAGTTATGACTATTTGAACACTTATCAATTTAAAATCATTATGACCTTTTGTTTTATAATAAAATATTTGTTTCAATTCATAAAAGCTTATCCAAAATAAAATAATATTACTTTATTAATATTTTAAAAATTAAGAAGTTGTAGATTTAAAAAATAAATCAATTTATTGAATCAGTTCAAATAGTTGTGGCCATTTGAACAATTATCTATTTCAAATTGTTATGAACTTTTATTTTGTCATAAAACAATTGTTTTTCATCATATAAGCCTATTCGGAATGAAATAATACTAATTTATTAATATTTCAAAAATTAATGAGTAAGAGATTTAAAAAATAAATCTGTTAAGCGAACTAGTTCAAATAGTTATAACTATTTGAACAATTATATATTTCAAATCATTATAACCTTTTCTTTTGTTATATAACAATTATTTATGTTCATACAAGCTTATTCAAAATAAAATAATAATAATCTAATAATATTATGACAATTAATAACTATGAGATTTAAAAAAAAATTTGTTTGCCAAACCAGTTCAAATAGTAAAGGTTGTATGAATAATTATCTATTTCAAATCATTATAAAACAAAAGTTTTTGTTCTGTCATAAAACAAATGCTTTTGTTCATATAAGTTTGTTTGGAATAAAATAATATTAATTTATTAATATTTTGAAAACTATTAAGAGATTTAAAATATAAATATGTTTACCAAATTAGTTCAATTAGTTATAACAATTTGAATAATTATTTATTTTAAATTGTTATGACCATTTGTTTTGTCATAAAACAATTATTTCTATTGATACAATTTTATTTGGAATAAAATAATGCTAATTTATTAATATTTTAAAAATTAATAAGTAACGGATTTAAAAAATGAATCTATTGGCTTGACCAATGCAAATAGTTATATTTGTTTGAACAATTATCTATTCCAAATCATTATGACCTTCTATTTTGTCATAAAACAATTATTTCTATTCATACAAGCTTATTCGGAATAGCATAATTCTAATTTATTAATATTTCAAAAATTAATAAGAGATTTAAAAACTAAATCTGTTTATCGAACAAATTCAAACATTTATGATTATTTGAACAATTACCTATTTCAAATCGCTATAACCTTTTGTTTTGTCATAAAATAATTTTTTCTATTCATACAACCTTATTTTAATTAAAATAATAAAAATTTATTAATATTTAGATAATTAATAAATAAAAGATTTAAAAAATAACTATGTTTACCGAATAAATTCAAATAGTTGTGACTATTTGAACAATTATTTATTTCAAATCATTATGACTTTTTTGTTTTGTCATAAAATAATTTTTTTTTCATATAAGCTTATTCAAATTAAAATAATATTAATTTATTAATATTTTGATAATTAATAAGTAACAGATTTTAAAAATAAATATGTTTATTGAACAAGTTTTGATAGTCATAACTGTTTGAATAATTATCTATTTCAAATTGTTATGACCTTTTATTTCATCATAAAACAATTATATCAGTTCATATAGGCTAATTCAAAATAAAATAATACTAATTTATTAATATTTCAAAAATTAATGAGTAAGAGATTTAAAAAATAAATTTATTTACCAAACAAGTTTGAATTGTTATGGCTATATAAATAATTTTCTATTTCAAATCATTATGATATTTTGTTTTATCATAAAATAATTATTTCTGTTCATATAAGCTTATTTCAAATAAAATAATATAAATTTATTAATATTTCAAAAAATAAAATATGTTTTCTGAATACATTCAAATAGTTATGATTATCTAAATAATTATCTATTTTAAATAATTATGACCTTTTGTTTTGTCATAAACCAATTGTTTCTATTCATACAAGTGTATTCAAAATAAGTAATGCTAGTTTATTAATATTCCAAAAATTAATAAGTAAAAAATTTAAAAATAAATCTATTTACCGAGCAAGTTCAAATAGTTATGCTTGTTTGAACAGTTATTTATTTTAAATAGTTATAATCTTTTGTTTTATCATAAAACAATTGTTTCTATTCATGCAAGTTTATTCAAAATAAAATAATACTAATTTATTAATATTTTAAAAATTAATAAGTAGAAGATTTAAAAAAAAAATCTGTTTACCGAATAAGTTCAAATAGTCATATCTATATGAATAATTATCTATTTCAAAATGTTATGACCTTTTGTTTTGTCATAAAATAATTGTTTCTATTCATGCAAAATTATTCAAAATAAAATAATACTAATTTATTAATATTTTGAAAATTAATAAGAGATTTAAATACTAAATCTATTTATCGAAACAGTTTAAATAGTTATTACTATTTGAATGATTATCTATCTCAAATCGTTATGATGTTTATTTTGTCATAAAATAATTGTTTCTTTTCATACAAGCTTATTCAGATTAAAATAATACTAATTTAAGAATATTCTAAAAATTAATAAGAGCTTTGAAAAATAAATGTGTTTGTTGAACCAGTTTAAATAGTTAAGACTATTATAACAATTATCTATTTCAAATCTTTATGACCTTTTGTTTAGTTATAAAACAATTATTTTAGTTCATACAAACTTATTCAGAATAAAATAATTGTAATTTATTAACATTTGAAAAATTAATGAGCAAGAGATTTAAAAAATATAAATTTATTTATCAAACAAGTTCAAATATATTGACTATTTGAACAATTATCTATTTAAAGTTGTTATGACCTTTTGTTTTGTCATAAAACAATTGTTTCATTTCATAAAAACGTATTTAAAAAAAAATCATACTACTTTATTAATATTTAAAAAATTAATAAACAAAAGATTTAAAACTAAAGTTGTTTTTTTGAACGAGTTCAAATAGTTATGAATATTTGAACAAATATCAATCTCAAATAATTATGATCTTTGTTTTCTCATAAAACAATCTTTTTTTATCATACAAGCTTATATGGACAAAATAATACTAATTTAATAATATTCCAAAAATTAGTGAGAGATTTAAAAAATAAATATATTTACTGAACCAGTTCAAATAGTTAAGACTATTAGAATAATTATCTATTTCAAATCATTCTAACATTTTATTTCACCCTATAATAATTGTTTCAGTTTATACATGCTTATTCGGAATAAAATAATACTAATTTATTAACATTCCAAAAATTAATAAGCAAGAGATTTGAAAAGATAAATGTGTTTATCGAATAAGTTCAAAGAGTTATGACTATTTGAACAATTATCAATTTAAAATCATTATGACCTTTTGTTTTGTCATAAACAATTGTTTAGTTCATAAAAGCTTATCCAAAAGAAAATAATACTACTTTATTATTATTTCGAAAGTTAATAACTAAGAGATTTAAAAAATAAATCAGTTGACTAAATAAGTTCAAATAATTATGGTCATTTAAACAACTATTTATTTCAAATTATTATTACCTTTCGTTTGTCATAAAACAATTGTTTTTAAAAAATAAATCTTTTTACCAAACCAGTTCAAATAGTTATAACTATTTGAACAATTATCAATTTCATATTGTTATAACATTTTATTCTATAATAAAACAATTGTTTCTATTCATACAAGCTTATTCAAAATAAAATAATACTAATTTAGTAATATTATGAAAATTAATAACTAAAAAATTTAAAAAATAAATATGTTTGCTGAACCAATTCAAATAGTTAAGACTATATGAACAATTATTTAACTCAAATTGTTATGACCTTTTGTTTTGTCATAAAATAATTATTTTAGCTTGTAGAAATTTATTTCGAATAGAGTAAAACTAATTTATTAATATTTTAAAAATTTATAAGAGATTTAGAAAATAATTATATTTATAGAACTAGTTTAAATAATTATAACTATTTAAATAATTATCTATTTCAAATCATTATTACTTTTTATTTTGTAATAAAACAATATTTTTTTTGTTAATATAAGTTTGTTCAAAATAAAATAATACTAATTTATTAATATTTATCAAACCAGTTCAAATAGTTATGACTATTTGAGCATTTATTTATTTCAAATTGTTATGACTTTTTGTTGTGTTATAAAACAATAGTTTCTATTCATACAAGCTTATTTGGATTAAAATAATACCAATTTATTAATATTTCAACAATTAATAACTAAAAAATTTAAAACATAAATATTCTTACCGAATTAGATCAAATAGTCATGACTATTTGCATAATTATCTATTTCAAATCATTATGACCTTTTGTTTTGTAATAAAAAAATCATTTCAGTTCATATAAGCTTATTCAAAATAAAATAATATTAAGTTATCAATATTCTGAAAATTAATAATTAAGATATTTAAAAAATGAATTTGTTTAACGAACAAGTTTAAATAATTATGACTGTTTGAACAATTATCTATTTGAAATTGTTATAACCTTTTGTCTTGTCATAAAATGATTTTTTTTCTATTCATACAAGCTTATTTTGAATAAAATAATACAAATTTATTAATATTAAGACAATTAATAAGTAAAAGATCTAATAAATCTACCTGACCAAGTTCAAATCTTTATGACTATTTGAACAATTATTTATTTCAAATTGTTATGATCTTTTGTTTTGTCATAAAATAATTATTTCTGTTCATACAAGCTTATTTGGATTAAAAAATATTAATTTATTAATATTTCGACAAGTAATAAGTAAAAGATTTAAAAAATAAATATGTTTATCGAATAAGTTCAAATGGTCATGAGTATTTGAATAATTTATTATTTCAAATCATTGTGACCTTTTGTTTTGTAATAAAACAATTGTTTCATTTTATATAAGCTTATTTGAAATAAAATAATACTAATTTATTAATATTCTAAAAATTAATGAGTAAGAGAATTAAAAAATTAATCTATTTACCAATCATGTTCAAATAGTTATGACTATCTAAACAATTATCTATTTCAAAACATTATGACCTTTTGTTTTGTCATAAAACAATTGGTTCTGTTCATCCAAGCTCATTTTGAATAAAATAATATAAATTTATTAATATTCTAAAAATTAATAAGTAAAAATTTAAAAAATAAATATATTTTCTGAACACGTTCAAATAGTTATGACTATTTGAACAATTATCTATTTCAAATTGTTATGACCTTTAGTTTTGTCATAAGCCAATTGTTTCATTCATAAAAGCTTATTCAAAATAAAATAATGCTAATATATTAAAATTCCAAAAATTAATAAGTAAAAGATTTAAAAAATAAATTTGTTTACTGAGCGAGTTCAAATAGTTATGACCATTCAAATAATTATTTATTTCAAATCATTTTGATCTCTAGTTTTGTCATAAAACAATTGTTTCTATTCATAGAATTTTATTTAAAATAAAATAATACTAATTTATTAATATTCTAAAATTAATAGGATGGAGATTTAAAAAATAAATATGCTTACTGAACAAGTTCAAATAGTCATGTCTATTTGAATTATTATCTATTTCAAATCTTTATGACATTTTGTTTTGTCATAAAATGATTGTTTCTATTCATACAAAATTATTCAAAATAAAATAATATTAGTTTATTAATATTTTAAAAATTAATAAGAAATTTAAAAACTAAATCTGTTTATCGAACCAATTCAAATACTTATGGCTCTTTGAATAATTATCTATCTCAAATTATTATGATATTTGTTTTGTAATAAAACAAATGCTTCTGTTCATACAAACTTATTATGAGTAAAATAGTGCTAAATTAATAATATTCCAAAAATTAATTAGAGCTTTGAAAAATAAATGTGTTAATTGAACCAATTCAAATAGTTAAGACTATTAGAACAATTATCTATTTCAAATCATTCTTACCTTTTGTTTATTCATAAAACAATTATTTCAGTTCATACAAGCTTATTCAGAATAAAATAATTGTAATTTATTAATATTCAAAAAAATTAATGAGCAAGAGATTTAAATAAAATAAATCTATTTATCAAACAAGTTCAAATAAATTTGACTATTTGAACAATTATCTATTTAAAGTTGTTATAACCTTTTGTTTTGTCATAAAACAATTGTTTCATTTCATAAAAACTTATTCAAAATAAAATAATACTACTTTATTAATATTTCAAAAATTAATAAGCAAGAGATTTAAAACTAAAGTTATTTTTTGAACTAGTTTAAATAGTTATGACTATTTGAACAAATATCATTCTCAAATCTTTATGATTTTTTTCTCATAAAACAATTGTTTCTGATCATACAAGCTTATTTGAATAAAAATAATATTAATTTAATAATATTCCAAAAATTAGTGAAAGATTTAAAAAATAAATGTATTTGCCGAACTAGTTCAAATAGTTAAGACCATTAAAATAATTATCTATTTCCAATCATTCTAACCTTTTATTAATATTTATAAAATTAATCAGTAAGAGATTTAAAAAGTAAAACTATTTACCAAACCCTTTCAAATAGTTTTAACTATTTGAATAATTATCTATTTCAATTCATTATAACATTTTATTTTGTCATCAAACAATTGGTTCTATTCATACTATTAGTCAAAATAAAATAATACTAATTTAATAATATTTTGACACTTAATAACCAAGAAAATTAAAAAATAAATCAAATTGCTAAACCATTTCAAATAGTAAGACTGTATGAATGATTATCTATTTCAAATCATTATGACCTTTTGTTTTGTCATAAAACAATTGTTTTTTATCATACAAGCCTATTCAAAATAAAATAATACTAATTTATTAATATTTCAAAAATTAATACGTAAGAGATTTAAAAAATAAATTTGTTTTCCGAATTAGTTCAAACAATTATGACTATTTGAGCAATTATCAACCCAAATCATTAAGATCTTTGTTTTGTCATAAAACAATTGTTTCTGATCATAAAGCTTATTTAGTTAAAAATAATACTAATTTAATAATATTTCAAAAATTAATAAGTAAGAGATTTAAAAAATAAATTTGTTTGTCGAACTAGTTCAAATAGTTAAAAAAATTAGAATAATTATATATTTTAAATCATTCTAACCTTTTGTTTAGTTAGAAAATATTTGTTTCATATCTTACAATCTTATTCGAAATAAAATAATCCAAATTTATTAACATTTGAAAAATTAATAAGGAAAAGTTTGAAAAAATAAATCTGTTTATCGAACAAGTTCAAAAAGTGATTACTATTTGAACAATTATTTATTTAAAATCATTAGGACCTTTTGTTTTGATATAAAACAATTATTTCAGTTTATAAAAGTTTATCCAAAATAAAAGAATACTAATTTCTTAATATTTCAAAAATTAATAAGCAATAGTTTAAAAAAATAAATTAGTTTACCAAACAAATTCAAATAGTTATGCTTATTTGAACAACTGTCTATTTAAAATCATTATGGCCTTTTGTTTTGTCATAAAACAATTGTTTCAATTCATAAAAGCTTATTCAAAATAAAATAATACTAATTTACTAATATTTCAAAAATTAATAAATAAGTGATTTAAAAAGTAAATCGATTTACCAAATCAGTTCAAATAATTGTGGCCATTTTAACAATTATCTATTTTAAATCGTTATAACCTTTTGTTTGGTTATATAAGAATTGTTTTTTACTATACAAAGTTTATTCAGAATAAATTAATAGTAATTTATTAATCTCTCAAAATTAATAAGAGATTTTAAAAATAAATTTATTTACTGAACCAGTTTAAATAGTTAACTATTTGAATAAATGTATACTTTAAATAGTTATAACTTTTTGTTCTGTCATAAAACAATTATTTCTGTTTATACAAGCTTATTCAAAATAAAATAATACTAATATAAAAATATTCTAAAAATTAATAACTAAGAGATTTAAAAAATAAATTTGTTTGCTAAACTAGTTCAAATAGTTAAGACTATTGAACCTTTATCTATTTCAAATCATTTTTGTTTTGTCATAAAACATTTTTTTTTCAATTCACACTAACTTATTTAGAATAAAATTAAATGAATTTATTCATACTAAAAAATTAATATGCAAGAGATTTAAAAAGTAATTCTATTTACCTAACCAGTTTAAATAATTATGACTATTTGAACAATTATCTTTTTCAAATAACTATGACCTTTTGTTATGTCATAAAACAAATGTTTTTGTGCATGTAAGTTTGCTCAGAATAAAAGAATACTAATCTATTAATATTTCAAAAATTAATAAGGGATTTAAAAAATAAATTTGTTTATCAAACTAGTTCAAATAGTTATGATTATTTGAGCAATTATTTATTTCAAATTGTTATGACTTTTTGTTCTATTATAAAACAATAGTTTTTGTTCACACAAGCTTATTTGGATTAAAATAATACCAATTTATTAATATTTCAACAATTAATAAGTAAAAAATTTTAAAATAAATATGCTTACCGAACTAGATCAAATAGTCATGACTATTTGAATAATTATCTATTTCAAATCGTTATGGCCTTTTGTTTTGTCATAAAAAAATCATTTCGGTTCATATAAGCTTATTTGAAATAAATAAGCTATTAATATTCTAAAAATTAATAATTAAGAGATTTAAAAAATGAATTTATTTAAGAAACAAGTTTAAATAATTATGACTATTTGAACAATTATCTATTTGAAATTGCTATAACCTTTTGTTCTATCATAAAATGATTTTTTTCTATTCATACAAACTTATTTTGAATAAAATAATATAAATTTATTAATATTATGGCAATTAATAAGTAAAAAATTTTAAAAATAAATTTGTTTACCGAACAAGTTTAAATCGTTATGATTATTTGTGCAATTATTTATTTCAATTTGTTATGACTTTTTTTTTTGTTATAAGACAATAGTTTTGTTCATATAAGCTTATTCGGATGAAAATAATACTAATTTATTAATATTTCAAAAATTAATAAGTAAAAAATTTAAAAAATAAATATGCTTACCGAACTAGATCAAATAGTCATGACTATTTGACTAATTATCTATTTCAAATGATTATGACATTTTCTTTTGTCATAAAAAAATTATTTCAATTCATACAAGCTTATTTGAAATAAAATAATACTAAGTTATTAATATTATGAAAATTAATAATTAAGAGATTAAAAAAATGAATCTGTTTGTCGAACAAGTTTAAATAATTTTAACTATTTTGACAATTATCTATTTGAAATCACTATAACCTTTTGTTTTGTCATAAAATGATTTTTTTCTATTCATTCAAGTTTATTTTGAATAAAATAATACAAATTTATTAATATTAAGCCAATTAATAAGTAAAAGATTTAAAAAATAAATCTATTTATTGAACAATATCAAATCTTTATGACTATTTGAAAAATTATTTATTTCAAATTGGTATGACTTTTTGTTTTATCATAAAATAATTGTTTCTATCATACATGTTTATTTCGATTAACAAAATATTAATTTAATAATATTTTGACAATTAATAAGTAGAATATTTAAAAAATAAATATGTTTTTTGAACAAGTTCAACTAGTCATAATTATTTGAATAATTATCTATTTCAAATCATTGTGACCTTTTGTTTTGTAATAAAACAATTATTTTAGCTCATATAAGCTTATTTGAAATAAAATAATACTAATTTTTTAATATTCCAAAAATTAATGAAAAAGAGAATTAAAAAAAGAATCTTGTTACCTAAAATTTTCAAATAGTTATAACTATCTGAATTATTATCTATTTCAAATCATTGTGACCTTTTGTTTTGTAATAAAACAATTGTTTTAGTCCATATAAGCTTATTTGAAATAAAATAATACTAATTTATTAATATTCTAGAAATTAATGAGAAAGAGAATTAAAAAATAAATCTTGTTACTAAACATGTTCAAATAGTTATGACTATTTGAACAATTATCTATTTTAAAATATTATGACATTTTGTTTTCTCATAAAACATTTGGTTCTATTCATACAAGTTTATTCGAAATAAAATAATACAAATTTTTTAATATTTTAAAAATTAATAAGTTGACAATTTTAAAAAATAAATTTGTTCACCAAACAAGCTTAAATAGTCATGTCCATTTGAACTATTATCTATATCAAATTATTATTATATTTTGTTTTGTCATAAAATAATTCTTTCTATTCATACAAAATTATTCAAAATAAAATAATACTAATTTATTAATATTTCAAAAATTAATAAAAGATTTAAAAACTAAATCTTTCTATTGAACCAATTCAAATGATTATGATTTTTTGAACAATTATCTATCTCAAATCGTTATGATATTTTTTTGTCATAAAGCAATTGTTTTTGTTCATACAAGCTTATTTGGAGTAAAATATTGATAAATTAATAATATTCTAATAAAAGATTTAAAAAATAAATGTGTTTGCCAAACTAATTCAAATAGATAAGAAAATTAAAACAATTATCTATTTCAAATTGTTTTAACCTTTTGCTTGTCATAAAATAGTATTTTCAGTTCATGCATGCTTTTTCAAAATAAAATAATACTAATTTATTAATATTCAAAAAATTAATAAACAACAAATTTTAAAAAATAAATTTGTTTATCAAACAAGTTCAAATAGTTATGACTATTTGAACAATTATCTATTTAAAATAAATATGACATTTTGTTTTATCATAAAACAATCTTTTCAATTTATAAAAGCTTATCTGAAATAAAATAATATTACTTTATTAATACTTCAAAAATTGATATATTAGAGATTTAAAAAATACATCGAACTAGTTCAAATAATTATGGCCATTTGAACAATTATATATTTCAAATCATTACAAACTTTTGTTTTTTCATAAAATAATTGTTTTTCATCATACAAGCCTATTTGGAATAAAATAGTATTAATTTATTAAAATTTCAAAAATTAATAGGAAGGAGATTTAAAAACTATATCTATTTACTAAATCAGTTCCTATTTAAATAATTATCTATTTTAAATTGTTGTAACCTTTGTTCTATCGTAAAATAATTGTTTCAATTCATATGAGCTTATTTGGAATAAAATAATATTAATTTAATAATATTCCCAAAATTAATAACTAAGAGATTTAAAAAATAAATATGTTTGCTGAAGTAGCTTAAACAGTTAAGACTATATGAATAATTATCTATTTGAAATCATTATGACCATTTGTTTTCTCATAAAACAATTGTTTAAGGTTATAGAAGCTTATTCAAAGTAAAATAATACTAATTTATTAATATTTCAAAAATTAATAAGTTATTTAAAAAGTGAATCTGTTTATCGAATCAATTCAAATAATTATGATCATGTTATCAATTATCTATTTCTAATTGTTATTACCTTTTGTTTTGTCATATAACAATTGTATTTGAGCATTCAATTTTATTCAAAATACAATAATACTATTTATTAATCTTTTAAAAATTAATGAGTAAGAGATTTAAAAAATAAATCTATTTACCAAACTAGTTCAAACAGCAATGACTATTTGAACAATTATAAACTTCAAATTGTTATAACCTTTTGTTTTGTCATAAAACAATTATTTTTATTCATACAAGCTTATTAATAAAACAATACTAATATAATAATATTATGAAAATTAAACGCTAGGAGAATTAAAAAATAAATTTATTTGTCGAATCAGTTCTAATATTTAAGACTATATGAACAGTTATCTATTTCAAATCGTTATAACCTTTTGTTTTGTCATAAAATAAGGTTTTTTGAATTCATAATAGCTTACTAGCAATAAAATAAAATGAATTTATTAATATTTCAAAAATAAATAAGTAAGAGATTTAAAAAATAATTCTATTTACATATCCAATTCAAATAAGTATGATTATTTGAACAATTATCTATTCCAAATCATTATGACCTTTTGTTTTGTCATAAAACAAATGCTTTTGTTCATATAAATTTGTTCAGAATAAAATAATACTACTCTATTAATATTTTAAATATTAATAAGAGATTTAAAAAATAAATCTATTTATCAAACTAGTTCAACTAGTTTTAACTATTTGAGCAATTATTTATTTTAAATCTTATGACTTTTTGTTCTGTTATAAAATAATTGTTTCTGTTCATACATGCTTATTTAGGCTAAAATAATACTAAGTTATTAACATTTTAGCAATTGATAAGTAAAATTTAAAAAATAAATATGTTTACTGAACTACATCAAATAATCATGATTTTTTGAATAATTATCTATTTCAAATCGTTATGACCTTTTGTTTTGTCATAAAAGAAATGTTTTAGTTCATATAAGCTTATTCGAAATAAAATAATACTAATTTATTAGTAATTCAAAAATTAATAATAAAGAAATTTAAAAAGATGAATCTGTTTACTAAAAAAGTTTAAATAATTATGACTGTTTGAACAATTATCTATTTGAAATCGCTATAACCTTTTGTTTTGTCACAAAAGAATTTTATCTATTCATACAATCTTATTTCAAATAATATAATACAAATTTATTAATATTAAGACAATTAAAAATGTAAAAGATTTAAAAAATAAATTTGTTTACCGAACAAGTTCAAATCGTTATCACTATTTGTGTAATTATTTATTTCAACTTGTTATGGCTTTTTGTTTTATCATAAAATAATTGTTTTGTTCATACAAGTTTATTTAGATTAAAATAATATTAATTTATTAATATTTCGACAATTAATAAGTAAAAGATTTAAAAAAATAAATATGTTTGCCAAATAAGTTTAAATAGTCATGACTATTTGTAGACACCCAATTTGGTCTAGGCTCGGATCAATTGGGCCTGGCCCAAATAGGTAAGTCTATATTTTTTTTATTTTTATTATTTTTGTTTTTGTTTTTATATTTCACATTTCTATTTTTATTTTTATTTTTATTATTATTATTATTATTGTTTTTTATATATATTTTTTTCTTTTATTTTTCTTTTAGGTATTTACTTATTTATTAATATGTATATATCTTTATTATTATTATTATTTTTTCCTTTATGTTAAAATTTATATGTATATGAGATTATATTATATGTTATTTAACTTTAATTTATTTGTTAATTTTTTGATTTATCTGATTTTTTTTATTTCTTTGATTTATTTGGCTGGAAATTGGATTAGGATTCAATCAGAAGAGTCCATGTTAGATTTGATTGAATCCCGATCCAAAGAGGAGTTGGGATTGATCAGAAACTTTTCTGATCAATCCCTATAAAAAGGACCCTCTGGAACAGAACGAAGAAGACAAAAACACACAGAGAAAACCAGTGAGCAAAAAGTTACTGATTTGAGAGAAAATAGGTGTATAGAAGAGTATAGAAGGCTAAGAAAAGGTTTAGAAGTGTTCTGGGAGTTAGCAGAAATATTTTGAAGATTTTTGGTGATTTTTTTCTGGGAATTTCTGGAAAATTCCAGATTCCGATTAAATTTTCCGGCGAAAGTTGCATTTTTTGACAAAAATTCTGGCCAACTTTGAAGTTTCCGGTGAGCTGCCCAATTTTTGGTGAAGGATCCCAGAAATCGACCAACTTTTCGATGAATTTTTGGCAAAAAACCTAGATTCCGATGAGATTTTCCAGAATCTGGTGAACATTCAACCAAAGTTCTTCGACCGTTTAGAGAGAAGTGAGAGGAAAAAAGAAGAAGAGAGAGAGATGGGAGGAGCTTTCTGCCAAAAAATAGAGGGAAGAGCTTTACATACCCTCCCAAAACGACGTCGTTTTTGCCTTAAGTGACCCAGAGGATCCGTGCGTTTTACCGAGATCCGACTCGACCCGAGCGTCGACCCACTTCCTGACCCGCGCGTGTCTCCCCCTCTGAGTCGATAGCCGAGCCGAGCCGAGGTTCCAAGCCACTTCTCTGAGCCGTTTTCTCTTTCTTGAGCCGAGCCGTACTTCGAGCCGCTCCAGGTTTTTATTTTATTTTATGTTATTTATTATTTGTTTATTTATTTATTTATTTTGTATTTATTAGATTAGGTTTATTTAGTATTCTTTTTACCTTTATTTTATTTTATTTATTTTTGTTTTACTTTCCTTTATTTTATTTATTTTATTTTCACTTTTAATTTGTTTTATTATTTTATTTTCTTTAAATAAAAATAAAAAAAATATTTTTGGGGAAAAGTTGAAAATATCAATTTTCCTTGAAAATCAAAGTTTCCAAAAGTTTTTGAAGAAAAGTTGAAAGTATCAATTTTCTCGAAATTAAGGTTTCCATAAAATATTTTTGGGGAAAAGTTGAAAGTATCAATTTTCCTCGAATTTAAAGTTTCAAAAAAATAGTTTTTGAGGAAAAGTTGAAAGTATCAATTTTCCTCGAAATTAAGGTTTCAAAAAAAATATTTTTTAGGAAAAGTTGAGAGTATCAATTTTCCTTAAAAATAAATTTTCAAAAAAAAAAATTTTTGAAGAAAAGTTGAAAGTATCAATTTTTCTCGAAATTAAAGTTTCAAAAAAATATTTTGGGGAAAAGTTGAAAATATCAATTTTCCTCGAGATTAAAATTTCTAAAAAATATTTTGGGGAAAAGTTAAAAGTATCAATTTTCCATGTACAAAAACAATCATCATTCTTTTCTTTCTTTTTATTTTTTAATGTTAAATAATCCGACGATGGAGCC
This sequence comes from Durio zibethinus, assembly GCF_047325235.1. Taxonomy (NCBI): domain Eukaryota; kingdom Viridiplantae; phylum Streptophyta; class Magnoliopsida; order Malvales; family Malvaceae; genus Durio; species Durio zibethinus. Next base: position 316,108 of record NC_143171.1, read on the forward strand.
TCTGCAAGTGAAACAGTAGTTTTCTTGCATACTCTTGAGGTGAGGGAATTTTCTCAATTTTCTACTAAAAGTATTAGATTCAATTGAGAATAATTTTCAATAATTAATTACTTGACAAAATTTTAAGGCTCATTGGATAACACAAATTTAAGCTAGTACCATCTTTTGATGGGCGTTGTGAGGGTGCTATAACCTTCCTCACACGTAACCGAACTCTCGAACCCTGTTCTGGTTAGTAGACTTGAACCTATTCTTTTAAGGACCCTTAAACTTAGGTGTTCCCTGAAAGGATAGATTCATTAGGTGGCCAATCGCACCTAGATAAAAAAGATTGGTGGCGACTCCCTTAAGTCAATGTCTAGCGATAGATCCCCGAATCTAGACGTTATGATAGCTTGGTGACTCCACTGGGGACTTTGAGAGTCAGGCCAGCAAATAATTTGTGTTATCCAAAAGCCTAATAAAATTGAACCTTTTTGTATATATGTGTTATTATTCATTCATGTTTATTTACTTTGTTAATTATGTCATTCATGTGCATGTGCATAACATGAGCTCTATACCCGAGCTCTATCCCTCTAGGAGGGAGTAAAGCACCTATTGCTTTCGTGAGGTATAATGCCTCCGTAGTGGCTAGCGAAATACTCCCACTCAAATTGAACCTTTTTCGCTTGTAGCCTGTAATGGGTGAGGATTAGGGTGCCTTACTAGTTTGTGATGGACAAGGATGTAAGGAACAATTTGAGGACCTTTAGACTTTGACCCTAAAACCACATATAGTGAACCTTAAGAGCACCTAACCTATAGATAGAGCCATCACTCTTCCCTTTTAGAATTGACCAAAAGCATAGGATTCATCCTTTTTACTTTGTGTGATGTTTAAATTTACTTAGTTATTTGTACTTTTTCTGGGTATACTAACCTTTTTCTTATTCTTTTGGTTCATACGCATATCATAAAGTTGCATAAAGAACATTTGCTTGAAAAATGGTCTTCAAAAATTTTTTTCATAGATGCCAATAAACGCTTAATTTGTTCTTCATCAGTATTAGCACCCTGTGGGACACCCAATGAAGTAAGGGCCCAGTCAGAAAAGACTCAACTGAAGATGGGAGATTGCTTACCAATTGGGTATGATTCTACTCTGTCTTAAGAAACATCTATCCTCCTCAAGCAGAACAATTTAGAGGATTTGGTTGATATATGGAAGAAGATGAATCTGTCAAGACAAGAGCAGTTTTGTCAAAAACATGGGCATATAGCACACCTTCTAGTAGTGGTTATCGATGATCAACTAATCAGAGCTGCAGCATAATTCTGGGATCCTGCATACAAGTGTTTCATCTTTAATGAAGCTGATATGACTCCCACCATCGAAGAGTACTCAGTTTTGTTGGGTCTACACCTCAAGACTCTAGACAAGATATATGTCAAAAAACATAAGTCAAGATTTCGTAAAAGTCTGGCTCAACTCATGGGGATAGGTAAGGAAGTTGTGGATTCTCACATAAAGAAGAAACAAGAACAGGTCTACCTACCTTGGAAGTTCTTTCATGAGTTTCTGATACAGCATGCCAATGAAGAACGGGGGTTAAACATATTTGCCTTGGCTATATACGAACTAGTGATCTTTCCAAAGGTTTTAGGGTATATTGAGATAGCGGTGGTTGATTTCTTCGAGAGTGTGATCAATGGTTGTAATCCTTCAACGGTAATATTAGCAGAGACTAGCAGATCTTTGAGTTATTGTCGTCGGAATGGAGGGTGCTTCATAGGATGCATACAGTTATTGTACTTGTAGATGAAAAGCCATTTTGAACAAGGAAATGGTGCTTTCTCGAAGCTTTATATCCGTAATCGTTTTTCGATCAAAGAATTCTGTGAAAGTGGGTGGTCAAAGTGGAAGTCTAAACAAGAATGGATAACTTTCTTATAAAAGTTAGAAAGTGCCAAGGTGAGATAGTTGGCCCCATGGATGAATCGTGAGCCTATGTTGTATCAATGTGGGGATAGTACAGCGGTTCCACTTTTGGGTTTATGGGGAGTGACGAATTATGCACCACTCTTAGTGAGAAGGCAATTTGGGGGAGAACAATTTATTCCTATGACTTATGGGCTTCATCAGTTAGATTTCTCTTACAGTGAGCCTAAAGCATTTCAAAGGATGAATAAGATGATTAAAGCATGGAAAAATCCCCAAAGAGTGAGTCCTGGACCGTTCACTGAAATAGTCACCCCATGGTACTTGGTTTGGAGAATAAAGAGAAGACAAGAAATGGTATTCACTTATGAAATCTCTCAACCACCAATAGAAGAAAAATTTGAAGAGCACCATCAGAGTTAGAGTTGGCAATAAAAGAATTTGAGTCTGAAAAGAGCAAGTTAAAGCAAGAGATTTAGAAGCTTCAAGAAGAAAAAGCCCAGTGGAAAGGTATAGTCGAAAGTTATGAAGTTAAAGTTCACAAGATTGCTAGAGAATGAGATACAGCTACTGAAGATCTAGCAAAGTTACACCAGGAGTATAAGAGGCTATGTGTGAGAGAAAGAGCTAAAGAGATAACCATTGTCGAGCGGACTGAGGAAAATATAAGATTGAAACAAGAGTATGCCGAATTGGAAGAAGAAAGCACCGAAGCACAAGCAGAAATTAACATGCTAAACAGTTATTTAAGCAGGCTAAGTCAAAAGTTGGATGAACAAGGAAACCACATCGCTGCATTGGTTAGAGAACATAGAGAATTATCATACCAAGTCTGGTATGGTAAAAGAGAGAACTTAGGAAGGCAGAAATACATTGAGCACTTAACAATCCAAATCCATAAAGGAGTATGTAAGGCAAGAGAGATGATGGAAGAGGCATAGGCATTAAGACAAGTGGTGGCCCCAGTAGGAGAGCATGGACAGTGTCTCTTGAATTTCATAGAAGAAGCCAAGGCCCAGTATGAACAGATCAAACAATTTTATGGCTATAATTCTAGGATGATAAACTCAATGTAGATCAAAGTTTTTTGGAATAAATGAAATTTTTTAGTTGAATACCATTTTAAGGCAAATGTTCTTTGCATACATGCATTTTTCATTCATTGCACTCTTATTCATTACACTTAACAAAGTAACCATGTGATGATCATGCAAATTTACTAATTCTAAGATATGGTACTCAAGGTTCCAGGATAGCTCAATCTAGCGAAAACCCTGCCCATCGATACAACACAAGATCTAGAGCAAGGCAAATGGAGCAAAAAAATTCCCATAGATTTGAAAAGATAGAAAAAACACAGGAGAAGATTGAAAGTGAGTTAAGCAAGATTCTGGAGGCTCTTAATAACATGAATGAAAGAAAAGAAATTGAAAAAAATATAAGCCAGCAAGTTCCCCTATTACAAGAAGTGGCTGACCCTTTGTACCCTTTAGGTTTTGGCCCACCTCAAGCCCAGTCTACTCAAGAGGTCCCGTCACAACACTTCGTATATCTGACATATCTTGGAATGCCATCAACTTTCAACCCAGGGCAGTATAATAGCTATGTAAATCCTATCTTCGCTGGAAAGGCAACAGAACCAATTCCTGATCTAGATGATTTAAAAGAGAAGGAGAAAGAAAAGATAAGAGTGGAAGTTCAGGAAAGCTCTAAGATTAGCATGCTAGAGCAAAAGCTACGGGCTGTGGAAGGATTTAGCTTTTATGGGTCAGTTGATGCTATTAGGCTCTGCCTAGTTCCTGATGTGGTTATTCCCCATAAGTTTAAAGTACCAAAATTTGAAAAATATGACGGTACAAAGTGCCCCAAAACCCACATCACCATGTATTACAGGAAGATGGCAGCTCATGCATATGATGAAAAACTCTTGATGCATGTTTTCCAGGACAGTCTTACTGGCTCTGCGACCAGATGGTATGTTCAACTGGATAGAACTCGTATTCGTTCTTGGAGCGATATGGCACATGACTTTATTGGTCAATATCGACATATCATCGATTTGGCCCCTGATCATTTGTCTTTACAAAATCTGGAGAAAAATGCAAACAAGTGTTTTAAAGAGTATGCCCAGAGGTAGAGGGATGTTGCTTCTCAAGTACAACCTCTTCTGATCGAGAAAGAAACTATAGTGCTGTTTGTTAGCACTTTAAAACCTCCATATTATGAAAAGATGATAGGGAATGCAATGAAAAATTTTACTGATATGGTAATCTCGGGAGAAATCATTGAGAGTGCCATCAAGAATGGCAAGCTAGAAAGAAATAAAGCATCTAGCAAAAGAGTCCTAAAGAAAAAAAAAACTAAAGCTTAGGCTGTGAGCTTTGATAGACAGCAACTTAGAGGTTATTCACCCTACCCACCACTGAAATATCTGCCATATCACCCTGCTGTAAATAACACTTCTTTTCACCCATACCAACCATTTACACAATCACCATACCCTCAAACATATCAAACCCCTCAAAGGCCTCAAAATACCATGTACAGTCCTAACACTCAGCCTAACCCAAGACCCCAAAATTGCCCAACTAACCCCATTGGTGGTTCGCGAGAGCAACGAACTACTCGTGAGAAACCTATTTTTGACCCAATTCCAATGACCTATTCAAAATTATATAAGGAGCTTTACAACAGTCATTTGATTACTCCAAGTAAATTGAAACCCCTAAAGCCACCTTACCCCAAGTGGTACGATCCCACAGCCCACTGTGATTACCATTATGGTATTGCTGGTCACTCTACCAAAAATTGCACTACCCTAAAATACAAAGTGCAACGGTTGATCAAGGATGGGATGATTTGCTTTGATACCAGAGGGGTGACTACGCCGAATGTTAGTGGCAATCCTTTGTCGAATCATAATGTGAATGCTATAGGTGAAGAACGGGAGCACCATGTGAGGAAGAAAATGGTAGATATTAAGACACCTCTTAGCTAACTGTTTGATGTTTTACGGAGAGTAGACATGATACAACTAGTAAGTCCACACAGCTATCATGGAGCATATATAGCTGGTACTAATTGTAAGTATCATAATAGGGCAATAGGCCATTCCATTGAGACCTGTGAGTAGTTTCACCAAGAGGTGCAAAAACTCTTGGATTCACATCAGATGGAGGTCTATGAAGAAAAAAAAGATTTGAAGAATGTTAAAGTGCACATGACTGATAGGCCTGTAAAGCTGTTTCTGAAACCAGTGACAATTCAGTGTGAGAACAAACCAAAGTCAGTCATAGACAAACTCTTCCCCAGGCCGGTAACTTTTAAAGTCTCGACTCTTTTTCCATACAAAGATGATAAAGTTGTACCCTAGAGATATGGTTATGACACTGTAGTTCAGAGACAGAAAGAAGAGGTCTCCAAAGCCGATGCTTTCAATATTACTGGTGTAGGAGGCATTACTCGAAGTGGGAGATGTTACACTTCAAAAATGCTAGAGAAGGCCAGAAGAGAGAAGGCTAAAGAAGGAGAAAGATGAAATAATCTGAAGATAGAACCTGAGAAAGATCATCCAAAGTCAGTATCAGAAAGAGAGGTTTGTGAATTCCTGAAGCTGGTAAAACACAGTGAGTATTCAGTTATGGAACAATTGAATAAAATGTCAGCTTGAATCTCATTATTATCACTGCTGCTAAACTCAGAGCCACACCAAAATGCCCTGCTGAAAGTGTTGAATCATGCATATGTGGCATATAACGTATCTGTTGAATATGTGAGCCACTTGGCTGAAAATCTACATGCCAAATCACATTTCATTCAGCGATGATGAGATTTCTTTAGAGGGAAAAAGAAATGCCAAGGCTCTGCATATCACAGTCAAGTGCAAGAGCCAAATTATAGCCAAGGTCCTTATTAATAATGGCTCTACCATCAATGTCATGCCTATGTCAACTTTGACAAGGCTACTCATTGATTACTCTCATATGAAAGATAGTCAGATGATTGTGAGAGCCTTTGATGAGACTAGAAGAGAAGTCCTGAGGGATATTGAGATGCCCTTACAAATTAGGCCATGCACTTTCAAGGTAAAGTTTCAAGTGATGGATATCTCTCCATCCTATAGCTGTTTGTTAGGAAGACCATGGATTCACATGGCAGGAGCTATGCCCTCTACTTTGCACTAGAAGATCAAGTTCAATGTAGAAGGTCAATTAGTAATGGTAGTTGGGGAGGAAGATATGCTAGTGACCCAACCATTGAACACTCCATACGTAAAGGCTGCCGAAGAAGCATTGGAATGCTTCTATCGATCTTTTGAATTGGTCAATTATGTAGGTGAAGGATTTTAAAATCAACCTTTTTCCAAGATAGTGGTGAGCCAAGTCATCAACAAAGGCTGGTATCCAAGACTCGGGCTAGGCAAAAACTTACAGGGAATTAAAGAACCTCCGACAATAATGGACAACAACGACAGGGTAGGCCTAGGCTATGAGATGGTAGAGTGGGAAGTCAAAAAAAAGCCATCAAGAAAGATAGCAAGACTGATGTTTATCCCACACTTGTATGAAACTTTCAAACTTGGAGGATTTATGTACCCAGATACAAGAAAAAGTGTAAAAGACGCTTTTACCCAGTTAGCCATTAATGCTGTTAAAGATGAAGTGGGGCTTAATCAAGAGGAGTGGGTTCACCTTTGTCCATCAAATTTTGAGCTCAATAATTGGAGTGCCATCGAGATGCCTTTGACTTTTGATTTTGATACAATGTAATTGTAACATCCCAATAGCTATTGCCCAAGGCATTGGGGTGATCTTTTTTTATTCGGGCCATTCATCATTTATTATTTTTAATAAAAATTAGGAAGTATGCATTTTCATTCATTTCTTGTTGTGTCTTCATTATTTCCATCTTTCCAAGCACATCTTGCCAACATATCCCATTTCATTCAATTTCAGGTCTTTAAATGAACATGAAGATAATCATGATAACAATCAAGAGGTTAGCTTTGAGAATTCAATTAACACTGATGAACTTGACAATGAAGAGAATCCTGAAGAATATGTTATGCCTTCGGACCTAATGAGGATGATTGAATAAGAAAATAAGCCAATTGAGCCTAATCAGGTGGTAGTGGACTTAGTGAATCTGAGAGATGAAGAGAATAAAAAAGAGGTCAGAATGTGCACTTCACTTTCATCAGGAGATAGACAACGATTGGTAGACCTACTTCAAGAATTTCTAGATATATTTGGTTGGTCTTACCAGGATATGCCAGGACTGAGCACAGAGATCGTGGAGCACAGATTACCCCTAAAGCCAGAATGTAAGCCAATTCAATAGAAATTGAGACGGATGAAGCCTAAAATGCTGCTAAAGATTAAAGAAGAGGTGAAAAAACAATTTGATAAAGGTTTTCTACAAGTGGCTAAGTATCCAGAATGGGTAGCCAATATAGTCCCAGTTCTTAAGAAAGATGGCAAAGTATAAATGTGTGTAGACTATCGAGACTTGAATAAGGCTAGCCCAAAGGATAACTTTCCTTTGCCTCATATTGATACACTGGTAGATAACATGGCTAAGCATTCGATTTTCTCTTTTATGGATGGTTTTTCGGGGTATAATCAAATAAAAATGGCTGCAGATGATATGGAAAAGACTACTTTTATGACCATGTGAGAAACCTTCTGCTACAAAGTCATGCCTTTTGGGTTAAAGAATGCTGGGGCAACATATCAAAGGGTCATGGTAACACTCTTCCATGACATGATGCACAAAGAGATCGAGGTGTATGTAGACATTATGATTGCAAAGTCTTGTGAGGATGAAGATCATGTCACTAGCCTTAGAAAGTTATTTGAGAGGTTGAGAACATTTTAGCTCAAATTAAACCCAGCCAAGTGCACCTTTGGGGTAAAGTCAGAGAAGTTGCTAGGCTTTGTGGTAAGTGAAAGAGGAATTGAAGTCGATCCCGATAAGATACGGGCCATTCAAAACCTGTCACCTCTAGGTACGCCAAAAGAAGTTAAAGGTTTTCTGGGGAGATTGAACTACATTTCTCGGTTTATCTCTCAGTTTACTTACAAATGTAATCCCATATTTAAGCTTCTCCGTAAGAATAATCCTGAAAAATGGAATGAAGAATGTCAAGAGGTGTTTGATAAAATTAAGCAATATTTATCGAACCCTCAAGTGTTGGTGCCACCTGTTCCAGGGAAACCTTTAATCTTATACTTAACCGTATGTGAAAATTCAATGGGGTGTGTGCTGGGACAGTAAGACGAGGCCAATCGAAAGGAGAGAGCTATTTACTATCTGAGTAAAAAGTTCACGAAATATGAATCCAAGTATTCTTTATTGGAGAAAATGTGTTGTGCATTAGCATGGACTACTAAAAGACTCAGACGGTATATGCTTTATCATACTACATGGCTCATAGCAAAATTGGATCCAATTAAGTATATCTTCGAGAAGCCTTCTTTTTTTGGAAGAATTGCTAAATGGTAAGTAATGCTCTCGAAATACAATATTATATACGTGAGCTAAAAAGTAATAACATGGGGCACTATAGCAGAATTTCTTGTAGATCGTGCTACTGAAGAGTATGAACCGATGAAGCTGGAATTTTCTGATGAAGACTTAATGACTATTTCCCAACTGGAGGAAGGGGAGCATGTAGAAAAATGTTGGAAAATGTACTTTGATGGAGCTGCTAATGCCTTGGGGCTTAGAATTGGGGCAATTCTGATCTTTCTAGAAGAACAATACTACCCTGTAATAGCGAGATTAAATTTCAATTGCACAAATAACATCGCTGAATATGAGGCATGTGTCATGGGCTTACAAGCTGCTATAGATAGAGGAGTGAAGGTACTAAAAGTATTTGAAGACTCAGCTCTAGTTATATATCGATTGAAAGGAGAATGGGAGATGAGAGATTCAAAACTCATTCCGTATCATAAGTATATTCTAGAGTTAACGAAACAATTTGAAGATATCCAATTTGATCACTTACCTCGAGAAGAGAATTTGATTGCTGATGCCTTGGCTACTCTGGCTATAATGATTTGAATTAATGATAATACCGACATTCAGCCCATCAAGTTAGATGTTAAGGATATACCGACTTATTACTCTAATGTAAAAAGAGAAGAAGATGGAAAGCCCTAGTATTATGACATCCTACAGTATGTTAAGGATCAGCAGTATCCAGTTCAAGCAACAAAAAATGATAAAAGGGTCAACCGAAGATTGGCTATGAGTTTCTTCCTGGATGGGGATGTCCTGTATAAAAGAAGCAAGGATCAAGTATTATTGAGGTACGTAAATGAGACTGAAGCAAAGAAAATCACTACAGAGGTGCATGATGAAATATGTGGGGCACATACTAGTGGACATAGGATGACAAGGCAGATCATGAGAGTAGGATATTACTGGTTGACGATGGAAAATGATTGTATTGATTATGCTCGTAAATGCCATAAATGCCAAATATATGCTGATAAGATCCATGCTCTGCCATCTGTTTTACATGTTATGGCACCACCATGGCTATTCTCAATGTGGGGCATGGATGTCATTGGTCCAATCACCCCAAAGGCATCTAACGGGCACAGATTCATTTTTGTGATGATAGATTACTTCACAAAATGGGTGGAGGCAGCATCATATGTAAGTGTGACATGCTCTGTGGTTTACAAGTTCATAAAAAAAGAGATCATCTATAGATATGGACTTTCAGAGAGAATTATTTTAGATAATGCCAAGAATCTAAATAGTAAGATGATGCAAGAAATATGTGCTCAATACAAGATCAAGCATCATAACTCGACACCATACCATCTGAAAATGAATGGGGCAGTTGAGGTAGCCAATAAGAACATAAAAAGGATTTTGGAGAAGATGATCGAGAGTTACAAAGATTGGCATGAGAAGTTGCAATTTGCATTGCATGCATATCGAATGTCAGTTCGCACCTCTACTGGGGCAACCCTATTTTCTTTGGTTTATGGGATGAAAGCTGTACTACCAGTGGAATTAGAGATCTCCTCTTTGAGATTTTTAAAAGAAGTTGAGTTGAAAGAAGTTGAATGGATTCGAGAACGTTATGAGCAGTTGAATTTCATAGAAGAAAAGAGATTGACTGCACTGTGCCATGGTCAGCTATATCAAAGAAGAATGATGAGGGTTCATTACTTTCGAGAAGGAGAGTTGGTCTTGAAAATAATTCTTTCAATCCAGCATGATAGTAAAGAAAAATGGACTCCGAATTGGGAAGGGTCGTATGTGGTGAAACGAGCTTTTTCGGGTGGAGCGCTGATACTAATTGAGATGGATGGAAATGATCTACCCCATCCTATAAATTCTGATGCTGTGAAGAAATACTATGCTTGAAAAAATGAAAAAAATAGAAAAAATGAAAAATGAAAAAATGAAAAAATGAAAAAATGAAAAAATGAAAAAATGAAAAAATAAAGAAAAAAAGAAAAAGTGAAAAAGGAGGACTCAAGGCGAAAACCCTAAAAGGGTGATTTGAGTCATAGGGGGTTGTCTAAGTTAAAAACCTGAAAAGCTAGCTTAGATAAGGAGAATACAGCATCGAATTTTAAAGTCCGCTGATATGGAGGTTAGCAAATTCGGAAGAGTTCCAAGTTGTTAAGTACATTAGAGGATTGGGTTTTTAGAAAAAAACTTTGAGATGTGTTATCATGATTATCTGATTGTTCATTTTGGGCTTTGTCCCTATGCCTATCCTTGTATTTCTTCCTTGGCTGAAATTAGCCAACATTTTGCTAATAAGAGACATCTATTTCATTCTTTATGTCTTTTTATATGATTGTTTCTCAACCATTTAGATCCTTTTCTTCTTAATACCCCACCATGAAAGAAATGTGCAAATGCATTCTTACTTTTTGAGTTTAAAATAATGATTGATAAATGAAAAACAACATGAAAGATTTTTTACATTACATTGAATAAGTCAAGAGTGATAAAGGCAGAATCGAGATGTTTAGTTCCTGTTTAGGACATTGAATCTGAGAAAAGATTTCTTACAAGAAGAATGTGAGTGGAAGAGACAATTAAGAGCTACACTGGCTTGATATTAGAAAAGTAGTGTAATGGATCTTTAAAGAATCAAAAGGCTTGATGCCCAAAAAAAAAAAAAGCTTGAGAAACTTGAGTACTATACATTGAATAGGAATTAATTGGCCAACATTTGCATAGCATGCATTGAAATTCATATGCATCGCATAACATACACTATTTTCAGGAAAGTATAGTGTATAAATTCAAAAAACAGGGGTATCCCAAGATCCCACATAGAGAAGATAGATGTGAAGACATTTTCAAAATTGAGAAAGAAAAAAGCTTGTCAGGTAAGTTCCTAATCCTTGAAATAGGATGTCTTTTGGTATCAGGGTTGATTTATAAGACCTTTGGGCATAATCTCCTGAAATTCCTTCAAACACAACTTTCAACTCCTTTGGACATGATTGTCAAGGAGCAATTTATTTTCCAAAGTCGTGGTGCCTCTATTTAGAGGAGCAATTTACTTTCTCAAAGTCATGGTGCCTCTGTTTAGAGGAGCAATTTACCTTTCAAAAGTCATGGTGCCTCTGTTTAGAGGAGCAATTTACTTTTCAAAGTCGTGGTGCCTTTGTTTAGAGGAGCAATTTACTTTTCAAAGTCATGGTATCTCTGTTTAGAGGAGCAATTTACTTTTCAAAGTCGTGGTGCCTTTGTTTAGAGGAGCAATTTATTTTTTTCAAGGTTGTTGAGCCTCTGATTAGAGGAGCCATTTATGTTTCTCAAAGTCATTGAGCCTTTGCCTAGAGGAGCTTTGATCAAAAACAAAAAAAAAAAACAAAAAAAAAATAAAAAGTGAAAAGGTTGAGTTGAGTCTTGATTGGGTGTCTACGTCTTTGCGCAATTTCTGTTTCACAGAAAATGTGCAAAGAAGGGCAACTGTAGACACCCAATTTGGTCCAGGCCCGGATCAATTGGGCTTGGCCCAAATAGGTAAGTCTATTTTTTTTATTATTATTATTCTTTTTTTTATTTTGTATTTCACATTTCTATTTCTATTTTTATTTTTATTATTATTATTGTTTTTTCATATATATATTATTTTTATTTTAGGTATTTACTTATTTATTAATATGTATATATCTTTATTATTATTTTTTTTCCTTTCTGTTAAAATTTATATGTATATCAGATTATATTATCTGTTATTTAACTTTAATTTATCTATTAATTTTTTGATTTATCTGATTTTTTTAATTTTTATTTCTTTGATTTATTTGGCTGAAAATTGGATTAGGATTCAATCAGAAGAGTCCATGTTGGATTCAATGATTGAATCCCGATCCAAAGAGGAGTTGAGATTGATCAGAAACTCTTCTAATCAATCCCTATAAAAGAGACCCTCTGGAATAGAACGAAGAAGACAGAAACACATAGAGAAAACCAGTGAGCAAAAAGCTACTGATTTGAGAGAAAAGAGGCGTATAGAAGAGTATAGAAGGCTAAGAAAAGGTTTAGAAATGTTCTGGGAGTTAGCAAAAATTTTTTGAAGATTTTTAGCAATTTTTTTTTGGGAATTTCTGGAAAATTCCAGATTTCGGTTGAATTTTCCGATGAAAGTTGCATTTTTCGACGAAAATTTTGACCAACTTTGAAGTTTCCGGTGAGCTGCCTAGTTTTAGGTGAAGGATCCTAGAAATCGACCAACTTTTCAGTGAATTTTTGATGAAAAACCCAGATTCCGATGAGATTTTCTAAAATCCGATGAACATTCAATCGGAGTTCTTCGGCCGTTTAGAGAGAAGCGAGAGGAAAAAGGAAGAAGAGGGAGAGAGGGGAGGAGCTTTCTACCGAAAAACAGAGGGAAGAGCCTTATATACCCTCCCAAAACAACACCGTTTTTGCCTTAAGTGACCCAGAGGATCCGCGCGTTTTGCCGAGATCCAACTCGACCTAAGCGTCGACTTGCTTCCTGACCCGTGCGTGTCTCTCCCTCCGAGCCGATAGTCGAGCCGAGCCGAGGTTCCAAGTCGCTTCTCCGAGCCATTTTCTCTTCCTTGAACCGAGCCGAGCCGTACTTCGAGCCACTCCAAGTTTTTTTTTTTTTTTATTATTTATTTATTTTGTATTTATTAGATTAGGTTTATTTAGTATTCTGTTTACCTTTATTTTATTTATTTTATTTATTTTTACTTTCTTTTATTTTATTTTTTTTATTTTCACATTTATTTTGTTTTATTATTTTATTTTCTTTAAATAAAAATAAAAAAAATATTTTTGGGGAAAAGTTGAAAGTATCAATTTTCCTCGAATTTAAAGTTTCAAAAAAATAGTTTTTGAGAAAAAGTTGAAAGTATCAATTTTCCTCGAAATTAAGGTTTCAAAAAAAATATTTTTTGGGAAAAGTTGAGAGTATCAATTTTCCTTAAAAATAAATTTTCAAAAAAAAGGTTTTTAAAGAAAAGTTGAAAGTATCAATTTTTCTCGAAATTAAAGTTTCAAAAAAATATTTTGGGGAAAAGTTGAAAATATCAATTTTCCTCGAGATTAAAATTTTTAAAAAATATTTTGGGGAAAAGTTGAAAGTATCAATTTTCCCTATACAAAAACAATCATCATTCTTTTCTTCCTTTTTATTTTTTAATGTTAAATAATCCGACGATGGAGCCTCTGCAAGTGAAATAGTAGTTTTCTTGCATACTCTTGAGGTGAGGGAATTTTCTCAATTTTTTACTAAAAGTATTAGAGTCAATTGAGAATAATTTCCAATAATTAATTACTTGGCAAAATTTTAAGGCTCATTGGATAACACAAATTTAAGCTGGTACCATCTTTTGATGGGCGTTGTGAGGGTGTTATAACCTTCCTCACACGTAATCGAACTCTCGAACCTTGTTCTAGTTAGTAGACCTGAACCTATTCTTTGAAGGACCCTTAAACTTAGGTGTTCCCTGAAAGGATAGATTCGTTAGGTGGCCAATCGCACCTAGATAAAAAAGATTGGTGGCGACTCCCTTAAGTCAATGTCTAGTGATAGATCCCTGGATCTAGACGTTATGACACTATTTAAATAATTATCTATGTCAAATCGTTATGACTTTTTCTTTTGTAATAAAACAATTGTTTCAATTCATATAAGTTTATTTGATGTAAAATAATACTAATTTATTAATATTCCAAAAATTAATGAGTAAGAGAACAAAAAAAAGAATCCATTTACCAAATAAGTTTAAATAGTTATGACTATATGAACAATTATCTATTTTAAAACATTATCACCTTTCATTTTGCCACAAAATAATTGGTTTTGTTCATGCAAGCTTATTTTGAATAAAATAATTTAAATTTATTAATATTCCAAAAATTAATAAGAAAAAAATGTTTTCTGAACACATTCAAATAGTTATGACTATTTGAACAATTATCTATTTCCAATCATACGATCTTTTCTTTCATCATAAACTAATTGTTTTTGCTCATAAAAACTTATTCGGAATAGAAATAATACTAATTTATTAAAATTATAAAAATTAATAAGTAAAAGATTTAAAAAATAAATCTGTTTAACGAGCGAGTTCAAATAGTTATGACTATTTGAACAATTATTTATTTCGAATCATTATGATATTTTGTTTTGTCATAAAATAATTGTTTCTATTCATACAAATTTATTCAAAATAAAATAATACTAATTTATTAATATTCTAAAAAATAATAAATTGGAGATTTAAAAAATAAATATGTTTGTCAAACAAATTCAAATAGTCATATCCATTTGAACTATTATCTATTTCAAATCATTATGGTATTTTGTTTTGTTGTAAAACAACTGTTTTATTCATGCAAAATTATTCAAAATCAAGTAATACTAATTTATTAATATTTCAAAAATTAATAAGACATTTAAAAGCTAAATCTGTTTACCAAACCGGTTTAAATAGTTATGACTATTTCAACAATTACCTATCTTAAATAGTATGATCTTTGTTTTGTCATAAAACAAATTGTTTCTATTCATGCAAGATTATTCTTAATAAAATAATGCTAAACTAATAATATTCTAAAAATTAATAAGTAAGAGATTTAAAAAATAAATGTGCTTGCCAAACCAATTATAATAGTTAAGACTATTATAATAATTGTCTATTTCAAATCATTCTGACCTTTTGTTTTGTTGAAATTTTTTTTTTCCAGTTCATACAAGCTAATTTGAAATAAAATAATATAATTTTATTAACATTCAGAAAATTAATAAGCAAGAAATTTAAAAAAATAAATCTGTTTACTGAATAAGTTCAAACAGTTATGACTATTTGAACAATTATCTATTTAAAATTGTTATAAACTTTTGTTTTATCATAAAACAATTATTTTAGTTTAATAAAACTTATCCAAAATAAAATAATATTACTTTATTAATATTTCAAAAAATGAGAAGTTGGAGATTTAAAAAAAAAATCAGTTTATCGAATTAGTTCAAATAATTGTAGCCATTTGAACAATTATCTATTTCAAATCGTTATGAACTTTTTATTTTGTTATAAAACAATTGTTTTTCATCATACAAGTTTATTTGGAAAAAAAATAATATTAATTTATTAATATTTCAAAAACTAATAAGTAGGAGAATTAAAAAATAAATATACTTACCGGACTAGTTTAAATAGTTATTACTATTTGAATAATTATATATTTCAAATCATAAAATAATTATTTATGTTCACACAAGCTTATTCGGAATAAAATAATTCTTATCTAATAATATTATGAAAATCAATAACTAAAAGATTTAAAAAATAAATTTGTTTGTCGAACTAATTTAAATAATTAAGGCTATATGAATAATTATCTATTTCAAATCATTATAACCTTTTGTTTTGTCGTAAAACAAATATTTCTATTCATATAAGTTTGTTTTGAATAAAATAACATTTATTTTTTAATATTTTGAAAATTAATAAGAGATTTAAAAAAATAAATCTATTTACCAAACCAATTCAAGTAGTTATAACAATTTGTACAATTATTTATTTCAAATCATTATAACCATTTGTTTTGTCATAAAACAATTGTTTCTATTGATATAGTCTTATTCAAAATAAAGTATGCTAATTTATTGATATTCTAAAAATTAATAAATAATGGATTTAAAAAATGAATCTACTGGCCTGACTAGTACAAATAGTTAAACAAATTTATTTTTTAAATCTCTTAGTTATTAATTGTCAAAATATTATTAGATTAGTATTATTTTATTCTGAATAAGCTTGTATGAATAGAAATAATTATTTTATGAGAAAACAAAAGGTTATAACAAATTAAAATATATAATTGTTCAAATAGGTATAATTATTTGAAGTGGTTCCATAAATAACATTATTTTTTAAATCTCTTATAAATTTTTAAAATATTAATAAATTAGTTTTATTTTATTATGAATAAACTTGGATGAGTTGAAATAATTGTTTTATAACAAAGCAAAAGGTTATAACGATTTAAAATAATAGATAATTATTCATATAGTTTTAACTATTTAAACTAGTTCGATGAACAAATTTATTTTTTAAATCTCTTAGTTATGAATTTTTAGAATATTATTAATTTAGTATTATTTTATTCCAAATAAATTTATATGAACAAAAATAATTATTTTATGACAGAACAAAAAGGTTGTAACAATTTGAAATAGATAATTGTTCAAATAATCATAGCTGTTTGAACTTATTCAGTAAATAGATTTATTTTTTGAATCTCATACTAATTCTTGAAATATTAATAAATTAGTATTATTTTATTTCAAATAAACTTGTATGTTCAAAATTATTGTTTTATGACAAAACGAAAAGTACTAACAGTTTTATTTCAAATAAGCTTGTATGTTGAAAAACAATTGTTTTATGACAAAATGAAAGGTAATAACGATTTGAAATAGATAATTTTTTAAATATCCATAATTATTTAAATTGATTCAGTAAACTAATTTATTTTTTAAATCTCTTATTAATTTTTAAAATATTAATAAATTAGTATTATTTTTTTGGATAAACTTTTATGAACTAAAACAATTGTTTTATGACAAAACAAAAGTTCATATCGATTTTAAATAGATAATTATTTAAATAATTATAGCTATTTGAACTTGTTCAATAAACATATTTATTTTTTCAAATCTCTTGCTTATTAATTTTTGGAAAGTTAATAAATTAGTATTGTTTTCTTTCGAATAAGCTTTTTTGAACTAAAAAATTATTTTATAACTAAACCAAAGGTCAAAATGATTTGAAATAGATAATTATGTAATAATCTTAACTATTTGAAATGATTCAGCAAACATATTTATTTTTTAAATTATTTATTAATTTTAAAAATATTATTAAATTGTATTATTTTTATTTGAATTAACTTGTATGATCAGAAACAATTGTTTTATGACAAAATAAAGATCATAATGATTTTAGATTGATATTTGTCCAAATAGTCATAACTATTAGAATTGCTTTAGAAAATAGCTTTAGTTTTTAAATCTCTTGCTTAATAATTTTTAAAATATTAATAAAGTAGTATTATTTTATTCCGGATATGTTATTAATTGAAACAATTGTTTTATGACAAGACAAAAAGTTAAAACAATTTTAAATAGATAATTGTTCAAATAGTCATATCTAATTAAAATTGTTCAGTAAACAAATTTATTTTTTTAAATCTCTTGCTTATTAATTTTTTGAATGTTAATACATTAATATTATTTTATTTCGAATAAGTTTGTATGAACTAAAATAATAGTTTTATGACTAAACAAAATGTTAGAACGATTTGAAATAGATAATTGTTCAAATAGTCTTAACTATTTAAACTCGTTCGACAAACATATTTATTTTTTAAATCTCTTACTTATTGATTTTCAAAATATTATTAAATTAGTATCATTTTAATCGAATAAGCTTATGTGAAAAGAAACAATTGTTGTATGACAAAATAAAGATCATTACAATTTGAGATAGATAATTGTTTAAATAGTTATAACTATTTGAACTGGTTCAGTAAACAGATTTAGTTTTTAAATCTCTTATTAATTTTCAAAATATTAATAAATTTGTATTATTTTATTTTGAATAATTTTGTATGAATAGAAACAATTATTTTACCACAAAACAAAAGGTCATAATAATTTAAAATGGATAATTGTTCAAATGGACATAACTATTTGAACTTGTTCGATAAACATATATATTTTTTAAATCTCCTACGTGTTAACTTGCAAAATATTAATAAAATAGTATTATTTTATTTAGAATAACCTTGTATGAATAGAAACAATTGTTTTATGACAAAACAAAAGATCCTAACTATTCGAAATAAAAAATTACTCAAATAGTCATAATAATTTGAGCTTACTCAGTAAACATATTCATTTTATAAATCTTTTACTTATTAATTTTTAAAATATTAATAAACTAGTATTATTTTATTTCAAATAAGCTTGTATGGACAGAAACAATTTGTTTATCACAAAACAAAAGGTCATAACTATTTGAAATAAATAGAAAATATTCAAATGAGAACTTTGAAGGCCGAGGGGGGGAAAGGTTCTATGTGAATAGCACTTGAATATGGATTAGTTGATCCTAAGAGATGGGGGAGTTAGTCCAACAACGCATTGAGTGCGAGCTTTGAAAGGGAATCAGGTTAAAATTCCTAAGCCAGAACGTGGAGGCTAATGGCAACGTTAGGGAGTTTGGAGTCATCTGTAGAAGACTCGGGAAGAGTTATCTTTTTTGTTTAATTACCTACCCACCTTAGAAATGGCTCAGCTGGAGGTAGGGTCCAATGGTTGAAAGAGCACCATACATCATGTGGTGTCTAGTGCACCCTCAACAGCCCTTGAAAATCTAAAGGATCATGCTATCCGTGCCCAGTTGTACTTATAACCCCATTAGGTTTCCAAGGTGAATAGCCTCTGGTTGATGGAACAATATAGGCAAAGGAAATTGATAAAATGGATCTGTAACCTTGAGAAAAGGATTGGCTCTAAGGGTTAGGCACTAGGGTCCCAGTGTCGAACCCATTAGCTACTGGAGCACTACTTGAATTGCTTCCATGGCGAGAGTAGGTCACCGCATGCCAACCAAGGGATGGACTGGAAAGGCTCTCTCAAGGGCTTTTCTCGAGTGATGAACAGTTGACTCAGAACTGATATAGACAAGGGGAATCTAATTGTTTAATTAAAACAAAAGCATTGTGATGGTCATTACGGATGTTCACGCAATGTGATTTCTACCCAGTGCTTTGAGTGTCAATGTGAAGAAATTCAACCAAGCATGGGTAAACAACGAAAGTAACTATGACTTTCTCTAAGTAGCCAAATGCCTTGTCATCTAATTAGTGATGCACATTAATGGATTAATGAGATTCCCATTGTCCTTGTCTACCATCTAGCGAAACCACAGCCAAAGGAACGGGCTTGGTAGAATCAACAGAGAGAGAAGACCTTATTAAATTGACTTTAGTCTAACTTTGTGAAATGACTTGAGAGGTGTAGGATAAGTGGAAGACCTCAAATGAAATTGAAATATCACTACTTTTAACGTTATTTTACTTATTCTATGAATCAAAAGTAGGGCACGACCCCTTTTTTTGGACCTAAGGTCGGCCTCAATTAGTCAATCTAGGTAAAAAACATTCTTAGGTGGGGAGTTTGGCTGGGAAGGTGAATTTGTTAAAAGATAATGCAGGTGTCCTAAGATGAGCTCAATGAGAACAGAAAACATATGTGGAACAAAAAGGTAAAAGCTCATTTGATTCTAATTTCTAGTACGAATATGAATTATGAAGGCATGGCCTATCAATCTTTTATACCTTTGGAATTTGAAGCTAGGGGTGTCAGAAAAGTTACCATAGGGATAACTGGCTAGTGGTAGCTAAGCATGCATAGCAACATTGCTTTTTGATCCTTCGATGCCAACTTTTCCTATCATTGTGAAGTTGAATTCACTAAGTGTTAGATTATTCACCCATTAATAGAGAACATGATCTGGGTTTAGATTATCGTGAGATAGGTTAGTTTTACCTTATTAATGGCAGTATCGCAATAGTAATTCAACCTAGTAGAGAGGAACGATTAATTCACACAATTGGTCATCGTGCTTGGTTAAAAGTAAATGGTGCAAAGCTACCATGCACTAGATTATGACTGAACACCTCTAAGTTAGAATTTGGGCTATAAGTGACACATGCACTTGTCACCCGATTGTCAACCCATAGTAGAAGCCTATGGCCCTTAAAGGTACATGTTATAGGTGCAGCCTCTAAGGTGAACAAATTATGCGGGCCTCCTTAGAGCTTAATTCCCTCAAAGCGATAGGTAGAATCCTTTGTAGATGACTTAATTATGTGATGGAGTACTGTAAGTGTTAAAGTGGCCTTGCTGCCACTATGCCATGATCCACTAAGATTTAGCCCTTTATTGCTTCAATTCATCCCTTCCCCTCACACCTATTAAAGTCTATTCACTTTATTCTTTTAAACCGTATTGCTTTAGGGTAGGGGATGAATGGTGTTCTCTATTGCAATCGATTAGGCTGGTGGATGACATCCTTACCTCAAGCATCCAAGTAAATGACAACCAAATGCCTTGGTATTTGTTATAAGAATAGGCTCACCCTTGGTGTGACTGGCACTTGGATCAGTTATGCCTGCACACCATTGATAGCACTTGGCCCTTAGTTTTTACAGGCAATCGCATCCAACACCATTGGCTGATGTTAGCCTATTATTTCCTCGAATACCATCAGCAAATGCTAGCCCCTTAGTTCAAGATGCTACCTTAAACACCATCGCTAGATGCTGGCACCTGTAAAAAATTATCAACCTACGAAACTCAAGTGCTTAGCTTAATTCTAGCTTGTCAAAGATTGTGCTATAGTATTAGACATTCTAGATGCCCAAAAATCTGATCTTTTCAGGACTATGTTTAAGCAATCCCGCACATGGGTTTGATCATGCACTTATACCTTGATCATCAGTGCCTGCACCTAGGTCTGATTGTGTGATCGCACATGGCTCATAAGTGCATGTACCCGGACCTAGCTCAATTTTACCACACCTAAAAACCTTGCTTGTGTCTTTAGAGTCTTGCTTACTATCTATACCACTATTTTTGGTAGTTCCCTATGACCTAGGACTCTAGTAAGCCTTATGGCTTGGTTTTGTTTGGTAGTCGAACCCTGTCATACCAGAATTGAGACTTTTCCTTAACTTAGAGAGAACCCTTGGGCTTGGACCAACTTACGGACCATGACACATACACATGCCTGAATTCATCTAAGTGTTCACCAATGCCTACACCTGAGCCTGGCTCAATTTTATAAAGCTTAAACACTGTGCCTGAGCCTCTAGAGTCTTGATCACTGCCCATAGCGCTATTCTAGGCTAGTGCCCCTTAACCAGGGCCTCCAGTAGGCCTTAAGGCTTGGTCCCCTTGGCAATCAGACCCTTTCTTATTAGAATTGGAACTACTCCTCGACTCAGAGAGAACATTTAGGCATGGACTAGCATTTAGACCATCATACATGCACTTACCTCGACCATCATTAGACATGTTGGCCTTTAGTCTTTGCACATACTTTGACCTCTATCGACACATGCTAGCCTTTTGTATAAGTAGTTCCCTTGAACACTATTAGCATATGCTGGCCACACACCAAGCATGATATCCTGGGCCTAGACCACATGCCATGCACATTACTATCGAGCAGTTGGTGGGTATAGGCACATCTTCACATTTTTGTCATACGAATACCATTTTAATGGCTTGTTAATTCATCTAAGCATTCACTAGCGCTTGCACCTAGGGCTAGTTCAATTTCTTGGAACCCGAACATTGTGCTAGAATTGGACCCTTTTCTGCTAGAATTGGAACCGTTCCTCAACTTAGAGAAAACCTTTAGGCCTGGACTAGCTTGTAAATCATGACATAAGTACATGCCTTGACCACCATTAGGATATGTTGGCCCTTGGTCTTGGCACATACTTCGACCACTAATAGCACATGTTGGCCTTTTGTGTGAGCAGTTCCCTTAAACACCATCGGCACATGCTAGGTCGTGCACCACACATGAGTATCTTGGGCCCAAGCCTCACACAATGCATACCATAATTGGGCAGTCGGTGGTTTCTTGCACATCTTCACATTTCTACCATGCCATTGCCATTTTTATGGGCTATAAACTCATATAAGCACTCACTAGCGCCCGTACTTAGGGTTGGCTCAATTTTGCCAAACCTGAACACCGTGCTTAAGCCTTTAGAGTCTTGATCACTATTCGTACCACTATTTTGGGCTAGTTCCTTATGACCTGGGCCTCCAGTAGGCTTCAAGGCCTAGTCCCCCTTGCAATCAAACTATTTTTCTTATTAGAACTAGAATTGCTCCTTGACTCAAAGAGAATCCTAGGCCTGGATCAACTTATGAATTATTACACATGCATATGCCTTGACCACCATTAAAAGATGTTGGCCCTTGACCTTCGTGCATCTTCGACCATCATTAGCACATGCTGGCCTTTTATACAAGTAGTTCCCTTGAACACCAATGGCACATGCTAGGCCATACACTAAGCACAGGTATCCTGGGCTTAGGTCACATACTATGAGCACCATGATCGAGTAGTAGATGGGTTCAGGCACATCTTTATATTTTTGCTATGCTAATGCCATTTTTATGGCTTGTAAATTCATATAATGCTTACTAGCCTCCTGCACCTTGGCTTGGCTCATTTCACTAAACTTGAACATCGTGTTTGAGCCGTTAGAGTCTTGATCACTGCCCTTACCACTATTTTAAGCTACTTCCCTATGACCTAAACTTTCAGTATGTCTCAAGGCCTGGTCTCCCTAGCTATCAGACTTTGTCTTGCTAGAATTAAAATTATTGCTCGACTAAAAAAGAGCTTCTAGGCCTAGACTAGCTTGCAAACCATGGCACATGCACATGCCTTAATTGTCATCGGAACATGTTAGCCCTTAGTCTTAGTGTCACAGGCTCCGACCTTAGACTCAGAATCAGTGCGGCCTTAGGCTTGGAATCTCCTCCTTTATGCCTAAGTCAACCTAAAACACAAGCTTGTGGGCACTAGAATGATGGGAAGGTCTGATTACACAAGTTAAAGAGAAAACAGGATAATAAGATAGAATGCTGGAATATGCTATGTATTCACTAAAATAGAAGTGTTTGATGGTGTACCAATGAGGGTGGAGTAGCCCTCTATTTATAGTTGAAGCTCTAGCTACACTTAATGGCAATATCCCTAGAATAAAGGCTAAAATCAAGGGATTACACAAATTACAATCAATCAAGATTCTAACTCCTGATTTTTAGGGTCAACCAAATCTGCTAGGAGGCTTCTACTGATTCTGTAAGCTTCTAAAAGCTTCACTTACGTGTCTAGCACCTTGGACCCCTCTGGATATGGTGCGAGTAGCTTGTTGGCCAGGATATGGTGTGAGTAGCTTGTTGGCCAAGCCTTGGCCTTATGGGCTAGCTTGTAAGCTAGGTGGGTATTCTGGCCTTGTCTCTTAGGCCTTGCATGCAAATACCCGTTAGCGTGCCTAGTGTGTGGGCCTCAACCTCTGGCTCGCATGTTGGTGCGTCTGATGTGCCTAGTGCACCCACCCAAGGCGTGACGTTTTCCCCTACCTGATTGTGCAATGCTCTCGTTACATCTTATGTATGGTACTGCTTGATCTAGTCCCTGAACTGCCATAAGTCCTCTACTGGTTCCCAGCTCACCTCACTGTCTGGAAGTCCTTTCCAGTGCACCAAGTACTCTTATCTTGGTTGATAGTTCTTCCGTCTCACCTCTCGATCAGCTATAATGCTGTGGACCTCCTTCTCATATGAGGCCCTTGCTCTCAATGGCACACTCTTTGACTCTGCCCGTCCTGGATCTCTCTCATCCTCATGGAACGACTTGAAGATGTTTACATGGAACACGGGGTGTACCTCAGCTTGGGTGGCATATCTAGCTTATAGGCAAACTTGCCTACCCTCTTAACTACTCGAAAAGGTCCTTTATACCTTCGGACTAGGCCTTTGTGTAACCCCCTGTGGTGCACAATGGGATGCAGCTTCACTAACACCAAGTCTCTAACCTGGAACTGCACATCCCACCTATTCTGGTCTACCCACTTCTTCGACCTCTTTGTCGCCTTATGTAGATAGACTCTGACCAAGTCAGTTTGCTCCTGCCATGCCTTGGTAAACTTGTATGCTACTGGATTCGACCCTGTATAACCTGCAGCAATCAAACTAGGTGTTAGTGGTTGTTGCCTTGTCACAACCTCAAATGGGCTTTGGTTTGTTGCCTCACTCCTCTGCAAGTTGTAGGAAAACTACGCAACATCTAGCAGCTTTGGCCAGTCTCATTATGTGGCACTCACATAGTGCCTGAGGTAGACCTCCAATAGTCCATTCACACGTTCTATCTGCCCATCGGTCTATGGATGCATGCTGGTGGAAAAGTTTAAGTCTGACCCTAACAGCTTGAACAACTCAGTCTAGAACCTGTCTGTGAAACACCCATCCCGATAACTAACAATGGTCCTTGACACTCCCTAGTACTTAACCATGTTTGTCAAGAACAATCGAGCTACCTTCTCGACTGGGCACTCCTAGGTTACTGGAATGAAGATTTCATACTTGGAAAACCTGTCCACCACTACCATGATGCTTCCAAACCCCTCTACTTTGGGTAAACCAATTATAAAATCCAGAGAAACACTCTCTCATGGTCACTCTCACACTAGCAATGGCTCCAAGAGACCATTTAGTTTCTTGAGCTCCACTTTGTCCTATTGGCACACAAGACAAGTCTTCACATAAGCCTTCACATCTTCCCTCATGTGCGGCCAGTAGTACCGGTCTTTGATCAACGTTAAGGTACGGCTCACTCTTAGGTGTCCAGCCCACCTTGAATCATGGCATTCTTACAAAACTTCCTTGCTGAGCTTCCCGTGCTGTGGCACAAACAGTCTACTACCTCTGGTGTACAACAAACCATCTTACACCCAAAACCACCTAGTCTTACCTTATTGGGCGTACTTCATAAGAGCCTTGGCTGTAAGATCATGCACAAGTCTTTCCTTGATGCACGACACCAGTGACCCATCTGGTTGGCTAATGGCAGCAAGGTTAGTCTTCCTGCTTAGGGCATCTGCCACTAGGTTCGCCCGCCCCAGCTTGTACTCCATCTGAAAGTCAAATTTCATAAGAAAATCTTACCATCTTGTCTGTTTGGGGGACAGCTTCTTCTGTGTCTGGAAGTAGCTAGTTGCCACATTGTCTGTCCTAACCACGAACCTCGACCCCAACAGGTAATGGCACTAAGTACGTAAGTAGTGCACCACTGCAGTCATCTCTTTCTCTTGGACCGTGTACTTGTGTTCAGTCTTGTTCAGCTTCATGCTCTCGAACGTGACTGGATGTCTCTCTTACATCAACACGCCCCTTATGGCAAAGTCTGATGCATCCGTATGCACCTCATACGGCTTGGCATGGTCTGGTAAGGCCAAGACTGGCTCTTCGGTCACAGCTTGCTTTAACTTATCAAAGGCTTCCTGGCACCCTGCGCTCTATTTCCATGCTCTCCCTTTCTTGAGCAAGTCAGTCAATGGCATGGCTATTGGCGAGTGACCTTTGATGAAGTGCTTGTAGTAGTTAACCAGCCCAAGGAACGATCTCAACTCAATGACCTTGGCTGGCAATTGCCACTCTAAGATGGCGTGCACCTTGCCTTCATTCATGCGTATCCTGCCACCTCCCATTATGTGGCCTAGGAACGGGATCTCTTGCTAGATGAATGAGCACTTTTCCCTCTTAACAAATAGCTTGTGTACCTGTAACACCTCGAAAACCTATCTCAAGTGGTCTACATGCTCTCTCAAAGTCTGGCTGTAGATCATAATGTCATCCAAATAAACCATAACAAATCGATCAAAGAACAACTGAAGTACCTTGTTCATAAGGGTGCAAAATGTTGCTGGGGCGTTCGTGAGTCCGAAAGGCATCACCAAGAACTCATACGAACCATACTAAGTAAGACATGCTATCTTTGGCTCATCTCCCTCCGCGATCCTAACTTGGTAGTAGCCTGACCTCAAATCTAGCTTGGTGAACCACCTCACACTCCTAAGTTGGTTGAACAAGTTCGCAATGAGTGGGATAGGGTACTTGTTCTTGATGGTCAGCTTGTTCAAAGCTCGGTGGTCTATGCACAGCCACAATGACCCATCATGCTTGCGCTGGAATAAAATCGGTACACGATATGGTACCTTCGATGGCCTAATAAAGCCAGTATCAACTAACTCTTTGAGTTGTTTCCTTAACTCCTCCAACTCTGGTGGGGGCGTTTGGTAAGGGGCTCTAGCTAGTGGTTTAGCCTCAGATACTAGCTGATCTTGTGGTCCACCTCTCTCTTAGGTGGTAGCTGGCTAGGTAGCTTTACGGGCATCACATCACTAAAGGTCTTCAACACTTTTAGCACCTTCAAGGGTGACTCGATCTCTTTCTCCCCTGGCTCATCATATTTCAGGGCTACCAAGAAGGTGTCTTCTTCTCTGTTACCGCCTTGGCAAATTGGATGGCTAACACCACCCGAGACCTAACTCTAGACCCTCTCCTCAATGGTACTAAGCATTGGCACTGTGCATCCAAAATGTAAATACAATTGGCAAAAGGCACAATGAGGGCATTAATCAAAACAAGGAAATCCAACCCAATCATAAACTCATAGTCGTCAAGAGGTATTACCTTTATGGTCTTCTTGCCTTTCCAGTCTCCAACCTACAACTCCATTCCCCGTGCTACTCCAATGACTGAAACCTCCTTGGAGTTCACCATTTTAATGGTACCAATCCCTTTCTGCACCTTTAGTTTGAGCTTTTAGGGGCCATCAGTACGTTCACCTGTGTCCACCAGTACGCTCACCTTTTGACCCGTAACCATCAAATCTACAAACATCAAGCCCTTTGGCTTGTGGCTCCCCTTACTCTGGATAGCATTGAGCACCAATGACCCAAGCTTTGCTGCTCCTGACTCTAGTTCCTCGTTAAACTCCTTGTCTACAGCAACCAGCTTGCCTTTTTACAGACAATTACGTGCTATATGGCTTTCTCTACATAGGTAGCATGTTAATGGCTCTCGGTCCCCCTTTGCTTTCCACTTGCCTATTGGTAGCTTCCTCTTGCCATCCTTGGTTGAACGGTCTCAATCTCCATCCTTGGACTCCCAGTCACGGTCTTTCCCCTTGGACTGCTTCTTTTGGTCCCTATCATCCCTGCCCTTACCCTTGGGCTTGAAAGACTAGAACTTGTTTAGAGGCTTGAACTCTATCAAGGTCTCAGCAGTAGTCACGGCTTTAGCCAAGTCATGAACTCCCTTCGCTTGTAGCTTATGCTTCATCCATGACTTCAGCCCATCCATGAAAGTAAATAAGGCATCTTTCTCACCTAGATCCGAGATCTGTAGCATCAGTTTACAGAATTTCTAGACATATTCCCTTATGTCCCCTTGTTGGCTCAGCCTGTATAACTTTACCCATGCCTCATCATCGATATACTCTGGGTAAAATTACTCTCTGAACTCCTTTTAGAACTCTACCCAGGTTCTAATCTTGGTCCTTCCATGCTTGACATCATCACACCTGTGCCTCTACCACAATAAGGCTACATCAGTAAGATACATAGCAGCAGTGCTTACCTTTATCACCTCATCTTGCATGCCCATGGCCTAGAAGTATTGCTTCATACCCCACAGGTAGTTGTCTACTTCCTTGGCCACCCTAGTCCCCTTGAACTCCTTAGGCTTGGAGACATCCATTATGGACTTGGACACTCCAGCAAACATGTCATTCCCAATGGCAGTCTTGTAAGCAATGAGCTCACTGGCAAGCTCCTCCATCTGCTGGAGCATGGCCTCCATGCCATGGCGTAAGGTCAGCACTTCAGCCTCCAAGGCCTTATTCTTTTGGGTGATCACGTCCATACCTTTGTTGAGAGTAGCTTGTAGCTCACCTTGGATCTCTTCCCTCATGGAGTCTAGTAACGCAATGTGAGTCTTCAATTCTTCAAGCTTTTCCCCTATATCGCCCATGGTCACCTTCACCTTGGCCAGCCTACCGTCCGTGGTAGACCATATATCTTTTGAACTAGCTTTCCTGCTTTTTCCACATCCCTGTTTCTGGGCCTCTGGTTGTTGGTTAGCAACGTCACTTTGGGATGCCATCTCTTTAATCATGATCTAACCTACACAACATAAACACGCAAAATCGAACTTGCTCTGATACCAACTATCACGGGCTCTGACCTTAGACTTAGAATCCATGCTACCTTAGGCTTGGAATCTCCTTTTTTATGCCTAAGTCAGCCCAAAGCACAAGCACGCAGGCACTAGAATGATGGAAAGGTCTGATTACGCAAGTTAAAGAGAAACAGGATAACAAGGCAGAATGCTGGAATATGTTGTGTATTCACTGAAACAGAAGTGTTTGATGGTGTACCAATGAGGGTGGAGTAGCCTTCTATTTATAGTTGAGGCTCTAGCTATACTTAATGGCAATATCCCTAGAATAAAGGCTAAAATCAAGGGATTACACAGATTACAATCAATCAGGATTCTAACTCCTAATTTTTAAGGTCAACCAAATATGCCAGGAGGCTCCTACTGATCCTGCAAGCTTCCAAAAGCTTCACTTGCATGTCTAGCACTTTGGGCCCTTTTGGATGTGGTGCACGCCTACCCAGGGCATGACATTAGCACATGCTTCGACCATCATTGGCACATACTGGCCCTTTGTGCAAGTGGTTCCTTCGAACACCATCGGCATATGCTAGGCCGTGCACCAAGTGTAGGTATCTTAGGCCATAGTCATGCATTATGTGCACCACAACCAAGCAATAGGTGGGTTCAAGTGTCATGGTTCATAAGCTAGTACAAGCCAAAGGGTTCTTTCCAAGTTGAGTAGTAGTTCAAGTTCTAGTGAGATAGAGTTTGACATCCAAGAGAACCAGGCTTTGAGGTTCACTAGATGTCTAGGTCATGGGTAACTAGCCCAAAACAATGGGGTAGGTAGTGATAAAAACTCTAGAGGCCTAGGAAAGGTGTTTAGGTTGGGTAGGATTAAGCTAGGCCTAAGGGTAGGCATTGGTAAGCATTGCACAAGCATCCAATCAAACCTAGGTGAGAGCATTGATGGTTAAAAAATAGGTACACGGTCGAGCCCAAGTGTGGGCACACCTGAACACAATCCTGGGAGGATTAATTTTTAAAGCTTCTAGAAAGCCTGATAATCAGCATGATTTCAACAAGTCAAAGATTGTGCAGCAACACTAATCCCTTAGAACCAAGAATTGTATCTTATCTCCTAAAATCATAGGATTCAAGCCAGTGTAATCCCTAGAGTTTAGAAATGTATCTTGGCACTAATTGTAAAGGGGACTCAGTTATAAATAGCGAGATTCTCATCCTTATTGTACACACACTAGAACCATTGAGTAATAACATCCTTACTTTTACCTTAAACTTTGTTTTATTCATTTGTTAGCCTTTCTGCAAGCACTTGTTGTGGCCTTTTATTTCGTAACTTACTAGGTGGCCAAGCCTTGTAGTCTAAAGTGTCCATGCACCGTTTCTTATGTTAGGCTAATTTGGGATGCGGAAGAGTTCATTCTTGTGCTTAGAGCTGTGTGAGCCTGAAGCTTGAGTCTCGACTAGTGACACAAGCACATCTTCATATTTTTGCCATGCAAATGCCATTTTTATGGCTTGTAAATTCATAAAATGCTAACTAACACCCGCACCTAAGCTTGGCTCAATTCTGCCAAACCTGAACATTGGGCCTAATCCTCTAGAGTCTTGATCACTGTCTGTAAATTCATAAAATGCTAACCAATACAGACATACACCCTTAGGCTTAGCTCAATTTTGTCAAACCTGAACACCGGGCCTAAGCCTCTAGAGTCTTGATCACTACCTGTTTCATTGTTCTAGGCTAGTTCCCCATGACTTGGACCTCTAGTACACCTTAAGGCTTGGTCCCCTTAGCTTTCAGACCTTGTCCTACTAGAACTAGAACTGTTTCTCTACTCAAAAAGAACTCTTGGTTTCGGACCAGAATACAGACTGTGACATATGCACATGCCTCAACTGCCATCAAGACATGTTGGCCCTTGGTCTTGGCATATGCTTTGATTACCATCGACACATGTTGGCCCTTGGTGTAGGTAATTCCCTCAAATATTATTGGCACATGCTAGGCTGTGCATCATGTAGACCATGACTGGGCAATAGTTGGGTTCAAGCACATCTTCATATTTTTTCCATGCCAATACCATTTTTATGGCTTGTAAATTCATATAACAGTCTCTTATGCCTTCATGTGAAGTTTCATGGCAAGATGACTCATTTTTTATTTTTCATGATTTTTAAAATTTTTCATGGTTTGGGATTTTTTAAATTCTTTTAAAAGGAGTTTTGGCCCTAAATTTAGTATACGTGATCCTTGTATTTTTGTAGGCATCCATAAAAAAATTCAGCTAAGAACTCGAAGTGTAGAAGATCTTATGGCCATTTGAAAAAAGCATCCTTATTTTAGACACTTGAATGGTTATTGGTTGCAAACCTGTAAAATGCCTTTTTAAGGGGTTGTGAGTTGTTGAGGATCTTTAAGGGATAAGGGGCCAATATAACGGCTAAAGACTAGCACCCAATATACATCATGTGCACACACCCCCTGGCCCCCTTCCTCAATCGTTGGAACCCTCAATGCCATTGACTAGGTTTTCCAACAATCTTTCGATGATGGTGCCCTAGCTAAAAAATGTGACAGCAGTACATGCCTGAGCCTAGCATGTGCATCAGGGCCCAAAATCAAACTTTAGGCAAGGCCTTAACCATCATCAGCACATGCTGGCATATGGTATGGGCACATACCTTGACCAACATTAGCATAAGCTGGCCTTTGGTAAGGGCACCTACCTCAACCACCACTAGCACTAACTGGCTTTGGTATGGGCAATTGCCTTAACCACTATTGATATATACTGGCCCTTGGTGAAGGCACATGCCTCGATTAGTATCGGTAAAAAATAGCCTTTGGTGTAGGTAGTTATCTCAAACACCATTGGCATATGCTGGCCCTTGCTATAGGCACTTACCTTAAACACCATCAACATATGCTGGGCCTTGGTGTGGGCACATGCCTCAACCACCATCAACACCTACAAACCCTCATGCAAGATATGCCTGTTTGAAAGAAGTTCCCCATTATAGACACTTTAATGTCTACTGCTAATATATCTGTAAAATCTATCATGCCTTTTAGGGGTGATTGTCTAGTCCTCTTTTTTCCCTCATGAGGGAATAGGTGTGCATGATAGGCTTGTTGTTGCAAACATCCATGGCAATGTCCCTAGAGCAAAATCCAAGCCATGCATGCCATCTGGTCATGTTATCAAGTAACTAGTTGCTTTGGTGACCTATAGGAGCTCATGGCCTTAATTGGTTAGTGTGCATATGGAAAAAAGGTTCAGTTGTGCTGAGCTCAAGCCCATGCCTATGATTGATGTTGCCCTAAACCCCAGACCAAGTCCTTAAATTGGGTAACAGCTCCTTAAAGTGGTGCAAGCAGAAGTTGCAGTCACTAGTTTAGTCTAGCCAAATCTCTTAGGTATTTGGCAATCCCATCATCCCTTATCATCAACCATAAAAATGCTTTGGCTTGGCCAAGCCTGTGCATGTAGCCCATGCTACCAAAGGCCCTAGGAACAAATCCCTAAATCAAGCAACATCCCCTTAGGGTGGTGGCTACGGAGGTTTCGTGTGCTGTCTTGACTAGACCAAGCATTGGTGGTATCATGCCATTGTTGCTTATTGGATGGCAAGGGCAGTCTTATGGCCCTTGCTTGTGTTTTTCCCATGCCAAGTGGTTGTGGCATGGCCTCGTACATCATTTCTTCTTCTCACTCATCGAGTAATTAATTGGGTGGGTTGTGGACTAGTGTGCATAGATGCTACCACTTGTATGCAACAAGCATATGAGTGATGTTATGATTATGCATGTTGGCAGGCTCCATACTCGATGCATCAAATTGTCAACCCATCATCCTTTTCAATCTCCCCCTATGTGGTCATCATACCTTGGGGATGCAATCAGGATCCTATGCTACATACCTAAATTAATGGTAACTAGATGTCTTGCAATCCATCATTCTTCATGTATCTTTAAGGGCTATGGGTCAAACCTCAATCATGTGTTGTGTCCTAAGTGTGCCATCCAAACCTCTATAGCCACATTGGTGCACTAATGTTCGATCGTGCTATTAGATGTGGAATGTTTTGTGGGTACAAGCTCTCGACCCTTGCACATCTGTTGCTATGCATTTTATGAGCTTGACATGCATGATGCTTGTGCTTTGTGTTAGCTATCTTAGTCACTCAGTTAGTGCATTGAGGCCCATGCAGTGCCAACATCCTAAAAGAATGTTACTTGATTGATCTTGCCAAGTAGTCATATGCTTGTCTCGAAGATTAAGCCATGCTTATGTAAGTTTGAACTAATTCAAATAGTGAAACTATAAATGGCTTATTAAATCAATTATAGGTTATTTGATGGTATCTACTACTAAGATAACTGTAGTAATTCTAGAGCTAATATGTGTAACAAACCCCAACTTTTGGAAGGGATGCATTCATTAAATAAAAGGTCTATATAGGCTTTGCCCATTACTCTGATGATTCATGATAACTTGATAGATCACACAGCCTATATGCCGGAGATGCATCATTCAAATTTTTGCCCTATCAACTTTTGATAGTAGGGCAATGGCTACTATGATGGTGATGGATGATAGAGAATTAGAGTTCGATTCCAAAGAGGGAGCCTGAAAAATGTCTACCACTTCCAAGGAAGGTAGTAGGTGCACAAATTACCCAATCCTAACATAGGGAGGTAGTGAAAATAAATAACAATACCAAGCTTTATGAGTCTGGAATTTGGAATAAGTACAATCTAAATCCCTTAATGGGGATCCATTGAAAGGTAAGTCTAGTGGTAGTAGTTGCAGCCATTCTAGCTCTAATAGCATATATTTAAGTTGTTGCAGTTAAAAAGCTTATAGTTGAAACTAGGATTGGGCCATCCGATCCACTTCACAGTGAGCACCAAGCTACTTTTCCCTACTACTGGTGAGGCACTCCTAGCCTTAATTGGACAAGTTGTTCCTCTAACATTGTTACTTTGAAGAAATTAGAGTGCTCAAAGTAGGCTTGTGCTTGTATACATTAGCATGGGATAACATCATAGGATTTTAGTCTTAATGTGTTAGCCTTCAAAATAAGAGTAATGATTAACAGAGACAATTAGGGGCATTCAAATTTCATAGTTAGAGGTGAAATTTTTGGATTTATGAAAGATGAACAACTATAAAAGCATTTGCCAAGGATGTTTTCATTAATCAATAATGAAAGTTAGGGCTCAAAGATGATCAAATACCATCCTAGTCTCAACCATAAATGATGTCGCCAGGGATCGATGGATATTACTTTTAGAACTCCACCAACACCTTATGAGAAATCAAAGTCTTTGGGTTCTAGGGGAGTATGGTCACAAGGTTGAAACTTAAAGGAATTGACAAAGAGGCATCACCAAGAGTAGAGCGTGTGGCTTAATTTAACTTAAGAAAGGGAAACTTACTAGGCCCAGACATAGTAAGGATTGATAGATTGAGAGCTCCTTTTTTATTTTATGGGTGGTGGTGCATGGCCGTTCTTAGTTGGTGAAGTGATTTGTTTAGTTAACTTCATTAAATAACAAGACCTTAGCCTACTAACTAGGTACGCAAAGGTGATCTTTTATGGCTAGCTTTTTAGAGGGACTATGGCCACTTAGGCCAAGAAAGTTTAAGGGAATAACAGGTCTGTGATGCCCTTAGATGTTCTTGGCCACACATTTGCTACATTGATGTATTCAAAGAGTCTATAGCCTTAGCTGACAAGCTTGGGTAATCTTTGAAATTTCATCATGATAGGGATAGATCATTGTAATTGTTGGTCTTTAACAAGGAATTCCTAGTACATGTAAGTCATCAACTCATGTTAAGTACGTTCCTACCTTTTGTACACCACCCATTGCTCCTACCAATTGAATGGTTTGATGAAGTGTTCGAATCTCGATGACATGGATAATTCATTACTTGTGACATCATAGGAAGTCCATTGAACCTTATCATTTAGAGGAATAAGAAGTCGTAATAAGGTTTCAGTAGGTGAACATACAAAAGGACCATTGTCCAAAGGATCATTGTTGAAACCCACTTAACGAATGACTCATGAACATATTAACAAAACACCGAAAGGGTGAGGGTGCCTTCATGCCCTGAGCCCTTTTTAGCCTTAGGTGGGTGTGACACTTCATTCTACCTCTTGGAAGGGTGAAATGATTGGTATTGCTGCCTGCAGCTGAACAACAAAGCCATAGTGTGAATTGTGCCAAAGAACTAGAATGAAAAAGAATGCATGTACCATCATCATCCTATTTACGATGTGTGCATAGTCGGTATTGTGACTATCTTTGTCATGAAAAACCAAAAATGACTCTCAACAATGGATATCTTAACTCTTACATTGAAGAATAATGTAGTGAAATGCAATTCTTGGTGTGAATTGTAAAATCCCGTGAACCATCGAATCTTTGAATGCAAGTTATGCCCCAAGCCATTAGGTCGAAGGCACGTTTGCCTGGGTGTCATGCACTGTCACCCCCTCTAAACCCCTGCCTATCGAGCTCTAGGTGAAGGGGGTGGAAAATGGCCTTTTATGATCTTATCGGTCATGGTTGGCCCTAAAGTGAGTCCCTGGCAACGATAGCACTGTGACCATCAGTGGTAAAGCCCCTAATGTGCCTCATCTTTGATGACATTTACTTGTTGTCCACCCAAACACTATTAGATCCCCCGTATCACTTGGTCAATGCTTGCATCATGACCTTAGGTTAGGCGAGATTACCCACTAAGTTTAAGCATATCAATAAGTGAAGGAAATGAAATTAACCAAGATTCCTCTAGTAGTGGTGAGCAAATTGAGAATAGCCTAGCTTGAGAATTGGACACCTTCGATGTCCAAATTGTAGTATGGAGAAGCATCCTCAATGGTATACTGGGCCCAAGTACCCTAAAAAAAGGTGCCAAGAGGGTGAGAGCCCTGTTGTGCGTGGACCTTTTCATAGCACTAGGCATTGTTTGTGAGTTGGGTTGTTTGGGAATATAGCCCTAATCAAGGGGTAAATTCTATCCAAGGCTAAATATGGGTAAGAGATCGATAGCAAACAAATACCATGAGGGAAAAATGAAAAAGACTTTGAAAAAAGAGTCAAAAAGTGCTTTAAATTGTCAAAAGGGAAGCAGATGGGGATCGATAATGTGCCTTGATCAGATGTGGAATAGTGAGAGCTGATTCATTGATTAGCTCAAGGCATGGATTGACATGGGTCATGATGGTAGCCCAAGCCTAGGCTTTCGATATGCTTATAAAGATGTTATCGTCATGATCATGGAATGCAGCATACATCATCTCAATGTACCTTGACATCGACATGCACTAGGCATTAGCTTGTGGTCTCAGCATCTGACCCATTTTGAAACATAGACCAAGGAGTCTAACATGTGTGCTAGTCAATGAGTTAAAAAACCCATAAGGTGCATGGAAGTTGATTGGCAAGATCTCTCATAGGTGCACCATTGACTGACCTTGAACTTTTTTACAAAGGGATCAGGTGTGAGCTGCCTGTTAGAACCCAAAAGATGGTGAACTATGCCTAAATAGGTAAAGCCAGATGAAACTTTGGTGGAGGCCTGCAGTGATAATAATGTGCAAATCATTTGTATGACTTGGGTATAGGGGTGAAAGACTAATCGAACCATCTATAGCTGGTTCCCTCTGAAGTTTCCTTTAGGATAATTAGAGCCCTTAGCTTGTTCTATAGGGTAAAGCTAATAATTAGAGGCATTGGATGGACAACGCCCTCGATCTATTCTCAAACTTTAAATAGGCAAGATGGCATGCATCACTAGCTAAGCTTTCTCTTAATGAAGCAATAGACCATATGGCATTGGATGGATGCTTTTCCACAAGTAGCCAAAGATAGTTTGATATCTAAATAGGCAACCAACAAGCCACAAATTAATCTCAAGAGTATATAATGATATATTGGGCCATATTAGGAGCACACCAAGGCAACCTTCGATGTTCCCATAAGAAAAAAATTATTTTATTAATATCAAAAAAGTACAACAAATATTAAAAGAGCACCGAGTCTTCCCACCATCGTCAGGGCCAGAGAGGTAGCCTTAGATGGGTGGTTTAATATGTACCTTAGTTAGTGAGGTAGCCCAATAATATGTCGATTGCTTAACCCATCAAAAGAGATTAAGAGATTTTATATCGATGCTACTAAGAACCATTACAAAGTTTGAAATGGGAACACTTTTTCCAAGCCAATGAGATCTACCCTCTTTTTTGGCACCTTTACTTAGTCATGGCCCTATACATGGGTGGCTCATTACATCCTATGCTTGGTTATGGCCCAATACAAGGTTGGCTCATGACATCTTCCCCCACTTATTTTGTCGATGACCTCATTGACTTATTGGCGTAGAATACTTCAATCTTTTGCTTGAATGCTAGGAGGACATGATCTCTCTCCCAACTAGTTTCTTCTAGTCCTAAGCTCTCCCATTCCACTAAATATTCATGAACTATTTTTTGAGATACTCAAGATACCTTGTTAACTAAAATCTCTTTAACTCAATGTTTTGATGGTGGCTTCATGGTAATGGCAACTCTAGTTGATTCACCTCAACTTGTATCTGTGGGGTTTGCATGATAGGACTTTAAGTTGTTTACATGGAACATTGGGTGCACCTTCATCCATTTTGGTGGGTCAATTTTATAAGAGGCATTCCCAACTTTGGAAAAGATCTTCACTGGACCCTTATACTTATGCTCCAACTTATGATCCTACTTCTTTAGGAACCTAGTTTGTTCAGGCACTAATATGACAAGAACAAGATCACCAACTTTGAATTGTTGTGCCTTTCAGCCCTTATTTGCCCATTTCTTCATGTGGTTCAATGCCTTCTCTAAGTTTGCTTGCACAATTTTTGTGTTTTGTATTGATTTTTTGCTAAGGTTGAAGGCTCGTGGATTCTTCCCTCGATATGGCTCAAGGGATGTATGTAGTGGTCTTCGTAGTTGTTTAGTAACCACTTCAAATGGACTTTTGTTTATGAAAGAACACTTGTTGGAATTAAAACAAAGCTGAGCTACATCCAACAATAAAGGCTAATTCTTCTGATTAGCTTGAACAAAGTGTCTTAAGTACTCCTCTAATAACCCATTAAATCATTTAGTTTGACCATTAGCTTGCAAGTGATAACTTGAAAAGATGTTGAGCTAAGATACCAAGATCTTGAAAAATTCTCTTGAGAATGACCTAGTGAATCTTGGATCCCTGTCACTAACAATGTTTTAAGAAAGGCCCTAATACTTAATTACATGTTTAAATATTTTTCAAGCAATATCTTCCATGATGTAATACTTTTGGGCGAGAATCAATGTAGCATATTTAGAGAAATGGTTAATCACTACTAGAATAGACACAAGATCACCAACCTTAGGAAGGCCCAATATGAAGTCAAGGGAGAAACTTACCTAAGGTCTTATGGGCATAAGTAATGGTTCAAGTATGCTTGTTGATTTCTTCTTTTCAACTTTGTCTTATTGGCAAATGAGGCAAGTCTTCATATAGTCCATCACATCTTGCCATATGTGAGGCCAATAATAGCTTTATTTCAGTAAAGCCAAAGTATGTTGCCAACCAAGGTGACCTACCCATGGTGTATCATGGCATTCCCTAGCATCTATTTAGACCTCTTACTTTTGGCACAAACAACCAAAGACTTTTTGTCAATAAGACCCCATTTTCTTGCCAAAAGTACTTGGACTTCCCTTCTTCTACTAGCTCCAGGATGGCACTGGTCTGTAGGTCTTTCTTCAAATTATCTTCAATTAGCTTGCAAATATCTATTGTGATTTTACTAGCTACCATTATGGCAATTCTCCTAAAGGTAGCCAGCTTTGCCTATCTATTCAGTGCATCTACCACTTGATTGGTTATTCTAATTGTGTGCTTAAAAAAATTCAAATTCGGCTAGAAACTCTACCATTTAGCTTGCTTAGCCATGAGCCTCAGTTGGGTGAGAAAATGACTAATCATCACATTGCCTATCTTAACTACAAATTGTGAACCTAACAAATAATGCCGCCATGGTTTCAAATAATGGATTACCATTAGAAGTTCTTTCTTTTGAGCCATATATTACTTTTTAGCTTTACTTAACTTTTGACTTTCAAATGCTATAGGGTGCCATTCTTGTAAAAGCACTCCCCCAATAGTGAAATTAGATGCATTTGTTTGAACTTCAAAAGGCTTCCTAATGTAAATGAGAGTTAAGACAAGGTCCTTCATCATGGCTTTTTTCAAGCCTTCAAAAGCCTCTTGACATTCACTTGTCCAACACCATTTATGCTCTTTTTTCAATAGCTCCATGAGAGCCATGATTCTACGAGAGTATCCTTCCACAAATCTCCAATAATAGTTGGCTAACCCTAAAAATGAGTGGAGTTCACCTAACATTCTTTGGTGTTGCCCAATCCTTGATAGCCCTAACTTTTTCCATGTCCATTCGAATGTGGCCTTGTTCAACATTATAGCCTAAGAAGTGAATTCATGTTTGAGTAAATGCACTTTTTTATCTTTTAACATACAACTGATGGTCTTGTAGTATTTGAAACATAAGATGTGGGTGCTCTTGGTGCTCTTCCAAGGTAGAACTATAGACCAGTATGTCCTCTAAATAGATGACCACAAACTTGTCAAGATAGTCATGGAACACTTGATTCATCAAGGTACAAAATGTTGCAGGGGCATTAGTTAATCCAAAAAGCATAACAAGAAATTCAAATGCACCATACTGCGTTACACAAGTGGTTTTTGGCTCATCTCTTTTAGCAATTCTAACTTGATGATGGCCAGATCTCAAGTCTAATTTGAAGAAACACTTAGCCTAGCTTAGTTGATCAAACAAATCTACAATAAGAAGAATAGGATATTTGTTTCTCATAGTGACTTTGTTCAATGCCCTATAGTCCATACATAACCACAAACTCTCATTAATCCCATCTTTGTAAATTGGCTTAGCCATATAAGAAGGCTCCCTTCTCTTTACTCATTTCTTGAATTGTAATGTTGAAATCATTTTCTTCCTACTCTTATGAAGGATTATGGCTGACACAATACATAAGCTTTCCCCCAAGAATAATAAACAACTAGCAGTAGGGATTAGGATTGCCTAAGCGAACATCATGAAGCCCAATCCTAGGACAACATCAAAGTCATCCATGAGGGAAATTATAAAGTCTATATTTCCATCCCATGGCCCTAACTTGGTCATCACACTCTTGGAGCTTCCACTGATCACAAAGGCTGACGAGTTAACCACTTTCATTTGCCTACAGTGTTTATTAACCTAGAGACCACACCTTTTTGCTTTCTCTGGTGTGATGAATGTATCAATTGCACCTATATCTACCATGGCTTTTGTGGTTTTACCATTGAGTACTAGGTCCATATACATCAAACCTCTCACAGATTCTTTCTTTATCATGTTTAGTTAGGTACAAAAGGCATTAAGGAACTATATTGAGCCCATCCATGATGGCTTATATTTAACTTCTTCAACATTTTTGACTACTTTGGAGGACTCTTGAAAGGAGGCTATCAAAGCATTAAAGCCACTTCTACGTGGGCATTTGGCCACCCAATGTGACCCCTTGTATAAGAAACAAGCTAGCAGTTGCTTCAGATTGAAATTTGATACATTGTTTACCTTGGGTCAGGTATTGCCTCAACTAGAAGGCATCTTATCTAATACTTCATTGAAGGGTCTATCTACTTTGACCATTTTTCTACCATTCCCAAAGTTGGAGTTATTGCCATTTGATAGAGGGTTCTTTCATTTTGAGGGGGCATTGTTATAGTCATTAAGACGTTTGGTGGCAACCATGGTCGTGGCCACATTTTGCACCTTTTATCTTTGTAATTCCATCCTAGCCCAAGGTTTGAGGCCCTCAAGGAATTAAAACATCTTGTATTTTTTAGACTTGTCTCTAATATCCAACATCAAGGTAGAAAAGCTCCTTACAAACTCTCACATTGTTCTTGTTTACACTAATTCTGGAAGCATCATTCGGGCCATATACTCAACATTTTCAAGGAAGAACTCATTTTTCAACTCTTGCTTAAGATTTGCCCAAGTTTTAATAGGGCATTCATTACTTACAAAATTTGAACACCACTATAGCTTGGCATCCATGGCAAGGTTTATTGAAGCCATTGCAACCATATCCTCCTCTGATTATGTCTGCATAGCTTAAAAGAATTATTCTATGTCAAATAGGAAGTTCTCAAGCTCTTTGACATCTCTTGCCCCCTCATTACATCGAGGCTTTGGCATTTTGGCCCTTTTCCCTTTCTCCACGAGCTAAAACTTGACCTGGCCATAGCCATTTATAGCATACTCACTTGGGCCCTGAGCTCCTCAAACTCTCTCTAGAGGACACTCAAGGCATTTTTGGTCTCCTCACCCAAGCTATGTAGAGTATCAAACAACTCCTATTGGGATATCTTGATCTCTTTCAGTGGATCATGAGTTACCATATGAGCTTTTAGGGTAGCCACCATGGCGGACACTAAAGGCATCTTTGGTCTCCTCACCCAAGCTATGTAGAGTATCAAACAACTCCTATTGGGATATCTTGATCTCTTTCAGTGGATCATGAGTTACCATATGAGCTTTTAAGGTAGCCACCATGGCCTCAAGCTCCTCGATCCTTTGTTGATCATTAAATCCACCACTCGTAGCCATTTTTTCAATTCTCTAGCACTTTTCAATTATGCTCTAATACCACATGTCACAGGCTAAGCTTTCTCTCAATGAAGCAATAGACTGTGTGGCACTTGGATGGATACTTCCACACAAGTTAGCCAAGGATAGTTTGATATATGAATAGGCAGCCAACAAGCCACGAGTTAATCTCAAGAATACACAACAATATATTGGCACATAATGGGAGCACATCAAGGTAACCCATGGTGTTCTCATAAGAAAAAAATGTTTTATTAATATTAAGAATAGTATAATAAGTACAAAAAGAGCATTGAGTCTTCCCACCATCGTCGAGTTTAGAGGGGTAGCCTTAAATGAGTGGTCTAGCACATACCTTAGCTAGTGAGATAGCCTAACAATACATCGACTGCTCACCCCTCTAAAGAGCTAAAGAGATTTTACACCTATGCTACCATGAACCATTACAAAGTTTGAAATGGGGACACTTTTTCCTAGCCCATGAGATTTACCCTCCACCTTGGCACTTTTACTCAATCATGGCCTTATACATGGGTGGCTCATGACATCCTATGCCCGATCATGGCCCTATACAACATTGGCTCATGACAGCATGGTTGCTTCGTTTAGTCGTGCCACAGAATCGAGAGCTTTAAGTAGCCATTTTTGGTAAGCAGAATTGGTGATACAAGATGAATTGGAAGCCAAGTAATGATGCCCAATTATGCTCTAACCTAGAACCCATAAGGGGTGTTGGTCGATTAAGATAGTAGGATGGTGGTCATGGAAGTCAAAATCCACTAAGGAATGTGAAACAAGTCACCTATCGAATCAACTAACCCAAAAAATGGATAGCATTTAAGCACGAGACATATACCTAGCTGTGGGGCAAAGGCCAAGCTTTAATGAGTAGGAAGACATAGTAGTCGCCACAAAACCTAGGGTGTGAACCTAGGTGGAGCGACCATCGGTGTAGATCTTAGTGGTAGTAGCCAATATTCAAATGAGAACTTCGAAGGCTGAAGCGGTGAAAGGTTCCATGTGAATGGCACTTGCATATGGGTTAGTCGATCCTTAGAGAAAGGGAAAGCTCGTCTGATAGCATGTCTAGCATGAGTTTCAAAAGGGATTTAGGTTAAAATTCCTTAATTAGGATGCAACAGCTAACGACAACATTAGGGAGTTTGGAGAAGTCGATGGGGGCCTTAGGAATAGTTATCTTTTTTGTTTAATGGCTTGCCTACCCTGGAAATGGCTTAGTTGGAGGTAGGGTCCAACAACCAAAAGAGCACCACACGTTTTATGGTGTCAAGTGTGCCCTTGGTGGCCCTTGAACATCTAGAGGATCAAGTGCCATCCATGCCTAGTCGTACTTATAACTACATCAGGTCTCTAAGGTGAATAGCTTATAGTCGATGGAACAATATAGGCAAGGGAAGTCACAAAATGGATCCATAACCTTAGAAAAAAGACTGGCTCTAAGGGTTAGGCATGATGGTCCCAATCTCAAACCCATTAGCTATCGATACATTGCTCAATCTACTCCTATGGTGAGAGCAGGTTACCATGTGCTGGTTAAAGGGACTGCGAATTGCTCCCTCGGGGGCCTTCCCTAGCTGAGAGTAGTCAAATTAGAATTGGTATAGACAAAAGGAATCCAACTATTTAATAAAACAAATTAATGCAATGGTTTCTGCATATGCTTACGTAATGTGATTTCTACCCAGTGTTTTAAATGTCAAAGTGAAGAAATTCAAACAAGCACAGGTAAATGACAAGAGTAACTATGACCCTTTTA
Organism: Durio zibethinus; assembly: GCF_047325235.1. Lineage (NCBI taxonomy): Eukaryota > Viridiplantae > Streptophyta > Magnoliopsida > Malvales > Malvaceae > Durio > Durio zibethinus. Next base: position 358,863 of record NC_143171.1, read on the forward strand.
ATGTAGCCAAATGCCTCATCATCTAATTAGTGTTTCACATGAATGGATTAATGAGATTCCCACTATCCCTGTCTACTATCCATTAAAACCATAGCCAAGGGAATAGGCTTGGAAGAAACAGCAGGGAAAGAAAAACTTATTGAGCTTGACTGTAGTCTGACTTTGGGAAATGACTTAATTGGTGCAGGATAAATGGAAGGTCTTGAGTGAAATTGAAATACCACTATTTTTAATGTTATTTTACTTATTCCATGAATTGGAGGCAAGGCATGACCCCTTCTTTTAAACCCAAGGCTGGCCTTGGTCAATCAATCTGGGCATAAGACATTGTCAAGTAGGGATTTTGGCTAGGGGAGCACATATGTTAAAAGATAACACAGGTGTCCCAAGATGAGCTCAACAAGAACAAAAATCTTACATGGAACAAAAGGGTAAAGGCTCATTTGATTTTGGTTTCTAGCACAAAAATAAACCATGAAAGCATGGATTATAATCCTTTAGAACTTTAGAATTTAAAGTTAAAGGTGTCAAAAAAGTTTCCATAGGGACAACTAGCTTGTGGCAGCCAAGCATTTATAGCGATGTTGCTTTTTGATCCTTTGATGTCGGCTATTCCTATAATTGTGAAGTAAAATTCACCAAGTGTTGGATTGTTCACCCACCACTAGGGAATGTGAGCTGGAATTAGACTATTATGAGGCGAGTTAATTTTACCCTACTAATGGCAACATCATGCTAGTAATTCAACCTAGTATGAAAGGAACCGTTGATTTCCACAATTGGTCATTGTGCTTGGTTGAAGAGCTAGTGGCACAAAACTACCATGTGTTGGATTATGACTGAATGACTCTAAGTCAAAATCTGAGCTAGAAGTGACACACATGCCCTTCACTCAATTATCGATCCATCATGGGGGCACATGCTAGCCCTTTATGTGAGTAGTTACCATGAACACCATCAACACATGCTAGGTTGCTCACCATGCACCGCATAACCTGGTAGTAGGTGGGTTCAGGCACATCTATTGTGCCAATGCCATTTTTATGGCTTCTAAATTCATATAAGCACTCACTAGCACTTGTACCTAGTCCTGGCTTAATTTTGTTAAAACTAAACAACGTGCCTAAGACTTTGGTGTCTTAATCACTACCTGAACCATTATTTTAGGTTAGTTCCCCATGACCTGGGCCTCCAGTAGGCCTTAAGGTCTGGTCCTTTTGGTAGTTGGACCCTATCTTACTAGAATGCTCCTTGACTTAGAGAGAACCCATAGGCTTGGACCAGCTAGCGAATTGTGACATATGCACATGCCTCGACCACCTTTGGGACATGTTGGCCCTTGGTCTTGGCACATGTTTTGACCACCATCAACACATACTGGTATTTTATGTGGGTAGTTCCCTTGAACACCATTTGCACAGGCTGAGCCGTACACCACGTGTAGGTATCCTAGGCTCAGGCTGCTCACCTCGCACACCATGATTGGAAAGTAGAAGGGTTATGGCACATCTTAATTTTTCTTCCATGCCAAGTCTTGTCAATTCATCTAAGTGCTCACTAGCACCCATACTTGGGCTTAACTTAATTCCATTGAACTTGAACATTGTGCCTAAGCCTCTGAAGTCTTGATCACTGCCCATACCATTGTTTTAGGCTAGTGCCTTATGACTTAGGCCTCTAATAGGCCTCAAGGCCTAGTCCCCCTAGCAATCGAACCCTTTCTTACTAGAATAGGAATTGCTCCTTGACTCAGAGAGAACCAATGGGCTTGGACTAGCTTGCAAATTATGACACAAGCACATGCCTCAATCACCATCAAAACATGTTAGCCATTGGTCTCTATACATGCTTTGACCACCATCAGCACATGCTAGCCCTTTGTGTGGGCAGTTTCTTCAAACACTGTCAACACATGTTAAGCCATGCACCACATGCAAGTATCCTAGCCTTGGGCTACGCACCATGATTAGGCAATAGGTGGGTTTAGCCCCATCTTCATATTTTTGCAATGTGAATGCCATTTTTATGTTCTGTAAATTCACATAAGCGCTCACTAGGGCCTACACCTAGGCCTGGCTCAATTCTGTCGAACCTGAACATCGTGTTTATGACTCTTAAGTTTTGATCACTACCCGTACCACTATTCTGGGCTAATTCCCTATGGCTTAGGCCTCTAGTAGGCCTCAAGGCCTGATCCATATGGCAATTAAACCATTTCCCACTAGAACTAATACTACTCCTTGACTTAGAGAGGACTCTTAAGCTTGGACTAGCTTGTGGGTAACACATGTACATGCCTCGACCACCATTGGGACATGTTGAACCATGGTCTTCACACATGATTTGACTACCATCGGCATATGTTGGCCCTTTGTGTGGGTAGCTCCCTTGAACACCATTGCCACATGCTAGAATGTGCACCAAACATAGGTATTTTAGGCTCGAATCATGCACTATGCACACCATGATCAGGTAGTAGGTAGGTTCAGGCACATCTTTATATTTCTACTTTGCCAATGCCATTTTTATGGCTTGTAAATTCATATAATGCTCACCAGTGCCCGCACCTAGGTTTGGCTCAATTCTGCCAAACTTAAACATCGTGCCCGAGTTGTTGGAGTCTTGATCATTGCCTATACCATTATTTTAGGCTAGTTTCCTATGACCTAGACCTCCAGTATGCCTCAAGGCATGGTTCCCTAAACTGTCAAACTGTGTCCCACTTAAACTGGAATAGCTCTTTGACTCAGAAAAAACCTATAGGCCTAGACCAGTTTGTCGACCATGGAACATGCACATGCTTCGAATGCCATTAAAACATGTTGGCCCTTGGTCTCGGCACATGTTTCAACCACCATTGGCATATGCTAGGTCGTACACCAAGCATGGGTATCTTGGGCTCAAGTCGTGCACCGTGCACCGTGCACACCATGACTGGGTAATAGGTGGGTTTAGGCACATCTTCATATTTCTACCATGTCAATGCCATTTTTATGGCTTGTAACTTCATATAAGGCCTCACTGGTGCTAGCACCTAGGCCTGGCTTAATTCTGCCAAACCTGAACACCATACCTAAGCCTCTGGAGTCTTGATCACTGCTCATACCACTATTTTGGGCTAGTTCACCATAGCTTGGGCTCCAAGTAGGCCTTAAGGCCTAGTCCCCTTGCCATTCAGGCTCTATCCTGCTAGAACTAGAACTATTCCTCGACTTAGAGAGAACCCAAGGGCTTGGATGAGCTTGTGGACTCTGGCGTAAGCCCATCCTTGACAACCATAAAGACATGTTGGCCTTTGGTCTTAGCACATGCTTCAACCACCATCGGCACATGTTTACCCTTTGTGTGGGTAGTACGCGAGTATCCTAGGCTTAAGCCATGCATAATGCACACCATGATTGGATAGTAGGTGGGTTTAGGCACATCATATTTCTGCCATGCCAATGCCATTTTTATAGCCTATAAATTCACATAAATGCTTACCAATGCCCGCACTTAGGCCTAGTTCAATTCTGCCAAAGCTGAACATCATGCCTGAGCCTCTGAAGTCTTGATCACTACCTATACCATGATTTTAGGCTAGTTCCCCATGACATGGGCCTCCATTAGGCCTCAAGGTCTAGTCTCCCTAGCAATCAAACCCTTTCCCACTTGAACTAAAAATGCTCTTTGACTCAAAAAGAACCTTTGGGCATGGACTAGTTTGTGGACTATGACACATACACATGCCTTGACCACTATCAAGACATGTTGGCCTTGGTCTCTGCATAAGGTTCGACTACCATTGGCACATGCTAGCCCTTTATGTGGGTAGTTTGCTCAAACACTATTAGCATATGCTGGGCTATATACCAAGTATGGGTATCCTGGGCTCGGACTATGCACTGTGTGCACCTAGACCAGATAGTAGGTGGGTTCAGGCACATCTTTATATTTTTGCCATGCCAATGCCATTTTTATAGCTTGTAAATTTATATAATGCTCACTAGTGCCCGCATCTAGGCTTGGCTCAATTCCATTGAACTTGAACATTATGCTTGAGCTACTGAAGTCTTGATCACTACCCATACTACTATTTTGGGCTAGTTTCCCATGACTTAGACCTCTAGTACGCCTTAAGTCCTAGTCCCTTGGCTATCGACTCTATCTCGCTAAAACTAAAACTAATCTTGAACTTAAAAAGACCTCTAGGCCTAGACAACTTGTTGTCTATGGTACATGGACATATCTAAAATACCATTAGAAGATGTTGGCCCTTGGTCTTGGCATAAGCTTTAACCACGATCCACACATGTTGGCCCTTTGTGCAGGTAGTTCCATTAAACACCATCAGTACATGATAGGTCATGCACCAAGTGCAGTTATCCTAGCCTGAGCCATATGCCATGCATACCATGATTGGGTAGTAGGTGGGTTCAAGCACATCTTCATATTTCTATCATGCCAATGCCATTTTTATGGCTTGTAAATTCATATAACGCTCACCAGCACTCATACCTAGGCTTGGCTTAAATTTATCAAACCTGAACACTGGGCTTGAGCCACTAGAGTCTTGATCACTGCCTATACCACTATTTTTGGCTAGTTATTCATGACTTGGACCTCTAGTATGCCTTCAGGCCTAGTCTCCTTAGTTGTTAGACCCTATTATGCTAGAGCTAGAACTACTCCTTGACTCAGAGAGAACTTCTACGTTTGGACTAGTGTATAGACCATGACATATGTATATGCCTTAACTGTCATTAGGACATGTTGGCCATTGGTCTTGACACGTGCTTCGACCACCATTGACACATGTTTTGACTACCATCGACAGATGCTAGCCCTTAGTGTGGATAGTTCCCTCGAGCACTAACTGCACCATGCGTGGGTACCCTGGTCCCGAGCTATGTACCTTATACACGACCAAGCAATAGGTGGGTTCATGTGCATCTTCATATTTTTGCCATGCCAATGCCATTTTTATGGCTTGTAAATTCATATAACGATCCCTTAAGCCTTCTTGTGAAGTTTCATGGCACGATGACTTGCTTTCTATTTTTGATGATTTTTAGAATTTTTCACAGTTTAAAATGTTTTGAAAAATTTTTTAGAAGAAGTTTTGGATCGATATACATGGATGCTGCCACTTGTACATAATGGGCATATGAGTGGTGCTATGGTTATGCATGTAGGTAGGCTTTATGCTCAATGCATAAAACTATCAACCTATCATCCTATTCAATCTCCTTTCATGTGGTCATCATACCTTGGGGGCACAATTAGGATCTTACGCTATATACCTAAATCAATAGAAACATAACATCTTTCAATCTTGTATCCATCTTGTGTCCTTAAGGGCTATGGGTCATACCTTAATTATGCCCCATGTCTTAAGCGTGCCTCCTAAACCTTTATGGCCACATTGGTGCACTGATGTTCAATTGTGCTCTTAGATATAGAGCATTTTATGGGCACAAGCTCTTGGCCCCTATTCATTCGATGCTATGCATTTTACGTGCTCGACATGTATGATGCTTATGCTCTGTGTTGGCTCTTTCCACTACTAAATTGGTGTGTTGAGGCCCATGCAGTGCCAATATCTTGAAAGAATGCTACCTAGTTGATTTGGCTAGTAGTAATATGTTTGTCTCAAAGATTAAGCCATGCATGTGAAACTATGAACTAATTCAGATTGTGTAATTGTGAATGGCTCATTAAATCAATTATAGTTTGTTTGATGGTATCTATTACTCGGATAACCATAGTAATTTTAGAGTTAATATGTGCAACAAACCTTAACTTTTGAAAAGGATGCATTTATTAGAAAAAAGTTCGAAGTGGGCTTTGCCTATTACTTTGATAATTCATGATAACTTGACGAATTGCACAGCCTTTGTGCCAATGATGCATCATTCAAAATTTTACCCTATCAACTTTTAATGGTAGGATAGTGGCCTACTATGGTGGTGATGGGTGACAGAGAATCAGGGTTTAATTCTAGAAAGAGAGCCTGAGAAATGGCTACCACATCCAAAAAAGGCAGCAGGTGCATAAATTACCCAATCCTAACATGGAAAGGTAGTAACAATAAATAACAATATTAGGATTTATAAGTCTGGTAACTAGAATGAGTACAATTTAAATCCCTTAATGATGATTAATTAGAAGGCAAGTTTGGTGCTAGCAGCCATAATAATTCTATCTTCAATAGCATTTATTTAAGTTGTTGTAGTTAAAAAGCTAGTCGTTAAAACTAGGGTTAGGTCATTTGGTCTACCTCACAGTGAACACTGATATACTTGTCCCTACTATCGGTGATGCACTCCTAACCTTAATTGGCAAGGTTATTCATTTGGCACTATTACTTTGAAGAGCTTAAAGTAGGCTTACACTTGTATACATTAGCATGGGATAACATCATAGGATTTTGATCCTATTGTGTTGACCTTTGACATTGGAGTAATGATTCATAAAGACAATCAAGGGCATTCATATTTCATAGTCAGAGGTGAAATTATTGAATTTAAGAAAGATGAACAACTATAAAAGCATTTACCAAGGATGTTTTCATCAATCAAGAATGAAAGTTGAAGACTCAAAGATGATCAGATACTATCCTAATCTCAACCATAAATGATGTTGACTAGGGATTGATAGATATTACTTTTAGGACTATGCCAGCACCTTATGAGAATCAAACTCTTTAGGTTCTAGAGAGAGTATGGTTGTGAGTTTGAAACTTAAAGGGATTAATGGAAGGACACCACCAAGAGTGGAGCCTATAGCTTAATTTGACTCAACATGGGAAACTTACTAGGTCTAGACATACTGAGGATCGATGGACTAAGCTCTCTTTCTTGACTCTATTGGTGGTGGTGCATGGCCATTCTTAGTTGGTAGAGTAATTTGTTTAGCTAATTCCATTAACAAATGAGATCATAGCTTGCTAACTAGCTACATAGAGGTGATCCTTCATGTCTAGCTTCTTAAAGGGACTATGGTCACTTAGGCTAAGGAAGTTTGAGGTAATAATAGGTCTACAATGCCCTTAGATGTTCCAAGCCACATGTGTGCTACATTGATGTATTCAACGAGTCCATAGCATTTGCCAACAAGCTAGGTAATCCTTGAAATTTAATCATGATGGGTATAGATCATTGTAAATGTTGTTCTTCAATGAGGAATTCCTAGTGAGCATGAGTCATCACCTTGCATTGGCTACATCCCTACCCTTTGTACATATCGCTTGTTGCTCCTACCAATTGAATGTTCTGGTAAAGTGTTCAAAAATAATAAGGTAGTGATAATAACTAACAATACTGGGCTCTATGAGTTTGGCAATTAGAATGAGTATAATGTAAATCCCTTAGTGAGGATCCATTGAAAGTCAAGTCTAGTGCTAGCAGCTACAGTAATTCTAGCTCCAATAGTGTATATTTAAGTTGTTATAGTTAAAAAGCTCATAGTTGGAACTAGGGTTGGGTCATCTAGGTCACCTCACGATGAGCAACAATTTACTTATCCTTATTATCAATAATGTGATCTTGGCCCTATTTGATCGGGTCATTCCTTTGGTGTTGTTACTCTGAAAAAATCAAAGTGCTCAAGTAAGCCTACACTTGTATACATTAGCATAGGGTAACATCATAGGATTTGAATCCTATTGTGTTGGCCTTTGAGATTAGAGTAATGATTATAGGGATAGTCAGGGGCATTTATATTTCATAGTCAGAGATGAAGTTCTTGGATTTATAAAAGATGAACAACTATGAAAGCATTTGCCAATGATGTTTTCATTAATCAAGAATGAAAGTTGAGAGCTTAAAGATGATCAAATACCATCCTTGTGTCAACCATAAATGATGCTGACTATGGATCGATGGATGTTACTTTTAAAACTCTACCAACACCTTATGAGAAATCAAAGTCTTTAGGTTTCAAAGGGAGTATGGTCGCAAGCCTGAAACTTAAAGGAATCGATGGAAAGGCACCATCAAGAGTGGAGCTTGCAGCTTAATTTGACTTAATACAAGAAAACTTACCAGGTCCATACATAGCAAGGATTGATAGATCGAAAGATCTTTCTTAGTTTTATGGGTGGTGTTGCATGGCCATTCTTAGTTTGTGGAGTGATTTGTCTTGTTAATTCTATTAACGAACAAGACCTCAACTTGCTAACTAGCTACACAAAGGTGATCCTTTGTGGATAGCTTCTTAGAATGATTATGGCCACTTAGGCTAAGGAAGTTTGAGGCAATAATAGGTTTGTGATGCCCTTAGATGTTTTGGGCTGTATGCATACTAGACTGATGTATTCAACGAGAGGTAATCTTTAAAATTTCATCATGATAGGGATAGATCATTATAATTGTTGGTCTTGAACAAGGAAGTCCTAGTAAGTATGAGTCACTAGCTCACGTTGACTATGTTCTTACCCTTTCTACACATCACCCATCGCTCTTACTAATTGAATGATTCGATGAAGTGTTTGGATCATGGCAATGTGGATGGTTCATTGCTCACGATGTTATAAGAAATCTATTGAACCTTATCATTTAGAGGAAGGAGAAGTAATAACAAGGTTTCTTTAGGTGAACCTATGGAAAGATCACTGTCTAAACTTGCTCAATGAACAACCCACAAATGCGTTAACAAAAAACTAAGGGGGAGAGGGTGCCTTTGTGTCTTAAACCCCTTTTGACCCTAGACATGCATGACGATTGATTTGTTTAGCCTTCTAGGCAGGTGAAATGATCAATATCATTACTTGTAGCTAAATAACAAACCCCTAGCATGAATCACACCATGAAATTGAAACAAAAAATAGAGCATGTGCCATTAACATCCTATTCATAGTGTATGTGCAGGTGACACCATGACTCTTTTGGTCCTAAAAAATCAAAATGACTCTTAGCAATGGATATCTTAGCTTTTGCATTGATGAAAAATGTAACAAAATGTGATACTTAGTGTTAATTGCAGAATCTTGTAAACCATCAAGTCTTTGAACACAAGTTGCACCTAAGCGATTAGGCTGAGGGCATGTTTGCCTGGGTGTCATGCATCATCTCTTCTTCCAACCCCTTGCCCGTCAGGCTTTCGATGAAAGAGGTGAAAAATAGCCTTTCGTGATCTCATTGATCATAGTTGGCCCAAAAGTAAGTCCCCGACAATGATAGCACTATGACCATTGATGGTAAAGCTCTTTAGGTGCCTCGTCTCTGGTGACGTGTGCTTATTGTCCATTTGACCCCATCAGACCCCCTACATCTCTCGATCAATGCTTGTATCGTGACCTTAAGTCAAGCAAGATTACACAGTAAGTTTAAGCATATCAATAAGTTAAGGAAAAGAAACCTACCAAGATTCTCCTCAAAACAACAAGCAAATCGAGAAGAGACCAGCTTGAGAATTAGGCACTCACGACATTCGAATTGTAGTCTAGAGAAGCATCCTCACCAGTGGACTAGGCCTAACTCCCTTGGAAAAGAATGTGAGAGAGGGTGAGAGCCCCGTTATGCCTAGACCTTATCACACTACAAGGCACTATCGATGAGTTGGGTTATTTAGGAATGCAACCCCAATTAGGTAGTAAATTTTATCGAAGGCTAAATATTGGTGAGAGATCGATAGCAAACAAGTACCATTAGGGAAAGATGAAAAAGATTTTGAAAAAAGAGTCAAAGAGTGCTTGAAATTGTTAAAGGGGAAATGGATGGGAGCCAATGATACACCCCAATTAGATATGGAAAGGTAAGAGCTGGTCCACTGATTGGCTCTAGGTGTGGACTAATGCAAGTCACGATGGTGGCCTAAGCTCAGAGTTTTGATATGCCCATAAAGACATTGTCACTACGATCATGGAATGTAGCATGCACTGTCTTGACATACCTCATCACCTATGTGCTCTTGACATTGGCCTACGAGCTCCCCATTCGGCCCATCTTGAAACACAAGCCAAGGAGTCTGATATGTGTGTAAGTCAATGGGCTAGAAAACCTATAAGGCAAAGGAAGCTGATTGGCAGGATCCCTCACGGGTGCACTACCAATTGACCTTGATCTTCAGAGAAGGGTTTGAGTGTGAACATGCCTGTCAGGACCCAAAATATGGTGAACTATGCTTGAGCAGGGCAAAGCCAAAGGAAACTCTAATGAAGGCCCATAATGATACTAACGTGTAAATTGTTCACCTAACTTGAGTATAGAGACAAAAGACTAATCGAACTGTCTAGTAGTTGTTTCCTTCCAAAGTTTCCCTCAAGATAGCTTGAGTCCTTGGTGAATTCTATTGGGAAAAGCCAATGATTAGAGGCATCGAGTGTATAATGCCTTTGACATATTCTCAAACTTTAAATAGGTCGAATAGCACAATTGCTTCATTAAGCCATGCCATGAAATTGAGAGCTCAAAGGGAGCCAATTTTGGTAAGCAAAATTGGTGATGTAGGATGAATCAAAAGCTAGGTTATGGTGCCTAATTGCATGCTAACCTAGAACCCATAAAAGGTGTTGGTTGATTAAGACAGTAGAACTATCACAAAACCTAAGGTGTGAGCTCAGATGGAGTGGCCATCAGTGCAGATCTTAGTGGTAGTAGTAAATATTCAAATGAGAACTTTGAAGGCTAAAAAGGGTAAAGGTTCCAAGTGAATGACACTTGCACATGGTTAGTCAAACCTAAGAGATGGGGGAAGCCAATTTGATAGTGTGTCCAGTGCGAGCTTCGAAAGGGAATTAGGTTAAAATTCTTGAATTAGGACACAACGACTTACAACAATGTTAAAAAGTCTAAAGATGTTGGCAGAGGCCTCAGTAAGAGTTATCTTTTTTATTTAACGACCTACCCACCCTAAAAATAGCTTAACCAAAGGTAAGGTCTAGTAGCTAGAAGAGCATCGCACATCATGTGGTGTCCAGTACACCATTGGTGGCCCACGAAAATTTGAAGGAGTAAGTGCCATTCATGCCCTACCATATTTATAACAGCATTAGGTCTCCAAGGTGAACAACCTTTGGTAGTTAGAACAATGTAGGCAAGGAAAGTCAGCAAAATGGATTCATAACCTTAGGAAAAGGATTGGGTCTGAGGGCTTGGCATAAGGGTCCTAGTCCTGAACCCAGCAACTATTGGTGTACTATTTGAACTGCTCATCGAGTGACAAACAATCGACTCAAAACTGGTATAGACAAGGGAAATCTAACTATTTAATTAAAATAAAGCATTGTGATGGTCCCTACAGATGCTCATAGAATGTAATTTTTGCCCAATGCGATGAATGTTAAAGCAAAGAAATTCAACCAAACGCGGCTAAATGGTGGGAGTAACTATGACTCTCTTAAGGTAGCCAAATGCTTTGTCATCTAATTAGTGACATACAGGAATGGATTAACAAGATTCCCACTATCCTTATCTACTATCCAGTGAAACCATAGCCAAGGGAATGGGCTTGGCAAAATCTACTGGAAGAAAAATCCATGTTGAGCTTAACTCTAATCTGACTTTCTGAATGACTTAAGAGGTGTAGTATAAGTGGGATCCCTTAGGAAAAATTGAAATATAACTACTTTTAATGTTATTTTACATATTTCATGAATCAAAGGCTGGGCGCAACCTTTTCTTTTGGACCTAAGGTCAGCCTCAATTGATCAATACGAGCAAAAGACATTGTCAGGTGAGGAGTTTGGCTAGGGTGGCACATTTGTTAAAAGATAATGCAAGTGCCCTAAGATGAGCTTAACTAGAATAGAAAGTGTGGTCTTTGCAAATGACTTAAATATATGATGGGGTGTTGTAAGCAGCCAAGTGGCCTTGCAACCACAATTTATTGAGATTCAGCCCTTTGTCGCTTTGATTCATCCCTCCCCCCATGACACTCACTGAAGTCCTCTCACTTGATTTTTTTAAACCATACTCCTCTAAGGTTAGGGATGAATGGTGTTCTCCATTGCAACTTATTTAGTCAGGTGATGACATTTCTCCCTTGAGCATCTAAGTACATGGCAACTAAATGCCCTTGGTATTTGTTATAGTGACGGGCTTGCCCTTGGTGCGAGCACTTGCCTTGAACTCCATCGGCACACCTTGACCCTTGGTCCAGGTTGTTGCCTTAAACACCATCGATAGTATTCGACCCTTGGTTAGTGCAGGCAATTGTATCCAACACCATTAACAAATGCTAGCCCATTGTTGCCTTGAACACCATCAGTAGATGGTAGCCCCTTTGTGTGGGATGTTGCCTTAGACACCATCACTAGATGCTAGGACTTGCCTAAACCACTATTAGTGCAAGCAGGCCTTTGGTATAGATTGTTGCCTCAAACACCTTTTTGGTAGATGCTAGCATTTGGTGTAGCATGTGTGCCATGAACCTCTCACCCAAGGCACTTGTCTACCCTTCGATCACAATCAACACCAAATAATGCTCGATGTATGTGTCACAGGCTTTGGTCTTAAGTCAAACTTTGTGTGACCTTGGATAGGGAATTGATTTCATATGCCAAACTCAGCCTACAAAACTCAAGTGCTTAGCATAATTCTAGCTTGTGAAAAATTATGCTATAGTACTAGGCCTTTAAAAAGCCCACAACTTTGATCCTTCCAAGACTATGTTCAGGTGTGCACACATTTGGGTCTAATTGTGCACCCATAACTCAGTCATCAGTGCCTGCATTTAGGTTTGACCATGCACTCACACCTTGATCATTAGTGCCAACACCTAGGTTTGACTGTGTGCCCACGTATCCCTCACTAGTGCCTATACCTACTCTTAGCTCAATTCTGCCAAGCTTGAACATCGTGCCTGAGCCTTTGGAGTCTTGATCACTGCCCATACCATTGTTCTGGCTAGTCCCCTAAGACTTAAACCTCTAATTGGCCTCAAGGCCTGGTCCTTATAGCTGTCAGACCTTGACCCACTAGAGCTAGAACTACTCTTTAACTTGGAGAAAACCCTTGGGCCTGGACTTGCTTGCAAATTGTGACATATGCACATGCCTTGACCACCATCAGGACATGTTGGCCCTTAGTCTTAGCATATGATTGGACCATCATCGGCAAATGTTGAGCCATGTATCACATGTGGGTATCCCAGGCTCAAGCAACATAACATATGCACCATAACTAGCCAATGGGTGGGTTTAGGCACATCTTCTTATTTCTGCAATGCCAATGCTATTTTTATGGCTTGTAAATTCATATAAGCACTCATCAGCACTTGCACCTAGGCTTGGGTCAATTATACCAAACATGAACACCATGCCTAAGCCTTTGAAGTCTTGATCACTACCCACACCACTATTCTAAGCTAGTTTCCCATGACTTAGGCCTCTACTAGGCCTCAAGGCCTGGTCTTTTTGGTTGTCAGACCTTTTCTTGCTAGAACTAGAACTACTTATTGACTTAGAGAGAACCTCAGGGCTTAGACCAACTTACAGACCATGACACATGCACATGCCTTGAGCACCATTGGGACAAGTTGGCCCTTGGTCTTGGCACATGTTTCAATGACCATCAGTACATGATAGGCAGTGCACCACCACAGGTATCCTGGACCCGGGCTATAGGTGGGTTTAGGTCATATTTTTACCATGCTAATGCCATTTTTATGATTTGTAAATTCATATAAGCACTCACCAGTGCTTGAAATTTGGCCTGGCTCAATTATACTAAACATGAACATTGTGCCAGAGCCTTTGGAGTCTTGATTGCTACCCATACCACTATGTTGGCTAGTTCGCCATGACTTGGGCCTATAGTAGGCCTTAAGGCCTAGTTCATCTGGCTATTGGACCTTATTTTGCTAGAACTAGAATGGATCTTTAACTCGAAGAGAACCCCTAAGCCTAGACTAGTGTGTAGACTATGACACAAGCACATGCCTCAACCACCATCGGGACCTGTTGGCCCTTAGTCTCGACACATGCTTTGACCACCATTGGTTCATGTTGGCATTTTGTACGGGTAGTTCCCTCGAACACCTTCGGCACATGCTAGGCTATGCACCATGAACAGGTATCCTAGCCCCTCGCTATATACCACGATTGAGCTATAGGTGGGATCAAGTGCATTTTCATATTTTTACAAAGCCAGTGCCTTTTTTATGGCTTGTAAATTCATATCAGTGCTCACTAGCATCTGTACATAGGCCTGGCTCATTTATGCCAAACTTGAACACTGTGCCTGAGCCTATAGAGTCTTGACCATTGCTCGTATGTCATGAATCAACCTTGCAGAGGGCCATAACCAAGCATAGGATGTCATGAGCCAACCAAATATAAGGCCATGATCAGGCATAGGATGTGCCAAGGAGGAGGATAGATCTCATGTGCTAGGAAAAAATGTCCCCATTTCAAACATTGTAATGGTTCTAGGTAGCATAGCTATAAAATCTCTTAAGCTCTTTAAAGGGGGTGAGCAGTTGGCATATTACTAGGCTACATCATTGGTTAGGATATTGAACTACCTTGGTTGACTTGTGTAAAAACATCCATCCAAGTGTCGTATGGTCTATTGATTCATTGAAAAAAAGCTTAGTCCATGACATATAGTATTAGAGCACTGTTGAAAAGTGCTAGAGATGGCTACAAGTGGTGGATTTAATGACTGACAGAAGATCGAGGAGCTTAAAGCCACAATGGTTGCCTTTAAACCTCATGTGGTAACTTATGGTTGACTGAGGTAGATAGAGACATCCCAACGAGAGTTGTCTGATACTCTACATAGATTGGGTGAGGAGACCAGAGTTGCCTTGAGTGTCCTTTAGAGAGAATTTGAGAAGCTTAGGGCCCAAGTGAGTGTGTTACAAATGGCTATGGCCAGGTCAAGTTCTAGCTCAATAGAGAAAGGGAAAAAGGCCAAAGTGTTGAAGCCTTGATGTTACGAGGGAGCAAGAGATGCCAAAGAGCTTGCAAATTTCCTATTTGACATAGAAAAATAATTTTGAGATGTACACATAAAATCAAAGGAGGATAAGGTTGCAATGGCTTCAATGTACCTTGATATGCATGCCAAGCTATGTTGGCATTCAAAATTTGTAAATGATGAATGCTCTATCAAAACTTGGGTGGATCTTAAGCAAGAGTTGAAAAACCAATTCTTTCTTAAGAATGTAAAGTATATGGTCCAAAGAAAGCTTCAAGAATTTGTGCAAATAGGAATGGTACAAGAGTTTGTGAGGAACTTTCCTACCCTAATGTTGGACATTAAAGACATCTATAAAAAAGACAAGATGTTTTATTTCCTTGAGGACCTCAAACTTTGGGCCAAGATAGAATTGCAAACACAAAAGGTGCAAGATATGGCCATAGTGATGGTTGCCACTAAACATCTTAATGACTGTAACAATGGGCCCTAAAAAAGAAAGAACCTTCCATCAAGTGGTAGTAACTCTAACTTTGGGAATAGAGGAAAGATGGCCAGAATGGATTGACCCTTTTATGGGGGATCAGATAAGAGGCCTTCTAGTTAAGACAATACCCAACCCAAGGCAAATAATACATTGAATTTCAAGCTGAAGCAACCGTTTGCTTGCTTCCTATGCCAAGGGCCACATTGGGTGGCTAAATGCCCACATAGAGATGCCCTTAATGCTCTAAGATCCTCTCTCAAAAGTCTTTCAAAGTGCCTGAAACTATCAAAAAAGTTTAGGAGGAGCTTGTAAGGATGGGCTTAATATTGTTTCTTAGTGCTAGTTGTACCCAACTAAACATGATAAAAAAAAAAACCTGAGAGAGTTTTAATGTATGTGGACCTAGTACTCAATGGTAAAACCACAAAGGCCATGATAGATACGGGTGCAACTAATACCTTCATCACACCAGAGAAAGCAAAAAAGTGTGGTTTTAAGGTTAATAAGGACTGTTGGCAAATGAAAATGGTTAACTCACCAACCTTTGCTATTAGTGGAAGCTCCAAGAGTGTGATGACCAAGTTGAGGCCATAGGAAAGAAATGTAGACTTCATAGTATCCCCATTTATGACTTTGATGTTGTCCTAGGATTAGACTTCATGATGTTGTCTTAAGCAATCTCAATCCCCACTACTAGTTTTTTATTATTTTTTGGGGAGTGCTTGCATATTGTGCTAGCCATGATCCTCTCAAGAATAGGAAGAAAATGATTTCAGCATACAATTTAAGAAAAAGGTAAAGAGAGGGAAGCCCTTCTATGTGGCCATGCGAATTTACAATGATTGGATTGAGCTAGAATTGATACCTAATGGGGTGTAGAAAGTATTGGAAGAGTTTAAGAATGTGATGCTAGAGCAATTTCCCAAGGTCTTATCTCTTTAAAGATTAATGGACCATGAGATTAAGCTTCTCTTAAGAGTTAAGCTACTAGCTAGAGGCCTATATTGCATGGCTCCACTAGAGTTGGCTAAATTGAGAAAACAATTAGATGACTCCTAACAAGCTGAATTCATTAGGCCATCGAAAGCACTATTTGAGGTACCCATGCTATTTCAGAGAAAGCATGATGGGAGTTTGTGGTTATGTGTGGACTACAAGGCCTTGAACAAAGTCACTGTGAGAAACAAATATCCTATTCCTTTTATTATGAATTTGTTTGATCAACTAAGCCAGGCCAAGTACTTCTCCAAATTAGACTTGAGATCTGGCTATCATCAAGTCATAATTGTTGAAGGTGATGAGCCAAAAACCACTTGTTTAATGCAGTATAGTGCATTTGAATTTCTTGTATGCCTTTTGGTTTGACTAATGCCCCTGTCACATTTTATACCTTGATGAATTAGGTGGGCTATGACTAACTTGACAAGTTTATGGTCATCTATTTAGATGACATAGTGTTTTATAGTTCTACCATGGAAGAGCACCAAGAGCACCTATGTCTTACATTTCAAAGACTACACGACCATCAACTATATGTTAAAGGGGAGAAATGTACATTTGCTCAAACCAAGATTCACTTTCTAAGCCAAATTCAAATAGACATCGAAAAAGCTAATGTTATCAAGGAGTGGGCAACACCAAAGAATGTCAGTGAACTCCTATCATTTTTGGGATTGGCCAACAATTATAAGAGATTTATGGATAGGTACTCCCATACAATCACAACCCACATGGAGGTATTGAAAAAAAAAAGTATAAATGGTGTTGGACAAGTGAACGTCATGAGGCTTTTGAGGGTTTGGAAAAAACCATGATGAGGGACCCTATCACGGCTCTCCATGACATTGGGAAGCTTTTTGAAGTTCAAATAGATGATTTGATTTTGCTTTTAGGGGAGTACTTTTGCAAGAACAGTACTCGATAGTATTTGAAAGTTGAGCAAAGCTAAAAGGATATATACACTTTAAGAGAAAAAACTCCAGGCAGTAATCCATGGTGACATTATTTGTTGGGTTCGCAATTTGTAGTTAAGATAGATAATGTAACGGTTAGTCATTTTCTCACCCAGTTGAAGCTCACAGCTAAGCAAGCTAGATGGTAGGATTTTCTAGCCAAATTTGAATTTTGTTTTGAACACACAACTAGAAAAACTAGTGAAGTGGTAGATGCATTAAGTAGATGGGCAGAGTTGGCTACCCTTAGGAGAATCACCCCCATGGTGGCTAGTAAAATCACAATAGATATTTGCAACCTAATTAAAGATAATCTGAATAAAGACCCATAGGCTAGTGCCATCTTGAAACTAGTAGAATAAGGGAAGTCCAAGTACTTTTGGCAAGAAAATGGGGTCTTATTAACGAAGGGTCCTTGGTTGTTTATGTCAAAAGTGGGGTGTCTAAGACAGATGGTAATAAGGGAATGCCATGACACACTATGGGTAGGTTACCTTGGTTTGCAACATACTTTGGCTTTATTAAAACAAGGCTATTATAGCCCTCATATGTGATAAGATATGATAGGCTATATGAAAACTTGCTTTGTTTGCCAATAGAACAAAGTTGAAAAAAAGAAACTAGCAGGCATGCTTGAACCATTACCTGTGCCTACAAAACCATGGGAAAATATCTCCATTGACTTGTCTTCCTAAGGTTGTTGATCTTGGGTTTATCCTAGTGGTGATTGACTATTTCTCAAAATATGATATGTTCATTCCCACCCAAAAGTATTACATCACGAAAGATATTGCTCAGCTAATATTTAAACATGTAATCAAGATTTGGGGCCTCCCTTAAACCATTGTTAGTGACAGGGATCTGACATATACTGAGCCATTCTAGAAAGAGCTTTTTAAGATCTTGGGATCTTAGCTCAACATCTTTTAAAGTTATCACCCTTAAACTAATGGTCAAATTGAACAATTTAATGGGTTGTTAGAAGAGACTTAAGACACTTTTTTCAAGCTAATAAGAAGAATTAGCATTCATTGTTAGATGTAGCTCAGCTTTATTTTAATTCTAATAAGTGTTCTTTTGTAAACAAGAGTCTATTTAAAGTGGTCACTGGACAATTACTAGGACTCCTATATACATCCCTTGAGCTATATTGAGGGAAAAATCTAAGAGCCTTCAACCTTAGCAAAGAATGGAGACAAAACACAAAAATTACACAAGCATACTTAGAAAAGGCATTGAAGCACATGAAGAAGTGGGTAGATAAGGGACAAAGGGCACAACAATTCAAACTTGGTGATCTTGTTCTTATTAGACTAGTGCTCTAACAAACCAAGTTCCTAAGGAAATATGATCATAGGTTAGTGCATAAATATAATGGTCCATTTAAGATTCTTTCCAAAGTGGGGAATGCTTCTAACAAAATCAACCCACCAAAATGGGTGAAGGTGTATCTAGTGTTCCATGTGAGCAACTTAAAGCCCTAACATGTAAACCCCATAGATGCAAGTCACAGTGAATCAACCAGGGCTACCATTACCATGAAGCCACCATTAAAACATTGAGTTGAAAAGATTTTAGCTAACAGGGAATCTCAAGTATCTCAAAGAATAGTTCATAAATATTTAGTGAAGTAGGAGGACTTAGGACCAAAAGAAACTAGTTAGGAGAGATACCATAACCTCTGAGCATTGTAGCTAAAGATTGAAAAATTTTAGGTGAACAAGTCAATGAAGGCATTGACAGAATATGTGGGGGAAGATGTCATGAGCCAACCTTGTATAGGGTAATGACTAGGCGTAGGATGTCATTAGCCACTCATGTATAGGGCCATGATTGGGTAGAGATGCCAAGGGGGATGATAGATCTTATGTGCTAAGAAAATGTGTCTCCATTTCAAACATTGTAATGGCTTTAGGTAGCATAGCTATAAATTCTCTTAAGCTCTTTAGAGGGAGTGAGCAATCAGTGTATTATTAGGCTGCCACACTGGCTAAGATATCAAACTAAGCTAACTTATGTGAAAGTGTCTATCCAAGTGCCACACGGTCTATTGCTTCATTGAGTGAAAGCTTAGCTTATGACACCATACCACTATTTTGGGCTAGTTCTCCATGACCTGGGCCTTTAGTATTCCTTAAGACCTGGTCCCCCTTATTATTAGACTTTGTTTCACTAGAACTATAATTGCTTTTTGACTCAGATAGAACCTTTAGGCTTAGACTAGCTTACAAACCATGACACATGCACATGCCTTGACCACCATTGAGACATTTTGGCCATTGGTCTCAGCATATATGTTGACCACCATCGATATATGCTAGCCCTTTGAGGGTTGTTGCCTTGGACACCATTGCCAGATGTCGGCACTTGGTGCAGCATGTATACCATGACCCTCCCACCACTTTTTTATCCCTTCCAAGCCACTTGTCTACCCCTTAAGTGCCATTATCACCTAATGGCACTTGGTGCATATGTCACAAGCTCTGACCATAAGCCAAATTTCGTGTGGCCTTAGATAGGGAATTGACTTTCTGTGCCTAAGTAAGCCTACAAAACTTAAGTGCTTAGCATAATTCCAGCTTGTAAAGATTATGCTATAGTATTAGGCTTTCTAGAACTCCTTGAATTTGATCATCCCATAACTATGTTTAGGAGTGCCTACACTTGGGTTTAAATGTGCTCCCACACCTCAACCATTAGTGCCCAAGCTTGGTCTGATTGTGTGCCCACACATCACTCACTAGCACTCATACTTAGGCCTAGCTTAATTTTGTCAAACTCGAACACTGTGCTGAGCCTCTAGAGTCTTGATCATTACCCATACCACTGTTCTATGCTATTTTCTTATGACCTAGGCCACCAGTAGGTTTTAAGGCCTAGTCCCCCTGGCTATCAGACCTTGTCCCACTAAAATTGGTATTGTTCCTTAACTCAAAGAGAACCTTTGGGCCTAGACTAGCTTGTGGACTATGACATATGCACATGTCTTGACCACTATCGGCACTAAATGACCTTCGATGCATGCACCTACCTTAACCAGCATTGTGACTTCTTGGCCTTTTATCTCAGCACATGCTTCAACCACCATTGGCATATATTGGCCTTTATGTGGGTAGCTCTCTTGAATACCATTAGTAGATGTTAAGCCATGCACCATGCACACCATGACTAGGCAATAGGTGGGTTCAGGCACATCTTTATATTTTTTCCATGCCAATGCCATTTTTATGGCTTGAAAATTCATATAATGGTCCTTTGAGCCTTCATGTGAAGTTTGATGGCAAGATGACTCATTTTTCATTTTTCATAATTTTTAAAATTTTTCATGGTTTAGATTTTTTTGAAAATTTTTTAGGAGTTTTGGCCCTAAATTTGGTATACATGATCCTTGTCTTTTTATTGGCATCCATAAAAGAATTTAGCCAAAATATAGAAATGTAGAAGATTTTATTTCCATTTGAAGAAAATATCCCCATTTTAGACATTTGAATGGCTACTGGTTGCGAACTTGTAAAAGCTCTTACCCTTTTCAAGGGGGTGTGAGTTGTTAAGATTCCTTGAGGGATAAGGGGCCAATATAAGGCTAAGGACCAGTACCCATCACATATCATGTGCGTACAGCCCTCGACCCCTATTCCCAATCATCAGAACCCCCGATGCCACTAGCTAAGTTCTCAGGTCTAGTGCTATAGGTAAAAAAAGTATGGCACCAGCACATGGCCAAGCCCAAAATATGGCACCAATACATGGCTAAGCCCAGCATGTGCACCATGGCTCAAAATCAAACTTCAACCAAGGTTGTGACTATTAATGACACATGCAAGTGCATGGTGTAGGCACATACCTTAACCATCAT